>NC_081861.1:30660869-30969707 GCF_963259705.1 Myotis daubentonii | reverse complement strand
TCTCCTTCTGCCTGAGCTCCAGCCTGAAGCTAAGGTGAAGGGTGTAGGGAACAAGTAGCTGCCCCATTTGTCCTACTCTGTTGGCCGAGGCTAAGATCACTCTCTCCCCACCCCCACCACCATGGAACCTTCCAGTCCAGAAACTTTCATTTCTCCCCCCTTAGATGTTTGAGGATTTGAAAGTGAGAGGTGGAGAGGGGTTCATTTGCATGCTCGCTCACTCTCCCCAGCAGAGGACTGAACCACCTCCCCAAGTCCCTCAAAATAACCTCCCTCTCCCAGGAACCTGAAACCAAAGAAGCCACCACCACAGAAGGCCCGCCCTGCTGGAGACCAGAGAGGCCCACACCAGGGGCTCCCCTCACCAGGGTCCTCAGAGACGCACTGAGACACTGAGATGCAGATTCAATGGTCCAGAGCCCTGGGCACTGTCTTGCCAGCGAGTGGGGGGGTAAGGGGTCACACAGGCACTTAACTTAAGAAATTGAGGCACCTGGGAGCCCTTAGTAACCAGTGGTGAATTCCCCCCACCCCAACCTGTCACTGTTCCAGTCAATTCAGCTCCCAGGGTGTTAAGAGCTCCACCCCCTTGACTCCCTTGGAGGCCACTGCAGGACCCCTGGCTCCCAGGGCCAGTCCTACTTGGGCTAAAAGCAAAGCCTCTGTGAGAGACTATGGCCCTGGGCACTGCGTGGGAGTGTGTGAGCCACAGGAGGGAGGGCGCCCAAGGCCCAGGCCTGCAAATGCACACCTCTGGCTCTCTGTGATTCTGACTGCATTTCAAAACCAAAATAGCAAAATAGAAGTGGTTTGGGCCGCTCCTGCGTCACCACAACTGTGCGGGTGGTGCAGACGTAAAGACCCTTTCTGGGTTTGTCACTGGGACACGTCAAGCGGTGCTCAGCACCCACCCATCTGGGCCTCCTCTACAGGAAACGGCCCCTATGTGAAAGCCACGTCCACAGTCTCCGTGGAGTGAGTTTAAATCTACACCCGTTCAGCTGAGCCAATGGCTCTCACCGAACTGCTAGTAACACCCGTGGCATTTTCACACACGCCAGGAAACATGGGGGCCAGATGGTCAGCTGGGCCACAAAGCAGACTTCTCCTCCAGTTCCTTGTCCCCTCTGAGCCAGCTCTCGCTCCTAAAATACCCGGTCCCCCATGAAACCTTTCTGGAATTCTCTGGAAAGGAAGTGACAATTTCCTTCATGCCATTTCCCACTCCCTCAGCACTCCTCCCCCACAACCACAAACAAAATGGAAACTACCCCAGGAACAGCTGTACCCTCCACTGAAAAACAGCACCCCCCGCCATAGTCATCCAGCAGCAAATTTGCATGCTGTATCACGTGACTAGTGGCACATATTTAAGAGACAGAGGGCCAGAGTCAGGAATCCAATCTCTAGCCATGGATGGAATGGAGGTAACCTATCCATGGGGTTCCCACACAGTCTTGACTCATATCGCCAGCTGAACTCTCCTTGAGCAAATGCCCAGTGAAGGGGCCTCAGCCACAGCTATTTTGTCAGCTCCTTCTCCCCTCTTTCTTTCCACCACCCCCTCCATTTGAGATGAAATCAGGAAGAGGGAGAGAAAAAAGAAATGTTTTGCAAGCTCTGTTGGTTGGGGTTTCTCTGTGCTTATTTATAAGAAACCCAGTTTCCTTCCCTGACCCTCGGTCACTGCCTGCTTCCAGCGTAGAGCTTGTCACAACTCTAGTGGTGAGGCAGGCCCGGAGCCCTTCTCCAGCTGCTCCCAGCCCTTTCTCAGCTCCACTTTTGTCCCTACCTTCCCAAGCCCTAAGCTGTCCCAGTGGAGGAGCAGTTAGGGCTGCAGCACATAGCAGGCCACAGGTAGAGAGATGTCCTCTCATCTTTCTCCAAGACACCCAGCAGCCCACCCGCACTGTGTGGTGTACCCTGCCCAGGTCGAGGGAGGAACACGGAGGCCTTCTCCTGGCTGCATCCCCCCCCCAAAATGTGTGACACTGGAAAAGTCAGCCATATTTCTGTGGTATCTTGTCATCCTTAGAGTGGGTGAGGGCTGAGGGTAATTCAAGCTTAGCAGATGCTCGCCAGGAAGTCTCGGGTGAATGAAGATGGTGGTGGGAAAGCACTTTGAAAATTAAAAAAGCACTCATCCGGGATGATGAGTTTCAGGTGACCGTCAGAGAGCAAGGGGGACTGGGCACCCCATGAAGCCCCCCACAAGTCCCCCCAGAATATAGACAGGATGGGGCTGGAGGTTTCTAGTTGTTGGCGTGGAAGGGGCTGGCTGCTTGCCTGCATTGGGGGCCCCACAGGGAGGGGCAGGCTGCTGTGGTTGGAGGAATGCTCCCAGTCCCCCGTCCTTACCACCTTCACCCCACCCCAGCCCTATGGGTTGTGGTTATGTGGCAAGAAGAGCACAGAAGCCCAATAGGGGAGGAGGGGCGGGGGAAGGGTGACTGACAAAGGGAACCTATTTCCCCAGCTGCCCTGACTGCCAGGGGCCTTGCCTGAGACAGCCCAAAGAGCACCCCCTGGAGGTGCCTGTGGCCACCACATCCTCCTCCCCAGTGCTCCAGGGACAGGGAGGAGGCAGAGGGGCACTAAACTTTTCTGTGAGGTGAAGGACAAGCTAGTGACAGGGAAAACACACTGCAGGAAAGGAGGCAAAGTCATGAACCCCAGTATGGGGGACCCCAGAAGTCCCAGCAGATCCTAAAGGCATGGGGATACCAGCAAAATGATCCAGCTTTGCCTTGGGGTTTAGGCAGATCCCCTTCCTCTCCTGTCAAATGGGGACGCCTACTCAGCTCAAGACATGGTCATGAAAGGCCAGTGAGTTACTGTAGGTGAAAACTCCCTGTTATGTCCCAAACACGTTTTACAATTCCCCGGCCTGATTTGTGTCTTTTTGGCCATGGTCATTCATTAAGTAGTCAGCATGCCTTTACCTAGAAGGACAGGAAGACAGGGAAATGGGAAATGGTGGGATGAAATGAAAACAGGGAAGACATAACCAACAACCATCAAACTCATGGCAGAGAGAGGAAACCAGCTTGACTATGGGGAGGAAGGACTGGCTGGGGAGTCAGGGAAATGAGCTGAAGAAGTGCACAGGCCCGAGGTCCACCAGGCAGCAGAATGTGAAAATATGGAAAGCAACTGGGAGTTACAGTGGATTCTTGAGCGAGGGAGGGGCACAAAACAAGCACTTCTTTAGGAAGATTGATTTGGCTTGATGTCTGAGTGGAGGGGATGGAAGGAGACCAGGTGAGGCATCTGGAATCCAGGAGGGGAATCTCAGAGCCGCCCCAAGGAGAAACATGTCAGAGTATGGGGTAATACAGTAAGTAGTTGAAACGACTCCAAGGTGTATAATCTGTTTTTGCTGTAAGAATTTTGAGATATGAAGTGACTGAGCCAGGAAATATGGCAAGAAGATGAGTTCGGCTTAGATGTTTTGAAGTTGGGATTACCTCAAAAAACCCAGGATTAAAGGTGGAAAACAGGACCCTGGGAGTTATTTTGCTAAACACATAGACACACACACACACACACACAAACACAAACACACACACACACACACTGCAAGAGGGGCCTCAACAGGAATTCAGTGGCCAAAGGAGCCAAAGGAGCAGGCCTGGCCTGGTGAGGCTGGCGATCTGGACAGCACACTATGGGAGCAAGTCGCATGCGCTGAATGAAAGGGGGCTTCGAATGGCACACACCCCACATCCCCCGGCCCCTCAGCCCCAGTAGAGCTGGCTTGCTTCCTTTGGGGCAGGGTGGGGAGGGAGGGAGAGAACAAAAACACTGACCAGAGACTAATTAAATCGGTTACTGGGTTTTTTAGAAACTGGGGTAATCTGTGACTCAGCAACACAGGACATTAAAGAGAGATAACTTTTATTGAAGGGACAGTGTTCTTTGTCAAGGCTCTTGCCAGCTCATGTCCTAGAAATTAAGGCGGAGACTCCTTGCTCAGATCTGGGACTCCCCCAGGCAGGAGGGGCCAGGCTGGGTTCAGGTTCACTGCTGGCTTCTGGGGCCCATCCAAATATCCCCTCCACCCCTGGCCACATCCAGGGGAAAAATGCCAGGAAGGACGGGGTGGAAAGACGGCCTATTGTGGGGGAGGGGGGGAGGGGCAAACAGGGAGGGCAGCCTCAGCTGTGATGTCACCATGAGCTCCCGGGGCAGCTCCTCCCCCCTCCCCCACACTGCTGAGAGCTTCTCCTTGACCCAGAGCCCCAGGATATCAAAGGTAAAAGGGACCTGAAAGATCATCGCATCCATTCCCTCCTATCATCCAACGGCGGACACTAAGTTCTTGGCGGACACCAAGTTCTTGAGGGAGAAGTGACTTGTTGAAGGTCACGCAGCTAGTGGCTGTGACTTCCAGCCCTCCTCATTGTCTCTCGGCATCCTCAATCAAGCCAACCCTTTCCTCTGGTGAGGACAAACAGCCGCCAATGACCCAAGGCTGGCAAATAACAATGAGGCCAGGCATGTGCAGAACACATTGAACTTTCGCAGAGACTTCCCCACCTCCATGCTTTCGTTCACACTGTCCCCTACACCTGGTGTGTCCTTCCCCAATGTCTGTGGCTCCAGTTCCCACGTGGTGTTCAAGATTTGAAGCAAATGTTTTACCTGCTTCCACCCCACCTAGTACATTCTCTCCCCCTCCTCTTCCTTCTCCTAACGCCTTAGCCTGACTTCTTAGACAAACTCAGGCGTCAAAAACTCTGGTGTACATCCCAAATCCAGTCTGTTTGTGTATGGCCCATTAGCTAAGAATGGTTTTTGCATTTTTTAAGATTGGGGGGGGGAAATCAAAAGAAGAATATTTCATGCCACATGAGAATTATACTGAAGCTCAAATTCCAGTGTCCACAAATAAAGTTTTTTTAAAAATATATTTTTATCGATTTCAGAGAGGAAGGGAGAGGAAGAGAGAGATACAAACATTAATGAGAATCATTATTCGGCTGCCTCCTGCATGCCCCACACTGGGGATTGAGCCTGCATCCTGGGCATGTGCCCCAACTGGGAATCGATCCGTGACCTCCTGGTTCATAGGTCAATACTCAACCACTGAGCCACACAGGCTGGGCCACTAATAAAGTTTATTGGAACACAGCTATGCTCATTTAAAATAAAATTTTTTAACAGCCTGAATATTTTTTAAATTCTTTATTGTTTAAAGTATGACATAAGTTTTCTTCACCCCCTCCCCATATGCTCATTTATTTACACATTGTCTGTGGCTGCTTTTGCATTATAAGTTAACTTGTTGTGACAGAGTTTGTGTGGGCTACAAAGGCTGAAAATATTTACTATCTGGTCCTTCGAAGGAAAAGCTTGCTGAGTCCTGGACTAAAGGCTTTCACTCCCCTTCAGTGTGAATAGATTAATCAAGTTCACTTCTGAGAAGAATGACACAGAGAGTTCAGAGGTGCCTGGAAGGGGGGGTGTGAAACTCCAAATACAAACTTGGCAACTTCTCGTCAGGAAAAAAGTCTTGGCCCTACTAGCCCTGCCCATGGTGTGACCTTGAGCAAGTCTTTTCTGTTCTGTGGGCCTCTTGTTTCCCAAGCTGCACAATGAGGGGATTGGACTGGATGGTCTAAGGTCCTTCCTAGAGTCAGCAATCTTTTGCATTTATAACTCACACCGTTTCAAGCAGGCACGGTCCTGATCATTTTGTCTCACGAGAGCTTACAGAAGGTTCGCCTGCCCAGCTCTGGTTTTCTGCTGCCAATGTGGCCCCCCTGGCTCCATACTCACCTGCCCTGCTCCACCCTTCCCTTTGGCTGACCAGTCTGCCCTTCTCTCAGAATTCCTCTCCCTGCAAAAGGAAGATGACTTCTTCTGAGAGAGCTCCCCTCCAATCTGGTGGGCTGAGAGCCTCCATTTTTTTTTTCCTGTAGTGGTACAGACTGGGAAAGAAGGGCTCTCAGCTCTCCCCTGCCTCCCAGGGCCCACAGCGACAGGCAGGAGGTAGGGCCAGCTCTCACCACACCCCTGCTCTGCCAGAGGAAACAGCCCCTCTCTGCCACTTCCTGTCCCAGGGGTTTCAGCAGTTTCCCCTTCAGGGCCCGCTAGCCCTCCCAGCCCCGCCCTTGCCCCACACAGGTCAGAGAGTACAGGGAGGGGAGGAGCCTTTACGGAGAGTGGGGAGGATCCTGCACAGGAAGGCTGAGGAGACAGCTGTCTACACTAGAGGACGCCCCAGCAGCTCCTGACCAGCCTGTTTGGGCTGTGGGAGCAGGGACCTGGGAGGGAGTTGGGGCTGTTTCCAGAACACTCTCCTGATAGCAGGTGAATACAGGTGAGTCCATCACCTTGCCTAGCTATCACCTTAGGGACAGAGTGAGCCTGGCCTTAGAAGACTGGGTAAGAGACTGGACAGTGACTGCTGAGGTCAATGTCCATCTGGGCTGAGGACCAGCCCTGGGTATCTTTGAATGGAAGGGCAGGGCAGGTAGAAGCAAGAGCCTGAGGAAAGTGACCAGCAATGGGGTTTAATTTGGAGGAGCAGGTGACACTGAGATCAATATCACTTCATAATTTTGCATAATTCTGTTCCTAGCATTAATGGACAGAAGCAACATGCCTGGGTTGTGGGCTCAGTCCCCAGTGAGGGGCATGCAGGAGGCAGCTGATTGATGATTCTCTCTCATCATTGGTGTTTTTATCTCTCTCTCCCTCTCCCTTCCTCTCTGAAATCAATAAAAAATATTTTTAAAAAGATGTGACATTTTCTGGGTGATGGAACAGAAAGCTATCACACTCCCTACCTGAGGCTGATTTGGTGTGATGACTTCCAGTTATAAATATCTCCCAGATGCCCTTGCAAGGTGGGGCTCCTAGCAGTGGGGCCCAGTGCCTGTGAGGAACCCTGGGCAGGTGACCGGCTCTGCCAGGCCTTCCCAAGGCATTGGGTCAGAGGAACAGTAGCATAGCAGCTCAAGGCCCTGGACCTCTGCCCAGTTGCCAGTCCTCCTGTGGACAGGTTAGAAATCCATGATGATGGTTCTAGAAGCCTTGATGCCTGGGATGGGGGCCTAGTAGTGGGTAGACACCATCACTTTGGTCCCCCTGTGGTAATATTGCTCCATGAGGTTCAAGTAGTGAGAGAAGCTAAGGGGACCCCCCACACTAGAAATGATGGTTCTGGGTGGGCCAACAAAAAAAATTATGGATGGGAAGATGGTCTTGATACCTCTGAGAGGTCATCCTCTTGTGCCTTTAGCCAAGGGCCTTGCCCAGCTAGGCCTCCTGTCAAAACAGCAGAATCCCACTTTCTCTCTCCCTACTCCCTCCACAACCCCTCAGGGCAAATATGACCCAGTGCCCCACTGATAGGGCTCTATAGCCCCCAAGGGGAGTGCCTGTTCCACACAATCCTGTTTCTCTACCCCTGGAAGTTGTAGTAAATACTGCTTCACAGCTAGTATTCAGGAAGTCAAGGAAGCCTCAGAGACAACATCTGGATGTGCACATTGGTTCCTGCCAGCTCCTCCCAACATCTGCAGTGCAAACCAAAGGCCAAGGTTTAGTTACAAGCCCAACTCAGTTGGTGGCACGTGTTTACAAAGCACCTCTAGCTCAGATGGAGCGTCATCCTGTGTACTGAAAGGTTACCGGTTCGATTCCGGGTCACGGCATGGGTCATGGCACAGGTCACAGCAAGTACCTGGGTTGCAAATCCAATCCCCATGGGGCATGTGTGGAAGGCAACCAATTGATATTTTTATCTAATTTCTCTCTCTCTCTCTCTCTCTCTCTCTCTCTCTCTCTCTCTCTCTCCCACTCCTCTCTCTAAGCATGGCCTCAGGTGAGGATTGAAAAAATAATAATAAATAAACTTTAAGAGAATAAAAAAGAAGGAAAGCACATCTAGATAAGGGGGAAGGGGTGGAAGCACTTGAGATCAGTGCCAACTCAAGGCAAGTGCTTTCGAGGCTGGCACCCATCTAAGCTAGTGCTGAGCCAAGGATGGCAGGGATGGCCAATGTGGCCTCAGCCATGGGCCTGTTGAGGGAGGGACAGAGGGGCAGGCGTATGTACTTGTTTAAATGTGAGCAAGATTTTCTTTTGCGCCTTCTGATATCACTTTAAGCTCTTCCCTCTGCTTCTGGGGAAGGGGGCCAAACAGTAAAAATTATAGGGTGACAGGGTGGAGCAGAGGGACTTACATTTATTGGGTACGAGCTGTGGGGCTCCTGTCATGCCAGGCACTTTACTATGTGGGCTCTGTCCTTTCATTCTTACAACAAAGTAGTCGGTCAGTGGCAGAGCTGGGGTTTAAGCCCAGGTTTATTTCCAAATATTTTGCTCTTTGAACTTTGTTTTCAGTGAAATCTCTTTTGGTAATAATCCCGCCTTAATAGTTCCATTTAAGATACAGAAGTGAGGCTCAGAAAAGATTAGGTAAACATGATCAAGGTCACGCTGTCCATTAAGAATGGCGGCAGAAGCCAGCCAACGTGGCTCAGTGATTGAGCATCAACCTAGGAACCAGGAGGTCACAGTTTGATTCCCAGTCAGGGCATATACTGGGTTGCAGGCTTGATCCCCAGTGTGGGGTGTGCAGGAGGCAACCGATTAACAATTCTCTCTTATCATTAATGTTTCCATCTCTCTCTCCCTCTCCCTTCTTCTCTGAAATCAATTTAAAAATAGAATGGCGGCAGAACTCAAACCCAGGCCTATGTAACCTTCATCTCAAAGTCCATGCTTTTCCCACTGCCCCGTGCTGGTGAGCATTTGTTCTGACCCAAAGTTCAGGCGTTGCTCACAACACCCAACTTTGAAGGCTCAGGGCCCCTATGATGTCCCTTGACAAAAGCTTCCCAAGCCGATGTCTCATCCCCCTTGGGACCTCAGTCTCAACCAAAGCTCCATATGATAACCGAATCCTAATTTCCTGGGCCAAGTCTGTACCCAAATGGTGACAAGTTGAGCCCCTGTGGCCAGCTGTGGAGGAAGGGTATTGTGGAGCAGGAGGCTTCCAGCTCTGGTATGAAGGAAACTGATGCGATTCCTGTACCTCAAGGGCCTACTGTTTCCAGAGAGTTCCTGGCTCCAGAGTGGCCATGGCATGGTCCCTGCCCCATAAATATACACTTGCTCTCGGCTGACATATATGTAAGTCTGAGTTCTTATCTCAGGGTGTTGGTTCATATGCTCATTCAAATATTTATGGAAAGTCAGACCTGAGCTCCTCAAGGGCTTACCACTGGATCCACTCTATTCTTCTCTATGGTGGGGTCTTTTCATATCTAAGTTCTCAGTAAGCTGGGTTAGCCCATCTGCCTGAACAATACCGCTGGGATTTCCCCCCCCCCCCCAATAAAACACACAAAACAAAAAAAACAAACAAAAAAAACCCCACACCTCTATAGCAAATGACTCTTCAAAACTGAGGCCCAGAGGTTGTAGGGAAAGGGGGAGTGACTGCTAATGGGTACAGTTCCTTTATGGGGTGATAAAAATATTCTAAAATGGATTGTGGTGATGAATATACAACTCTGTGAGTATACTAAAAGCCACTGAATCGTGTACTTTAATTGGGTGAATTATATGCCATTGAACTATATCTAATAAAGCTGTAATAAAAAACACAGACAAAAAACAAGACCCAGAGAGGGGTAGCAGCTCCCTCAAGGCCACACACAAGTTGACGTGATGGAGCAGCTCAGGCCGGACTCCAGGTCTTCTGAATTATGTCTCTGTGGCTCTCTCCTCCCACGAGCCTCACCATAACCCTACGCAAGGATAACTGCTGAGGTTCAGCGATTGTGCAAGGCAGGGCCAGCCCTATGCGTGAGGGTTGGCAGCTGGACCTAAAGCAACAGGGTAGGCAGTGGAAAATGCTCTAGGTTTTAACTAAGGCCTGCCATGAGCGTGACCAGGCCCCTCTCTGGATCCCAGTGTCCCCATGTGGAGAGTAAAGCAGATGAGTTTGGTGATCCCTTGCAAAAGGCTCTGTCAGCTCTGAGATGCTAATTATAAAAGCACTGCAAGATGGAATAAAATGGCATGTCAGCTATATGGTTCTCCGAGGGCTGCAGGCAGCCCTGGACACAATCAGGTGTTCCAATCGATGCTCCTCACTGCTAGTGATGACCAGGACCCTCCTGTGGCAGTCAAATTCTCTCAGACAATTCTACTGCTGCCTTTCTTTTGTTGTTTTTTGTTAATCCTCATCCAAGGATATTTTTTTTCATTGATTTTTAGAGTGAAAGGGGGAGAAGAAAGAGAGAGAGCGAGATTGGTTGCATCCCACACACGCCCCATCCAGGGCTGGGGGTCAAACCTTCAACTCACTCACGGACATGCCCTGGAACCGAACCCCTGACCCTTTCGGTGCACAGGCAGATGCTCTAATCATCGAGTTACATTGGCCAGGCCTCTACTGCTGCCTTTCTCCATGGGGGGTAGCTTAGTCCTGATTTCCTTGGAGCAGTACTAAGTGTGAGAATCACCTATAATAGAGACCCATTGATCTCGTCCTTTAGAGATGTCAGGAACCAGGTTCTTGGCCAGGAGCCCAGGCAGCCCCACCTTGTGCTGAGCTTGCCTCTGCAGAGGAGGGAGTGATCACTGATGGCTACTGGTCTAGCCCCCGCTGGACAGGATGTTTCCACATCAAGCCCCACTTCCTGCGGCTAGGCCGGGCCTCCGGTTCCCTCCTTCTCCTGCCATCTGGTCGCCTGCCCTCTGCCCCCTCCCCTCGCTGGGTGTTTACAGCCTGCCTTATCAGCCTGGGGAATCTGGGCCTCACCCTGCTGGCTGCCCCGCCCCGCCAGCCTGCCCAGGGCACTACCTGCTGTGGTTTCGTCACTACAGGCACTGTAATCTGGAGAGGCCCCCTCCTGTACAGGCAGGGGGGTGGCGTGAATGAAGGCTCACTACTGAAACCTGTAAGTTCATAGTGCTTTATGTACCTTGCCACCCAAACTGGAGGACAGCATGCTTTGTTTTTTTCTATAGTGTCTCTGTCTGCAGGCTATTGGGACAAAAATGAGGTGTTTAGGCTGCTGAGGAGGCTCTCTGGCCTGGAGTGCTTCCTTGGCTCTTTTGTTTTCAGTCACTAAGAGGTGAGGGGGAGGGCAGTGGTAGGCTGGAAGGCTAAACGTGGGGTGGAATGAGGGCCTGCAGGCTGTGTGCTGGGGGAGGAAAAGCTGGGGAGTCCTTGGGCATGGCCTCCACCAATCCATGCCCAGCCTTCAGAACCTCATGGGTCCCATGCTGTCTCCCTTCCACCCTGGGATCTGCACAGCCACCCAAAGGCTGAGGCCAGAGCTATCTACTGAGCGAGTTCAACAACTTTCTCCCAGAACACAAGGCTTAGATTTGAACCAAGGAGGGGGAGGGGCTGGGGACAGTAGGCAAATGAACATGCTGCAGGTGATGGATTTCCCTTCCAGCACTTGGGCTAAGATCCTGATAGTTCAAGTTCTGACCTGTCCACCGGCAGGTCCCACAGGGGCCTGCTAAAGCTGACAGGCCCCAGTGCAGGAATCAAAGCCACTGCCCAAACCAGGCTCATCTTCCAGGGGCTTTCATTTTGTTCACTTATAAATCAATTAAAATACATTTAAGCAGTAGATTGCAGCATTCACACTTAAGATAAAATGTCCTACTTCAGAGAAATTTGATGAGACTGTGTAAAAGCATACAATTGAATAGTTTGGGGCCTTTGGGTGGGAAAGTTTGGAAAAAGTCTGCTCAGACAATTTTGCCATTAATGGGCTATGTAACCACAGGCATGCTATGTCACATGGCTCTCACAGCCTTGGGTTCCCCTCCTCCCTCTCCACTATAGATCTCATGCTATCCAGAACTCCTCTCAAGCTTACTGACCCTAGTTGCAATCAGGGCTTCCACAGGTCTCCATCTCATCTCCCCAGGAATGATTTTCCCACTGCTCAGATGTATAAACCACTTAATGTTCATGTGTTAATGGGTTAATGTGTCACCTTTCTCCTTAACACAATTTCATTTGAAAAGGCCATCTGGAGTTGCCTTGCTTTAGCCTAAGGAGTGGCTCCCAGGCAACAGTGGAGCAGACCTGTGGACAGTGATTCAGGGGTGTCTCTCAATGGCTCTGCCCCTGGTTACACCATCAGCCAAGGAGCAAGCTGGTCTTCAGCATCACCCCCCCTACCCCACCCCACCCCGCACTCCTGGCCTTTGGTCTCTGTTAGGGAGCTGAACAGAGTGGATGTGAGAGCCTTTGACAAAGTTACCAACTAGGCTTGGTGCAGAAAGCCCACTTGCCTGGGTGTGAGGAAGATTAAGTTCCAGTCATGGCCCTGCCCCTCCTAGCTCCTCCCTCAGCCTTTGAGCTGATGCCAACTCCTACTCCAGGGCACACATTTAGATCTATGGCTGTGGCCACACCAGGCAGAGCTTTAGAGTCCAAACTCATCTGCTTGGTTTCCAAAGGTCTTTCACAGTCTGACCCCACCCTACCTACTCAGCCTTGTTTCCCATGATTTCCCAACTCAAGCCTGGGCTTCAAGCCCAGTGGTCTCCTCATGGTCCCCTGAGGGAACATTCCAGGCTCATTCACAGAGTTTCTCAGGCCTGCCATGCCCTTGCTGCTCTGTTTTGCTTAATCAAATAGTGCCCATCCAGCAAGGTCCCAACCAAGTTCCCCAAACCAATGGAACTGATCACACCCTGATAACTAGAGTCCACACCCATGGAGCCCCATTCTCTAAACCCCCATAGCCCTTAAATCCCACCACAAAATCTCTTAATCCTACAGGTTTTGAATTGTTTTTTAATTCTTGTGTATGTCTTTTTTCCCCAACAGGCAGTAAAATCCGTGGGATTAAAGCCTATCTCATCTTCTGACTCTAACACAGATCTGGACATTCACGAATTAAGTCCATGTAAATTCTTAGGCTAAGTAAGATCTCTAGAAAACAGACTCTAGGTCAGCGGTTCTCAACTTGTGGGTTGCGGCCCCTTTGGCGGTTGAACGACCCTTTCACAGGGGTCGCCTAAGACCATCCTGCATATCAGATATTTACATTATGATTCATAACAGTAGCAACATTACAGTTATGAAGTAGCAACGAAAATAATTTTATGGTTGGGTAACAACATGAGGAATTGCATTTAAAGAGCCAGAAGGTTGAGAACCACTGCTCTAGGTCCTGATAGATACAGTCTGGGGATAGGAATAGAGCTAGGGGCCAATGGTTTCCAGGCCTCTGTTAGGGGAAACACATACCAGCTAGAGTAATTTATTCCAAGAAGCATTGAGAAAGAAGTTAATGGTCCATCAAGTCATCATTAAAGCATGGTCCTTTTGTATAAAACCATTGACTTGACCCCAGGAATATTGGGTGCTGGTCTGATCACTAGACCCTTGGGACAGACTTCATAATGCCGGATCCATTTTAAGAGCTAAAATGATTCAAGAGAATTGGGTGTGCAGACAACCTTTTTTAAAAAAAGAGGCCTTTTGTTGTCTAGACAGATAAGGTTGAAAAGGGACTGGCGTCTATAAAATGATGTATGGAGCAGATAATCATGGACCGTTCACCAAAAATTGGTTCTTCTTCTACTCTGTTGGTGGGATTGTAAATTAGTGCGGCCACTATGGAAAACAGTATGGACATTCCTCAAAAAATTAAAAATAGAGCTGCCATAGGATCCAGCAATTCCACTTCTGGGTATTTATGCAAAGAAAACAACAACAAAAAAAGCTAATTTGAAAGATATATTCATTACAGTGTTACTAGTAATAGTAATAGCCAAGATATGGAAGAAACCTAGATGTCCATCAATAGATGAATGGGTAATACACACACACACACACACACACACATGCACACACACACACATTGGAATATTATTCGGCAATAAATAAGAATGAAATCTTGCCATTTGCAACAACATGGGTGGACCTAGAAGATATACTAAGTGAAAAAAGGCAGACAAATACTGTATAATTTCACTTATATGTGGAATTAAAAAAATTGATAAAACAAACAGACCCATAGATATAAGGAACAAGCCAACGGGGAGGAGAGTAAGGAAATGGGAATAAGACATAAGTAATTTAAAAAATTAAAAAATAAAAGGGTGTCTGGAGCAAGATATATAACTATAACTTAGAACACATCCAATCAGTTGTTTACAGATATAATATTCAGATATTTACAAAGGGCCATATATATTAGTTTGGTGCATTACAAAAAAATGGGTTGTAAGTGAAGGGCAAATAAATAGTCCTATTTTTCAAATGCATAGTAAAGTTAAGGAACTTTTTTTAGCTGAATCATACAAATGAAAAGATTAAGTATCTTCTAAAATGACAATAACATCAGGTTCATCCATGATTATAAAATAAGATCACAAAAGCATAGCCAAGTGTATCTGTTGCAGTTATTCATGTAAACAGGATAAATTCAAGTATAAAAAAGAGATGATATTGACAATCTAATTCTCAAATTCATATGAAATTTTAAATGACTTTAAATAGGCAAAAACATCTTTGTAAAAGAACAGAATCGAAGGGCAAATGCTACCTGATTATAAGAATGACTATAAAGCTACAGTAATCAAAACAATTGGTATTGGCATAAAGATAAACAAATAGATCAATCAATGACACAGAATATAGAGCCCTAGCCAGTTTAGCTCAGTGGAGAAAGCATTGGCCCGCAGACTGAAGGGTCCCAGATTTGATTCCAGTCAAGAGCATGTACTTCGGTTGCAGGCTCAATCCCTGGCCCTGGTCCAGGCGCATTCGGGAAGCAACCAATCAATGTGTCTCTCTTACATCAATGTTTCTCTCTCCCCCTTCCTTTCACTCTCTCTAAAAATCAATGGAAAAATATCCTCGGATGAGGGTTAACAGCAACAACAAAAGAAACAGAATATAGAGTCCAGAAATAAGTCCACATATACCAGTATAAGGACAACTGCAGTAGAATAATGATAGTGTTTTCAACAAATGGTACTGGAAAAACTGGGTATTTATATGTTAAAAAAAAAATGGATTTGGATCCACACTTCTCACCATACAGAAAAATTAACTTGAAATGGATCAAAGACCAAAATGTAAAGCCTAAAATTATAAAACTGCTCAAAGAAAACATTAGACAAAATATTCATCCATCAGAACACTATTAGAACTGATAGATGAATTCAGCAAAGTAGCAGGATACAAAATTAATATTCATGAATTGGTTGCATTTTTATACACCAATGACAAAACAGAAATTAAGAAAATAATCATATTTAAAATGGCATCAAATAAATAAAATACCTGGGAATAAATTTAACCAAGAAAGTAAAAGAACTGCACTCGGAAAAATGTAAAGCACTGAAGAAAGAAAGTGAAGAAGATACAAATAAATGGAAGCATACACTGTGTTCATAGATAGGAAGAATAAACATAATTAAAATGTCCATACTACCCAAAGCATCTAAAGATTTAGTGCAATCCCTATCAAAATAACAATGGCATTTAAAAAAAACAACTAGAACAAGTAATTATAAAATTTATGGAACCAGCACTAGCTGGTTTGACTTAGTGGATAGAGCAACAACCTTCGGACTGAAGGGTCCGGGGTTAGATTCTGGTCAAGGGTGCATGCCTGGGTTGCAGGCTCAATCCCCAGTGGGGGGCATGCAGGAGGCAGTTGATCAATGCTCTCCCTCATCATTGATGTTTCTATCTCTCTCTCCCTCTCCCTTCCCCTCTGAAATCAATAAAAATATATATATATTTTAAAAAGTAGTGGTATATGCCCTGGCCAGTGAGACTCATTGGGTTGGGAGTTGTCCCATGCACTGAGAGGTTGCTGGTTTGATTCCTGGTCAGGACACATGCCTAGGTTGCAGGCTTGATCCCCAGTAGGGGGCATACAGGAGGCAGCCAATGGATGTTGTGCTCTCACAATGATGTTTCTCTGTTCTCCCTTCCTCTCTCTCTCAAAATCAACAAACTATTTTTTAAAAGTGCTGGTATATATACAATGGAATATTAGCCTTAAAAAAGAATGAAATCTTACCATTTGGGGCAGCATAGATGGACCTAGAGCAGCGGTTCTCAACCTGTGGGTCGCGACCCCTTTGGGGGTTGAATGACCCTTTCACAGGGGTCGCCTAAGACCATCAGAAAACACATATATAATTACATATTGTTTTTGTGATTAATCACAATTCTTTAATTATGTTCAATTTGTAACAATGAAAATACATCCTGCATATCATATATTTACATTACAATTCATAACAGTAGCAAAATTACAGTTATGAAGTAGCAACAAAAATAATTTTATGGTTGGGGGTCACCACAACATGAGGAACTGTATTAAAGGGTCGTGGCATTAGGAAGGTTAAGAACCACTGACCTAGAGGCTATTATGCTAAATGAAATAAGTCAGACAGAGACAGACAAGAATGATTTCACTTACATGTGGAATCTAAAAAACAAAAACATGAACAAACAAAACAGAAACAGACTCAGATACAGAGAACAAATTGATGGTTGCCTGAGGGAGGAGAGCTTGGGGAGCTGGGTGAAAAGATAAGGGATTAAAAAATGCAAATTAAAAAGGGACGTAAAATACAACATAGGGAATATAGTCAATAATATTGTAATAACTATGTATGGTGCCAAGTGGGTGCTAGATTTATGGGGGATCACTTAGTAAAAAAAAATATATATATATATATCCACTATGCTGTACACCTGAAACTAATATACAATAATATTGAATATCAACTGTAATTGAAATTTTTTTTAAAGTTAAGAAATTTGTGACCTAGGGCTAGGTGAAAAATTCTTAGATACAACACTAAAAGCATGATCCATAAAAGTAAATTGATTAGTTGGACTTTATCAAAATTAAAATCTTCCACTCTTCAGAAGACACTGTGAAGAGAATGAAAAGATGAGCTACAGTCTTGGAGAAAATCTTTGCAAAGCATGTATCTGATAAAGGTCTTGTATCCAGAATATATAAAGTACTCTCAAAACTCAACTACAAAAAAAAAAACACAAAAAAACAAATCAATTTCCAATGGGCAAAAGATTTGAATGGACACCTCACCAAAGAGATATATGGGTGACAGATATGTACATGAAAAGATGTTCAACATTCTCAGTCATTAGGGAAATACAAATTAAAACCACAATGAGATACCACTGCATACCTGTTAGAATGGCTAAAGCTAAAAAGACTGCCCACGCCAAGTTTTGGAGACAATACAGAGTAATTGCAAATCTCATATACTGCTGGTGGGAATGTAAAATGGTACAGCCACTTTGTAAAACAGTTTCATAGTTCCTTTAAAGGTTAAACCTATAGCCTGGCTGGTGAGGCTCAGTGGTTGAGCGTCAACCTATGAACTAAGGTCACTGGTTCAATTCTCTGTCAGGGCTTGATCTCTAGTTGGGGGGGAGGGGCAGTGCAAGAGGCAGCTGATGGATGTTTCTATCTATCTTTTTATCCCTCTCCCTTCCTCTTTCTCTAAAATCAATAAAAACATATTTAAATTACCTTTTAAAAAAGTTGAATCTACAAATACTGTATGATTCAGCCATTAAACTTCCAGGTATGTAACCAAGAGAAAAGAATATATATGGTCACACAAAAACCTGTACACAGATGTTCATAGCAGCTTTGTTTGTACAGTGGGGCCTTAACTTACGAGTTTAATTGGTTCCGTGATGGAGCTCGTAACTCAAATTATTCGTATGTCAAATCAAAAAGTGAACAAGTGAGACACGTGATGCTGGGCTGATGTTGTGGTGTTCACTGTGACATTCGCTGCACCAACTAGCCATGGGGTATCTGAAGCTGGCTCATAACCCGAATTTTAGCTCGCAACTCAAAGCAAAAAATTGGCTGAGAGACGGCTCATATCTCGAAAAACTCGTTAGTCGGGACACTCATAAGTCAAGGCCCCACTGTATCACCAAAAACTGGGGCAGGGGGAGTGGCACGAAATGTTCAACTGATGCATAAAGAAACAATGGAATGCTACTTAGCAGTAAAAAGGAATGAAATACTAATGTATATAACAACATGGATGAGTCTTAAATATACTGGAGGGTAGAAGCCACACAAAATGAGAGTACATGCTATATGATTCCATTTGTGTAAAACTTTAGAGAATGCAAACTATTACAATGAGTAGTAAATAAGCCCTAGAGCTCTAGTGCACAGTATAGTGAATATAGGACAACAATAATCTATATATATAAAAGCCTAAGCAACCAAACAACCAAATGACTGAATGACCGAATGACTGGTTGATCGGTTGCTATGATGCCCACTGACCACCAGGGGGCAGACGCTCAATGCAGGAGCTGCCCCCTGGTGGTCAGTGCACTCCCACAGCCAACCTCCCCCAGCCGGACAACCTCCTGTGGCCCCTCCCCCGAGCCTGCCAGCCCCAATGGCCCCCATCAGCCCTAATTGCCAGCCAGGCCAAGAGACCCCACCCATGCATGAATTTGTGCACTGGGCCTCTAGTGTATTATAATCATCAAACTTGCTAATCGACTTAATCTCAATTACTCCAATCACTAAAAAGAAAGGATAATTATGTAAAGTGATAGAAGTGCTATCACAACAGCAACGATATCCCATATATGAATGTATCAAATAAACATGTTATACACCTTAAATTTACACAATATTATATGCCAAATATATTTCAATTAAAAAAGAAAATGCATACTAATCAATAGTGACAGAAAGAAAATAAGTGGTTGCTCAGGATGAGAACAAGGGCTGGCAAAGGTGCACAAGGAAACTTTGAGGGGTGATGGTTTCATGAGTATCTACATATGTCAAATTGCACACTTTATATATGTGCAGTTTCTTGTATGTCAACATTACCTCAATAAAGCTGTTAAATAAAAAGTTCCATTCCCCAGATGGATACAATAACAAGAGCAGTCTGTAATTTTACTAAGTCACATCACTATGTAACATAATTAAATTACTATGTAATTTAACAATGTAGAATTTTATTCTGTAACAACAGTAGAGACAAAAAGAAGCAAGAACACCAATGCTCTCTTAGAAAACACATTCTTTGGTGCCACCAGTAAAGATAAATTCCGAACCTTGGGACTTACTGGGTGTGCTGATTCTAGTGGGTTTGTGCTGTTTTATCTTTTTTATTTTTATTATTTTTTTTAAATACATTTTATTGATTTTTTACAGAGAGGAAGGGAGAGAGATAGAGAGTTAGAAACATCAACTAGAGAGAAACATCAATCAGCCGCCTCCTGCACATCTCCTACTGGTGATATGCCCGCAACCCAGGCACATGCCCTTGACCGGAATCGAACCTGGGACCTTTCAGTCCTCAGGCCGATGCTCTATCCACTGAGCCAAACCGGTTTCGGCTGTTTTATCTTTTTTAAAAAATTTTTTTGGTAATGTATTTTTATTGATTTCAGAGACGGTAGAGGGAGAGAGAGATAGAAACATCAGTGATGAGAGGGAATCATTAATCAGCTGCAGGGGCTTGAACCTGCAACCTGGGCATGTGCCCTTGGCCGGAGTAGAACCAGGGACCCTTCAGTCCGCAGGCCGACACTCTATCCACTGAGCCAAACTGGCTAGGGCAATGTGCTGTTTCATCTTTTGTTCACTCTCACGCCAGTGTTATTGTCCCACCTAGCCTGGAATATCCTTATAGCACAGCCAATGCTCATGTTCCTATTTTGAAAAGCCATCTGCCGTCTCACCTCCAGGACGCTTTCCTCAGTGAAGCTGAGGATGGAGAATGACCTTCCTCTAGATAAGCCATGGGCCCCACCATCACCCAACCAGTCTACAAATCTTAAAATGACATAGGCTGGTTGGCACTTCAGCTCCCGCCTGATGAGGGGCTACATGCATATGCATTGCTACAGCTCTAGATTTGGGTTTAGATCCTTCAGAGCAGGGAGCAGTACTTGTGTGTGAGTGCGTGCATGCATGCGTGCGTGCGTGCGTGCGTGCATGTGTATTAAGATTAGCATGGTGCCAAGGAAGTGGTCACCTAATGAGGCAGGTGTTTTCTGTGTTTCTAAAAGAATCAGCAAAGCTGAACTAGCCTCTCTTATCCTCTGAGGGCATTATGGGAAAAAGATGAATTATCTCTTAAATGTATGTCTAAGTACCTCCTTGTTATCAAGTCATCAGGAATTTGGAGAGATTAAGACTAATTGCCCACTCTCCCATCCCCTGAGGCCTAGCAATTCTAATCTGAGGGGCTGGACCAAGGGACTAAATGAAGTGGTTTCAGGGGTGGTCCAAGGGTGATCCAGTTTGTCCTGGGCCTCCTGGCCCTGTGGGTGGCCACAGGCTCCTCAAGCAAACACAACCCATTTGATAGCAGATGGAACCTCCAAGTTACTTTCTGGTAGGCCTTTGGAACTGGAATGGCCCAGCCCACTAGGAAGTCTTCTGGGCAAAGGCAGTGCCCCAGTTCTAACTCCAGGCCTCTGGGCATTGGTCTAGAATGGACCCACTATCTATTCTAGCAAAAGGAGGGAGAAGTGAGCAGTGTTGGCCAGTGGGCTCCCAGAATTCTACATTCATTAGTGTCAAAACAACAAACTGATGATTGCTAAATACTCACTAGGGGTGGAATGTGAGGCCTGCTCTCAAAGGAACTAACTTACTCTGATTCTTGCAGTGAATGATACCCAAGATAAAACTGGTAAAGAGATGAATATAGCAATGTTTTTTAAAAAATATATTTTTATTGATTTCAGAAAGGAAGGGAGAGGGAAAGAAACAGAGACATCAATGATGAGAGAAAAATCATTGATCAGCTGCTTCCTGCACGCCCCATACCTGGGATTCAGCCTGCAACCCGGGAATGTGCTCTGACCGGGAATCGAACCGTGACCTCCTGGTTCATAGGTCGATGCTCAACCACTGAGCCATGCCAGCTGAGCTGAAGATGGCAACGTTAATAAAATATTAAAGACAAGTTTCAGTCTACAAACACACACACACACACACACACACACACACACACACTTCTTTCACATGGCCTCCTTATCCTGTGTGATGGGAATGTTAACAAAAAGTTAGCAGGAAGATCTGGAAAATGGTTATAGGACTGTATACGGCATACCCTGCTGGCACTGCCAGAGAAGCAGTTGATCCCTGGAGCCTGGCAAAGTCAAGCGTGTGTTGAAGGGGAAATGATAACAACAATAACAGTAGCCACAGGAATAATAACAGCTAGCACATATTGGCAGGTTACTATGTGCAAGACACCATGCTGAGGGCTTTACGTGCATTATCTCCTTTAATCCTGACTCCAACCCTGTGAGGTAGGCACTGAGACCCAGAGTGGTCCACAGTCACATGGCCAGTAAGTGGTAGGTCTAGGATATGAAGGCAAAGGGCCTGTGCTCTTTCCTGCCTCTAGTCAGTATGCTTTCAAAAAAAAAAAATATATATATATATATATATATATATTTCAGAGAGGGAGAGGGAGAGAGAGATAGAAACATCAATGATGAGAGAGAATCATCGACCGACTGCCTCCTGCACACCACACACTGGGGATGGAGCCCGAAACCCAGGCATGTGCCCTGACCGGGAATCTTACCCATGACCTCCTGGTTCATAGGTTGACACTCAACCACTGAGCCAAGCCGGCCGGGCGATAATACGCTTCTTGAGAAGGATTTGGGGATAGAGTAGAAGAGGAAAGGAAGCTTCAGGAAGGGCAGGTGAGGCAGGAAGTGCCAGCACTGGAACAAGAAAGTGATCCACTAAGAAGATGGGAACCTCCAATGGATTTCATGTAAGGTGCCTTATGTCTCCTCCTTTTAATCAAATGTATAAAAGAAGGTACAAAACTGCCATTCTCTGGAGCATTTTCTCAATCTGTTGAGAAATTCTTCCTGGAAATTGTCATCAGTTTGGCTCAAATAAAGTCATAAAACTTCTTTACAGGTTTTCCCTGGTCAGTGTGGCTCAGTTGGGCATCATCTCATACACCAAAAGGTTGCCGGTTTGATTCCTGGTCAGGGCACATGGCTCAGTTTCAGGTTCTGTCCCCGGTGGGAGGTGTGCAGGAGGCAGCCAATCGATGTTTCACTCCACATCAATGTTTTTTTTCTCTCTCTCCCTCCCCCTTCCTCTCTCTCTAAAAATCAATTAAAATATTTTTTAAAAATTCTCTACAGGTTTGGATAATTCTGACATTGACAAAGGGGAGTGTGGAGTTTGCCACCTCAAAATATGCCTCTTTGGGATTTTGGTTATTTTAGACTGGTTAATTTGAAGAAAGGTCAGACTTGGGAGAAGCTCTGGAAAACCACTAGAAGTTACACTTTGTGAAGAACATTTACATTTGTAGGGGAAACCTCCATTTGTAAGAATGTCTCCCTGACTGGACCAGGCCTGCCTTTACTACCAATGAAGAAGGCAGGGTCTTAAGTCTGCATACCAATCTTATCCTTGTTTGCTGTGCTTCTACTGGTAACCTCCCATAACTGACTCTCGATCCTCAACATCTCTTTTGTCTTTAGTATTTAAGATGATGTCTTGTAACATTTTGGTGAGTTACTCAGTGTTCCAGGAGGCATGAATGTTATTAAACTTTAGTTTGTTTTCTTCTGCCAAATGAAGAAAGAGAGGAAGAAGGAGGAGGAGGATGAGGAGGAGGAGGAGGAGGAGGAGGAGGAGGAGGGGGAGAGGAAACCTAAGAAAAAGTTTGCTCAACATGGGCAAGCTGCTTAGTTTCTTGCTTCATGTTGGTCTGTCTGAAAAATGTTCTGGAGCTTTCCCTTGAAGACCCTCTGCATGAAACATCTTTCCTTGCTGCCCGACCCTCCTCCTTACCCTGGGAGCACGCTGGGGTCTCTTTGCAAAGAAACTCACCTTAGGATACAATTTCTTGTCCAAGAAGTCAGGGCACTCTGGTGTGCCCCTGTGAGGTTTCAGTGTGCTGGGAATGTGAACAAGAGGTCAGTGAAAGAGGAAAAGTGATGTCTGGAGGGCCATGTATGTGTCTAGGTGTTTATATCCAATTAAACCTAACAAGGGCAAAGTTCTCCTCTATGCCCAGCCATGGGAGACACAAAAGCAACAGAACAAATATATGGCTAACACTCGCCCTTGCCCAGTGGTCTGGGTGAATATGTTGGAATCTCCAGACCCTTTGGTTCCCAGATGGATGAGAAAATGAAAATCACTGTCTCCCACCTGAACCCCTGTGCTTCCAGAGAGCTCCCAGAAGCCTAGGGAAGGTGGGACCCAATAGCCTGTGGCTGCCATGAACACCTGTGACATGTCAGTTTTCCTGTTCCTCTGGTGCCCCCTATCTCTCTTTTCCCCTTTCTTCTCACCAGGGCCTGTGTGTATGTCATGGATCTGTGTGTGTGTGTGTGTGGATGTATGTGTATGAATGTGTGTGTGTGTGTGTGTGTGTGTGTGTGTGTGTGTGTGTGTGTGTATGTGTATGGGTCTGGGGTGGGGGGGTGTGGTGTCAAAATGAAATCCCCTCAGCGTGGGTGGTAGGGAAGCCTGGCCATCCTTTGTGTCTTATCAATACAGGCGGGGCTCCTGGTCTGAGCCAGGCACTTTATACCTCCTAGAGTGGCGACTGGGGTCTGCACTGAGCCACCCACACTGACTGACCTGGTCTTTTATGTGACATGCATTTACCAAACAATTATCCAGGCTTCCAAGGTCTGTCTGTGGCCAGGGAATAGAGAGCAAGGCGTCTTTTCTCTCCTTTCTGCCTAGTCAATTCTCCCCGCGCCGCCCCACCCCCTTCAAGGTCTAGCTTGAGGCTCATCCCTCACAAAGCCTTCCCTCCCTCCTCCAGCCACAGTTGACCTCAGAGCCCTGGCTGCCTCTGGCCCCTGCTCAGAGGAGCACAATTAGCACCTGACTGTCGCTAGTCTGGCTGTTTGTCCTAGCTTCTGATGGTTTTGAGTGTCTTAGTCATCTCTCCCCCACCGTCTCCTTGGCGCACCCCCACTCCACAGCACCTAGCACAGGTTGGACACACAGTAGGTGTTAATAAATGTCTGTTGAATCGAAACTCAGCAGTCCCTATGAGGTCAGAACCCTCATAAGCTCCCCGACCAGCAGTTCCTTGGCAACCAGCGCTGGGGCCCGGGCTACAGGGCATTAGCGGCAAGGCCACGATTACAGGCCACGAGAGGCTCAGCGGCCAGAGATTTGCAGGCAGGTTGGTGTTGATGAGAAAAGCCCCTTACACCTAGGAAAGCGCCCATGGGATTCTGGGTACTGTGGATGAGTTTCCTTTCTCCCCTGCAGAACTAGTTTTCAGTCTGAGAACCACAAAGGGAGTAAATTGGCAGTGAAGCCAGAAACCTCTTTGCAGTTTAGAAATCCCAGAGAGATAACCAAGCCCCGTTTGGGGTCAGGCCCAAGCCCGAGGAGATGAGGCTGCTCAAGGCCCTTCCCACCTCGTGGGGGGAACCTCCAGAAGGTACAAGGGGTATGACAGGCATGGACCCTGCCACTCCTTGGGTTAAGGGATGTTTGGGGGTAGCCCTAAATAATGTCAGCCTGCACTGAAACCCAACAAATGATACCACTGAATGCTTGCCAGCTGCAGCCCACGCGGGAACAAGGTCTCCCTTTATCAATCACCCAAATTCCAGGACAGGCCTGGGGGAGGGGGGCATCCAGACCAGAACTCAGCCAGGGTCCCTAGGCAAAGGGGTACCTAGCTCCCAGCATCGGCTCAAGGATTCCAGTCTGACTTTGACTTACAGTTATTTATATAGATGACCCAGCCACTCTCTCCACCCCTCCCACAACCCTCACCCAGACGCCCCAACAGCGGGTGGGTGGTGTCCTCTTCACCACATTTTCCTCACTGCCACTGATGCCTGGTCCTGGGACTAGCTCTCAGCAAATGTTTGCTGAGTTGAATCTGAGCTTTAGGCACTGTGTTGACAATATCATTATGTTAGTCTGTGCCACATACTGTTCTGATAATCGGTACAACCTGGTGAGGTAGGTCCCATTAGACAGATGAGAAAACTGAGGTATATAATTGACTGTGATCACATGGCTAGTAAATACGAAAGCTAGATTAAAACCCAGACAGTTTGGTTCTAGGGATTGGAAGGAAAATGAAAAAGTTGGGAGGGTGGTGAGGCCCAGGGCCAAACTTAGGAGCGGGGATTTCTCTGGGAAAACAGTCCCCCAGCCTTCGTCTGGCTGTGGATTCGTCTGGCTGTGGTTTCAGGGGACAAAAGCCCTGAATTTTGCAGGTTGGGGTATTTTGCACATCCTTTCAATTGGGCCTATGAACGACAAACCACAGCACCCTCATATTTAAGTCCCAATATAGGACAGAGGAGACAGAAGCTACTGTGCCACCTCTTAGCCTTAGGCAAGAGGAGGGTGGGTTTCAGGCCCCCAGCTTGTCCATGGGTGGGCGCCAGTTCCTGAGCAACCACCGAGCAAACAGTGCAGCAGTGGGAGGAATGCCAGACATAGTTGCAAACAAGCCACTCCTTAGGCTCACAGTGGAGGCTGGGTGAGGGTGGCAACGTGGAGCCTGCTCAACGCCCCCTCCCCCCCCAAGAAATCCCAGCCTTTGAACCCAGGCTCAGAGACAACCACATGCAAGGCAGCCTCTTCCTCACACGGCAGCAGGCCATAGAAAGTCTCCAGATTAATTCAGTCCCAAGATAACTCCCCGCTAAGTTGTTTCTGCTCTGGGTCCACTGAATTAATGGTAGGAAGCGCCTTATAACCGGCCAAACCCTGTGTAACTAACTGTGAGGAGGGGTTTGCATTCTTGCCAGGCATACGTGTTCCCTGGACATTTTCAGGGCCAAAGGGGAGAGCTAGATCTGCTCCCTTCATCCCCCTCCCACCTGGCACTCAGGCCAGGGGTCAGCTCTTAGGGGGTGAGTCCCTGATGGGCGTGCCCACCAGCTGTTGGGGCCCAGCAGCAGTGGCTCAGGCCCTGGGGTGGTGACCTCACTTCCGCTCCTACCTCCCCACCTCCCCAGCACTCCTCCCATTTGAGGCCCCACCAGGCAAAAATCGAGAAGTCCAAGGTTAACTGTTCCTCCCCATTTTAAGAGCTAATTAAAATGATTAGCCACAATGAACTGTCAAACATTAACCAGAAGAAGCTGCAGGACCAGACAGGCCTCAATCTCAGGCAGAGGGATGGGGGGCAGGAATCAAAAGGCCATCAAATCCCAGGGTTGGGGTGTGGTGGTGGTGGGAGCAGCCTGGGAGAACGAGGCTGAGCCAGGTGCCAAGGGGTCAGGAGGTGATTCTGGTCAGAACTGCACTGTCCCTGAACTCAGTCGGGAGGAACCGGACGGCAGAGTTTGGGTGCGGTGGAGGGACCAGGAATTCATAAAGCCACTATCGCCTCAGCAGTCTCCAAAAGCACGGCGCTGTGGGCAGGGGATCCCGCGCTGTGTGCCTGCAGAGTCCCCTGGCCGGCAGCAGAAGAAGGAACTGAGAGGCGGGAGAGCCAGAGAGCGGGAACGAGGGAGAGGGAAGGCTGCAGGGAGGCTCGCACGCAAACTCCGGCCCCCACCCCCACCCCCGCCAAGAGGTCTCTATTTTGGCGATCCAATTATTCGTGTGTGTGTGTGTGTGTGTGTGTGTGTGTGTGTGTGTGTATTTTACCCTAAGGCGCCTGGCCCCAGAAGCCCTATGGGCCGCTGGATCAATCTAACAGCCCCGCCACGGACCCGCCCAACCTCCCACTCTCAGACACCCAGCTTTTGGGGGACCTGTTGTCGCGATCGGTCCCGTCCAGGGACCCGGGCTGCCCAGGGCGCAGGAAAAATGACCCTCCCCCAACCCCACCAGTGGAAATCGATTCCGATTTTAACCTGGGATCGGGACCCGGGGTTCCACAACACACGCGGCGGGGCGAGGCAAGGGCGGGACTCAACACGCTGAGGCTCTACCCCCCTTCCCTGGGCCCCCAACCCCGACACTGGGGGCCCCGGGGCTCTGGCTCCCGCCCTCGGACAAACTTTTCGAAGTCTCCGAAGGCTCAAAGAACCGGCGCCATCGACGTACCTGAGCTGAAGTGGGATCGGTCGCCGAGCCGGGATAGGTCGCCGTGCTCCCCTCCCCGCTCCGGGGGCCGAGATCACGGGTCCCCAGCCCCGCCAGCCCTTCCTCTCCCTGGAGAAGCCGGGCCGGGCAAGTGGCGCCGGGATCTCGGCGCCGGCGAAAGGAGAAGTGGAAGTTGAGCGCAGCGCCTGGTCGGTCCCCGCGGCCGCAGGGGCCAGCGTCCGCCTCCCTCTTTCCTTCCCTCCTCTCCTCCGGGTCCGCCTGCCCCCGCGGCCCCGCGCCCGTGACTCACCTCGGCGCGGGGGCAGGCTGGTCCGGGCGGGCAAGGCGCAGGGCTCTCCCACACGTCGCGCCGCCAATGGCAAGTTAGAGGGCGAGATGCAAATACCAGGTGAACCCACGGCGCCCCTGAGAAAACGACTCCGGGGGGCAGGGTGGACTCGGGAGGGTCCAGGCGGCCGGTGGGGGCGCCCGGGGAGGGGGCGCGAGCCAGCGGAGACCTGCGCTGAGACAACCGAGCGAAAGGGGAAATTGCACCAGAGCCACACACGTCCCCTCAGGCGGCGGCTGGGGCGGGCGCGAAGGAGGCTGGGTGGGAGGGAGGGAAGAGCTGGAGGGAGGGACCGACGGGAGGGACCGCGGGCGGGCGGGGTGAGGGAGGGAGCGAGGGAGGGAGGAGGCGTCGTGGTGGAAACAGCGCCCCTCCACCCCCGGCCCGCCGCTGTCGCCAGCACGGCAGGAGGAGCCGTGCCAGGGGCCCGCGAGGCCTCTCCTTCCCCTCCCGGCTCGCAGGCCCCCAGGGGACGGCGAGGTCAGGGCTCCCCCCAGAGAGCTCAGCTCGAGCTCTGCCCTGGCCCCGGCGGTAAGCCCCCACACAGTGCCTCGGAGCGAACTCCGTTCTCCGGGGACTCTGGATGGCTCTATCCAACCCCCTTGGCCTGTACACTCCAATTGCTCGACGCCTTTGGCCGGAGCCCTGAACTCTAGATTATTGAGCGCCTGTTGTGTGCGGACCCGGCGGGAGGGCGGGGTGAGCGGGTGATGAGGCCAGGAGATGCCCAGAGAATACAATTCAGGAACAAATTCCAAAAGCCCGGGGAATCTCTGGCCAAATGCATCCTGCGCTTGGGGTGACTGGAGAGTTTGGGGGACTTCTGAGAGAAGGCGAGCCTATCCTGGTGGAAGAGGTCAAAAGAATATGCATGGGGGAAGGGCGGGGGAGAGAGGTGCAAGGTTGCCACAGCAGGTAAAAAAAAAAACAGTCTGAATTGGGGTGCTGGGAGAAAGCTCATGCCCCCTCTGGTCCAAACTCAGGCTGCTCTGCTTGAGACATTCACTTGAACCCCCGTTTCCTCTTCGCCCTCCTTACCCTCTCCTTTAACCTGATTCAGCCTCCACACAAGCCTCCCAACCATGTCCTACAGACAGGAGGCTCTAAGAGGGAGGCGCTGACAACTGTCCCTCCTTATGGCTCTACATAGTCTGGATGGGGGTGCCAACAGAGCCTGAACCCTGGCATCTCTTTGGCAGAAAACTGCAAGGCTGAAAGGGCCCCAGGGGCAGGAGGGCCCTCTGAGGAGCAGGGGTAGCCAAAGGCCTGCAGCTCAGGGACCTGCTCAGCCACCAGCATCTGCCTGCTTCCCCAGCGATAGGAAAAGATCGGCCTTGGCACAATGGTGGTGGGTGACACCTGTGAAGGCAGCTGCCGATGATAGGTTTCCAGGGAAAGCCCTAAGGGCTGCAGTGGGGCACTGGCCCTTGAGACCTCTTGGCTACCTATAGCCAAATCCCTGAAATAAGCACCAAGAACAATTTTTTTCTTTATTTTTTAAAAATATATTTTTATTGATTTCAGACAGGAAGGGAGAGGGAGAGAGAATCATTGGTTGGCTGCCTCCTGCATGGCCCACACTGGGGATGGAGCCTGCAATTGGCATGTGCCCTGATGAGGAATCAAACCGTGACCTCCTGGTTCATAGGTCGACACTCAACCACTGAGCCACACTGGCCTGGCACTTTTTTCTTTTCTAAGTGGGCACACTTTCCCCAGGGGATTCCAGATCCTGGAGACACACAGGTCTCTGCTGGCCTCTTGTCTATGAAGTTCTACTATCAAAATTGTGGTAGGTTCCAGCTGTCCCCTAAGTTTCCTTTATCTTGCCCTTGAAACTCACTAATGGACACACACACACATACACACACACACTTTCCCATTTTACTAAGAATTCAGAGGTCTCTAACCACTGACCTGGGTTCCTATTCCAGCTGTGAATCTTTAGGCAAGTCAATTAAACTCTCTAAGCCTCACTTTCCTTATTTTTAAATTGGCGATAAGAACCTACCTCACTCCCCAAAACTGGTACCACTGTCTTGGGGCATATATTAGCTTTATCTCTTTCTGTGTTTTATATCAATAGAATGTTATGCTATAAATGTCTTCAGGTCTGGCTTCTTTTGACAAACAATGAGATTCATCTACATTGTTGCAGATAGTTGCAAATCATTCATTTTTGTTGTATTGTATAACGTTTGGAACTATATCACAAAGTATTTATTCATTTTGCTGTTGAGGGGCATTTGAAAAATTTTGAATTAGGGATTATTAAATATACTGTTGTTGTGCCCTGCTGCCATGGCTCAGTGGTTGAGGGTTTACCTATGAACCAGGAGGTCACGGTTTGATTCTAGGTCAGGGCACAGTGGGGGGTGTGCAGGAGGCAGCCATCAATGATTCTGTCTCATCATTGATGTTTCTATCTCATTCCCTCTTCCTTCCTCTCTGAAATCATTAAAAAAATATTTTAAAAATACTGTTGCTGTGAGAGAAAAAAACAACCTATGACACAAGGCTGTGATGAGGATTGAATGAGGTAACCTATGTCTATGGCAGTGCCTGGTACGTAGTAAGCCCTCAATAGAAGTTGGCTACCTTCAGTATCATATTCATCGTCGTTTTGGTTTTCTTTACCAAGCTCTCAGGGTGAGAGAGTGGGAAGGTCTGACAGGGCCAGGCCAGAAGCTTTGGAGGACTAATGGTGGATCCCTCCTATGAGTGTTTGTGGTTTAAACCAAAGCTGAAGGCTCAAGACACAGAAGAGCCAGAGCAGAGGCCTTCCTCTTGGGAAGGGTGGGGAGGGAGGACAGCACTGTCCCGGCCAGCTCACAGTGACTGGCCCTAATGCTTACTAGTGACCTGGAACCCAGGACCTGTGGGAATCCCATAAGTTCCTACCTTCCCCAACCACTCAGAACTAAGCACAGCCCCATGATCTGGGAGTTGTAGCCAAAGCAAACCTACCCCCTTGATGAAAATCTTGTGCCAACCTCACCTTGGGGAGCCATGGGCCACCTGAATGACCTTTGTGGCTCCAGGTCAGTCGGGTTGCCCTTCCCAATGACCTTGTTGTGGTTCCCCAGCCTGTCAGCCCTTCCCCACCTGGATCCCTGCTCTTCAACTTACCCATCGGGTGAGCTGCAGCCAGGCGGGGCCAGCAGGCTGAGATCACTGCTCCTGATGACAGCCATGCTGTCTCTGCCAATGGCTCATTCCCTGACTTGGCAGGAATTTCCCTTCTCGAGTTGCCCACGGATGCCCAGGCCACGCCATCCAGCGTGTACTCTCAGCCTCTTTCCTTCCAGCCCTGTTTCTCCCTCATTCTCCAACACTTACTCGGTCCTCTTAGGCCTCAGAACCTGGATCATTCCGGGATTGGAGGGGCCTCTTGGCTGCCCATAGCCTGCATAGGGACACCTCCCACTTCTCTACTCAACTTGCCTTTCCACTTTGGCAACTTTCTCAGCCCCCCTTTGTCTCCTCTTTGAAGTAGTGCCCGACAGCCTATGTTCTTCTACAGATCACCCCAGGTTCTTTGGAGACAAGGTTGCTTCTCCCACCCTGAACCCCTTGGCTTCAACACATTCTATCCAGACGGTGGCCAGAACAAAATACCACACTGGCCCAGCTACTGTGGCCATGGCCCTTACTTTCCACCACAGACATGCTAGAAAAGTTGCCTATCAATCAGACTTTCAGAATGAGAAGCATATCAAAAACCAGGAGAGAAGTTATAGTTTAAAAGGAGCCCTCCCACCTGTAAAGTTGAGAAGCCCCCTATAATTCTGTCTATCCAGCCAGCCTATACTAATATGTTCAGTAACTCCTGGTTTACCTCTATTGGGTTTATATGACAAGGCACTAGCTAGATCCAATGATAGCTAGAAAGCTCTAAGTCCCAGGTTGTGGCTGGACATTATAAGGAATGTTTGTTCAAAAAAGATTGTTGAGCCCGGCCAGCATGGCTTAGTGGTTGAGCTTCGACCTATGAACCAGGAGGTCATGGTTCAATTCCCAGTCAGGGCACATGCCCGGGTTGCAGGCTCGATCCCCAGTGTGGGTGTGCAGGAGGGAGCCAATCAATGAATCTCTCTCATCATTGATGTTTCTAACTCTCCCTCTCCCTTCCTCTCTGAAATCAATAAAAATATATTTTTTAAAAAATAAGAAAAAGATTGTTGAGTAGCTGCAAAACAGAAAAATTCCCTGGGATAGCTTATACAAAGTGCTCCCTCCTGGGATGATGGTCTGTTACCCTGGCCCATATTAGGGCGGTAAAGAGGGTGGGGATGTGCCTAGGCCAAAGCACAGGCATACAGATGGGAGGATGAGGTTGGGAGCAACTTCCCAGACCGTAACTTTCATCTGACCTGCCACCTTCCTTGGTCAGGGCTCTTGGAAAGCCACTTGCTCTTCCGATGGAACCCTGCTCTCACTTAAATGGAGAGTTATACCTTTGCTCTCCGGGCCTTTGCAGGGATTGGCCCTGGCACCATGAGAACCCCTACAAAACTTCAGAGAACTGCTGGGTTCCACTTCTTGGAGGGCTGGACACCAGCTTAGGGGCCTGCCTGGAGGGAGATGACAGCCCTGACATAGGAAGTGTCTTGTGCAGGCCTAGTGGGTTTTTTTCAGAGGGGCAGGGAGAGAAGATTCAGTATTCTTTCAGGCCCCCTCTGGGTTGCAAAAAAAATAAATAAGGCAGAAGTGGTTTGGGGCAGAGTTCAGCAAATGAGGGCAAGCCCCCCCTGGTGTCTCTAATCCTACTGGTCCCTAGTCCCTGCCTGGGAGCCAGGGCTCAGCCTGGAAAAGTCCCTGGGAGCAGAGCAGAGGGCAGGAGCTGCTCTGGGGCACCTATCAGAGGCAACAAAGCATCCAGAGTTTTCAGGCTACTCTCCAGGGGAGCCAGAATTGTGAGCTCCTCAACCCCCGGCATCTGCTGGCCCTACACCCATCTTGTGTGGCAGGTGGCTTCACTGTGCCACCAGGCCCTGCAGAGATGCCAAATGATGCTCAAAAGGTGCTTCCCCTCATAGTCCACAGGAAAAAACAAGTGGTTGCTGCTGTACCAAGGGATTGGGATGGAGAGCAGAGGGATGGCAACACCTGGAGGTCTTCTGTGGGTCCTTGGGGGGCAGGGACACAAGCTGTCATCAAGCTGGGTGTTCCCTCCTCAGATGGAGAGGAGGCTCAGGGGAGTGGAGAGGGCTCCAGTGACATTGCATTGGGGCACTACACATTATCTACAAGGAATAGCGCCCCCTGGAGTTGGGCAAGACGGTGGCAGTGAGAATGGACACAAGAGAATTGGGAAGGGGTGTTTGACTGGACAGAGAGATCAGGAAGGACTCAGACTGGGATACCACAGTGGGGGCACAGCGCTTGACTCCAAATTCCTGGGAACTGATGAGGTGGGGTAGTGGGGAGAGGCTCTGAGGGGGACTCCTCAGCCCCTCATTTCACCCTTCCTCACATCCTGCCAAGGGGTGGCTCCAGGCTGAGGTTTGTACCAGGAGGTAGATGATTCTGCTGTTTCTGGATCGCCCCATCCCACAGGGAGGCAAGGACAAGCCTGAAATATGCGCTAGCTAGACAGAGACCCAGTGGGAATGAAGCCACTCCTCAGTTTCCTCGCCCTGCCCCCACGACAGGGGTCCAGGGTTGTTGTTGTTTAATCCAGAAAAATACAACATTTAATGTCTATAAAGGTGCAGTATGAGTCATTTCATGGAATGTCTAGGCCCCTTCTCTGGCAGCAAACAAACTTTCCAGCCCTCTTTTGAGGAAGCCATCCAACTCGGCTGCTGCTGCTGGTGTGTGAGTGGTTGTGTGTGGAGCTGTGTGTGGGACGGGTATCTGTAGGGCCTTGCCTGCCTATGTGTGTGTCCATGTGGGTCTCTCCGATGTGAGAGCATAACCCTGACCCGAGGTGTGTGTGTGTGTGTGTGTGTGTGTGTGTGTGTGTGTGTGTGTGTGGTGTGCTTGCCGCTCACAAGGGCCAATTCTTGGATGTGAGTCCCCCCGCGCATTTGTCTGTAAGGCAGTATGGTATGTGAGTCTGTGCCTCTGAGGGTGTCTACGTGTACATTTTTTCTTCATTGCTGCCAAATTATCTTCCCATCTCTCCCCTCAAGAAGTGAAGGGCTGGCTGAGGGAAGCTAGCAGTCCAAAGGGGGGCAGCTGGAGAGGGGAGAGGGGTTGGAGGGAAACCAAAGCAATTCCACTAGTCAGAGGAACGTGTCAGCCAAGGATGAAACTGAAACCGAGGCAGCAGCAGCTCGAAGGCACCAGCACCCTGGGATCGTCCCGGGCTTCGGTTCCTCCCACTCCCCCGCCCCCAGCAGCCGGCTGTGGAGATTAGTCAGCCTGAAATTCCCACCCCTGCAGCCTCCGCTTGAGGCTGAGGCCTGGAGGCCCCAGCTGGGCTAGAAATTGGCCAGTGGCTAGCACGTGACCCCACTAGCTCCCATTATCACATTAACACAAATTAATATATCAGATCCTGTCCTAGTCACCTAGTGGGGCGCAGAGCCAGGCTGGAGAGAGAGGCCAAAACTCAGACCCTACTCCAGGACAAGCCAGCCTGAGGGCATCAAAACAGGGGGCAGTCTGAGGACTGTGGCAAGTCAGGTTGGGGACAGAGAGAGGGGACAGGGACGTCAAGCTTTGATATGATCCTTTTCCTAGGACATGCTCTGGGAGGAGACACCTTGGGGAAGGGGTTAGTAGAAAGGAGGGGGTTTCCAGGAATAGCTGGGCACCGCCCTGTAGGAAGGAGGCCCGGGCTCTGAGGTCTGGGCGGGAGACAGACGGTATTTCTCCTGGCACACACTGAAACCTGGGAACGTTTAGGATCCTTTGGGTTTTTTGGTTGTTTTTTTTTTTTCTTTTTACCCCTTTCCTCTTCTTTATGGAAAATCCTTAGATAACTTTCTCAGACGGCTTTGGACATCCTGAAAACAGGGAGAAGAAGCACCCAGAACAACACTAGTACAGGGCATAGCTTTTGTATCTTGGCACAGAAAAAGGAGACACACTTTGTACATATGTAAAATTGTGTCTTGGGAATAGCCACTGGAACCTCTGAAAAGGATGAGACTGGAGCCCCAACAACTCTTTTTTTTTTTTTTTCAGCTTAAAGGTGTCTGGCCATAGGTTATTTCTGTGCCCTGATACATGTTAACTAAACAGCCACCACACAATCATGAACCAGCACGAGGTCAGCAGCACCATGACTTCCAGAGCTCTGGGCCTGCAAGGAGGTAGGACGCAAAGTTTTATCTACGGAAGCAAGGTTGCAAGTTTGAGCCCTAAATGGGCCTCTTAGCTTTTTTTTTTTTCTTTGTGGCTGCTGACTACTGGATTGACAAGCCTGGAATCCTTAACCATTGCCCTACATCCAGCCCAAGGCTGAGTCCCAACCCCTCATCTAGGCTAAACCCTGGTCCCAGACTGTATCATAGCACCAGCCAGTCTATCCCTGTGCAGGAGATGCATTCTGGGTCTCACGGATGCCAGGCTAGGGAGTGGCAGTTCAGGAGAGCCCACCCCCAACACCCAAGACGCGACTCAAAGTTTCCATTCTACTGCCCGCGGGTCAAGAGCGCCATCCACGGAGAGGAAAGACATTCTGAAACCGCAGCCCCTTTGCTGAAGGTGAGCTGGCCCAGCTCCACGGGGCCAGGGAGGTGGCCCGAGAGAGTGGACTATTAGAAGCTTGCAGGAGCCGGCCCCAAGCCTGGCGCTAGCGCAGCAGGTAGGCTCTCCAGATCTCCCACCACGTACGGGGAGCGCCGGCCCCCAGGACAGAGGGGGTTCTGGCGGCCGCTCCCGCCTTTGCGTGGCCACCCCCTTTCTCCGCTTGCTTGCTTGCTTGCTTGCCTTCCAAAGCCCAGATCCCTGAGGGCTGAGCTCCGCCCTGACCCCCAGACATGCATCCAGGGCGCCTCAGTAGCACCACCTGCAGGCGAGCCTGCACGGCGCAGAGCCTGGGGCCCAGGAGGAAGGAGGAGGAGAGGGGAGAGGTCAGCTCTCCCACCAGAGCCTTCCCGGCTCGCGCGTGCCTTCCCTCGCCGCCCCAGTCCCGGAAGGCCGGGCTAGCCCCGAGCCTGTCCGGCCACAGGCTGCCGGCGACTCTGACCTTTCATTCCTGTTGCTTCGCTCCCAGCGGCCTCTTGCCGCGGGCGCCTCTTCTCGGGAAGTAGTGAAGTCACACTGAACCGGATTCGCTGACTCATGAGAATTCCCCCCCCCACACACACACACCTTGAAACTTCCCCTGGATCCTTTTTTTCTTGCTCCCGCCCGCCACCCCACCCCCTTCCTCCCGTACCCTCAGGGCAGCTCCTGGCTCATAGGAAAGACCCAGTGGAGAACTCCATGCTTCTGTCACAACCTGGCCACTGTGCGCTGTTTTGGAAATGCCAGGGAGGACACTGCATATTCCCAACTCTGAGCAGAGCTCTCACTAAGGTATCCTTTTGCAATTATTCCCCTCCCACAGGGAATACCTGCTGAGAGGAGGGAATCTGGGGATTTCCTTCCCTCCTCAGGGCTTCCGAACTGGCTGGGAAGCTGATAGCTCTTCTTTGGAACCAACTCTTCCAAGGAACAGGGCAGCATGCAGGCTTGTGCTACCATGGGGACAAGTATAGACTGCCCTGAGCCTTGAACTGCCCTGGACCCTTGCATTAAGTCAAACTGATCACCTGATAGGTCACCATGGCCCTTCCTCCTAGAGCTTGGTGCTGGCTGGGTCCGGGTTGAGATGGGGGGTAACTTTGAAGCCAAGGATGCTCTGTTTTCACCCCCCAGCCTACTGTGCCCCTAGTTTGAGGACTTCCACTGGCGTGGGAGGCCAGAATCCCACACAGCTTGCTTGGGATACTAGTCTCTACAAAGTGGGTAAGGGCCTCAGGCCAGGGCTGGGGAAGGCTTCAAGCTGAAGGAGATCTGCTGCTCTCCTCTGAAACGCCCAAAGCTCCCTTTTCCCTCCAGAGGGCAGGGAATCCTTATGAATCTTTCCCACCCAGCAAATCATGGTATTGCATGAAGTTTCCTTTTGTCTGTACTGTAAGAGCCAAGAGCCAGGTGCTGCTGAAGCTTGCAAGCTTCCCAGCTCACTTGTCTCTGCACTTCCAGGCCGGGCTCTGTCAAGGCCATGGCCAATGTCGAAATGGCTATGGACAAAGAGCAAAGGGGATGAACAGGCTGGTCTTGGGGCTTTTGTGGCATGAGGGGGAGGGGTTCTGAGCTCTCCTCTGGGCATGAAGTTGAGAGCCGCCCTGGGTTACGGTGGCTGTCCAACCACCAGTTCTGCAGGGTATGTTTGTCAGGGATTGAGCCATTAAATGGTTGGATAGGAATGTATTTGCTAGGATTATGGCAGAGAATAATCCCACCATAGAGCCTTCCTGGGGAAATTCTGGGCTGGGAGCCAATTTTTTTACGGGGCTAAAGGATGCTACCTTTCATGGAGCCATTTGTGAGGCTGTCATACTCCCCAGGGAGAGCAAATAAGGCAATGGTGCTATTTCTAGGGGTCCTAGATGTAACTTGCTAAAGAAGAATCATAAGCTACAAACAAACATGAAACTAAACCTGTAAGTCTAGTTGAACCAAAGGGACAGCAGAGACAAGGTGGAAAGATGTTTGCCTAAGGCTTTGGGTCCCATTAACATTTGCTGTCAACCTTAGAGATCAAAGGCAACTGAGTCCATGGAAAGATGAAGAAAGCCCTATACAAGCATCTAAGAGACTTTGCCATACACAGGAGGTTAGAGCTGAGGGTGGAGAGATGACCTAGTATGTTCCCCTCATTTTACAGATGATGCCAGGATTTAGAAAAGTGGCTGCCTGGTTTCTCCAGGAGTGAATGGTAGAGCCAAACAAGACTCAAATCCAGAAGAGTGTTCCTAGAGATGAAAGAGAAAACATAAACGTTAGAATGGAGGGAGAACCATCATTTGGTCGGTGAAAGAAAAGCCTAGATGCCCTGGCTGGGTGATTCAGTTGGTTGAAGCATCGACCAATGCACCGAAAGTTTGTGGGTTCAATTCCCACTCAGGGCACATATCTAGGTTGTGGGTTCAATCCCCAGTCAGGGCGAGTATGGGAGGCAAGTAATTGATGTTTCTGTGTTACATTGATGTTTCCCCCCACCCCTCCATTCCTCTCTCTCTCTCTCAAATCAATAAAAACCTATCCTCAGGTGAGGATTCCAAAAAAGAAAAGCCTAGACTAGGTAGAAGCAGAACTATAAAGAAATCTGAAGAGTAAAGAAGTTCCAATCTGAACCCACACACCATACTCCCAGCACTTACATTGCACTGACAGTTCCCCTTGACTTGTGTCCACTACTAGGTTATAAAGCCAGAGAGCAGGGAGTGTATTACTCTTCTCCTCCTCCTCCTCCTCCTCCTCCTCCTCCTCCTCCTCCTCCTCCTCCTCCTCCTCCTCCTCCTCCTCCTCCTCCTCCTCCTCCTCCTCCTCCTCCTCCTTCTTCTTCTTCTTCTTCTTCTTCTTCTTCTTCTTCTTCTTCTTCTTCTTCTTCTTTGTGAATTTTTGTGATCTTATTTGAGCCACACTGTCAACATATGCCAGGAAGCAAAACCTCAATGAATTGAGATAATGCTCCCTTACTCATCTTCTTATCTCCAGGAACTATTATACCATGGCATGCAGTAGCTGCACAGTAAATGTTTGCTAGCTGACCAACAAATACACTTATTCATGCAAGTATGTATTCATAAATTCAACACCCACATTAGGTGCTGCTCCAGAAGCATCTCTGTGTTGTGCTGCAAATGACAAGATATTGTAGGTGGGAACCTGCCTAAGAAGCCAGGCATCTCTGTTCCAGACATGACTCTTGAGCTTTCCCCAACACAGACCTTGGGGACTCTACTGAGATGAGGCAAGATCTTCAGGAAGGTACAAGACTAGCCTAAATTCACAGGAGTCTCTGCCTTGTAGCGGGCCTAAGGAAGATATTTTGGCTCTTTGTCCCTGAGTTGTCAATGCCCACTAACCAGAGACCACTAGAATACTCCTATGGTTGAACAAGTTGGGTTTATGTTCACTGTAGTGAGGGGTATTGCACACCATGGGGAACTATGGGGTATGTCAGGAAGAGGGTGCTATAAAGGACTTAGTAGGATTTGAGTTGGCCTGGGTGATTTGGGGAGGGTTTAAGGAAGCCAGGCTTTGCTCTGGATTGGATGCTGTCAGGTAAATTCAATGGGTATTGAATTAAAGAAATCTTTTAAAAATATATTTTTATTGATTTCAGAGAGGAATGGAGAGAGAGAGAGAGAGATAGAGAGAGAGAGAGAGATATCAGTGATGAGAGAGAATCATTGATTGGCTGCCTCCTGCATGCATCACACGGGGGATGGAACCCACAACCCGCGCATGTGCCCTGACTGAGAATCGAACCGTGACCTCCTGGTTCATAGGTCAAACCACTGAGCACAATGGCTGGCCTAAATAAACCTTATTTATTAGGAGGGCAGACTATAGTGAAGCTAGTGCTGTAACTGGCAAGGAAGCAGCAGTCACTCAGATTGGCCAGGAAAGTGGGGAGTGTATTTGATAATTTCTGTGGTTTGGGCAATTTTCATGTTTTTGTCTGTGTTTACACATGATTGTGGAGTAGTCTTGTTTTTGTCTGGGTCCACCATGGTCAGGGCAGCCTTGTTAGATGCTAATGTCATGAATCTGTTTATGTTCAGTAGAACACCCAGGCCTAACGTGAGTGCCAGGACAGTTTGTAGCAACACCAAAGCCTAGCCTACAGTTCCAGGTCAGCTTCTGGATGTCAGGGGCTGCATTTATCTTTCTCAGAATGTTCATTTTGAGATGATCCCTGTTTTCCTACCATGGCGTGGCAGTTCAGTATCTAAATATTTAGACCCTCCCTGTACTCTGACCTAGTCACACCCATCTGTAGAACCAGCCAGTCAGGGGACGTCATTATTGGCTTGGGCTGTGTGTCTCTGTGTGTGGTTTTGTGTACATGTGTCTGAGCCCGCCAGAAGTTCCCTGATAAGATGGGAAAGAGGCCAGTGGCAGTCCTGCTTCACCTCTGGGCCCACAGGACTTCCCCTCTGCTAAGAGAGCAAGGCACTAGGATTGAGTCCCAATGATCTCTAGGGCAACAAGGGTGCCCAGCTTTAGGTGGAGTCAGGGAAGGACAGAGGTGATCCTGCCAAACTTGAAAGGAGCGGGAACGGGAAGGGGTAGTGGTGGAAGGGAGGGGAGGGTTCCTTTGTATAAATGCGTCTCTAGAGGAGCTGATTTTCCTTCTAGGAAGCAGCCTGCAGTAGGTCACTGTGGATACCCCACCCCTATCCTTTTCTGCTTTAAGCCTCTTGTCTCCAAAACAGGCCCTGTTAATTAAAACAACTACAGAAAAGTCACATATGTTGACCTCATCCTCTACACAGAGGCTTACTCTGACCTCTTTCCAATCAAACACACTTCCTTCCTTTGGGCCCATCTCTTCAGCTAAAGTAAGAGGACATCTGCTGTGCCTTACATGTGGCCAAAGGCTAGTTATTTACAGGGGTGGGCAAACTTTTTGACTCAAGGGCCACAATGGGTTCTTAAACTGGACCGGAGGGCCGGAACAAAAGCATGGATGGAGTGTTTGTGTGAACTAATATAAATTCAAAGTAAACATCATTACATAAAAGGGTACGGTCTTTTTTTTTTTTTTAGTTTTATTCATTTCAAACGGGCCGGATCCGGCCCGTGGGCTGTAGTTTGCCCACGGCTGGCTAGTACCATCATGAAGAGGTGCTGAGGTGCCATCTGATAGAATTTGTAAAACAGCAAAGAAAAGCGAGGTTGAAATCAAGTGGGTGGGTTCCAAACGCTTGATATTTTGGCAGAGCCCCAACTCTGCTTTGCAGGGTGTGACCAGCCCTGTTCTGCACTGTGCTGTGGCCCAGCTAATTACAGACTGGCTATTGAGGGCCAAACCTCAACTGGCACTGCTCATCTGTACAGTCAGAAACCTTTCCCTGTGATCCTTGGGGTAAGTGGCAAGTCATAGCAGTGGGTGAAGTGATGGGGGTCTGATAACTTGGATTATAGAGAACGGGGGCTATAAGGCAGAGGCTTTGTTTCTTTTGAAATATATTTTTATTGATTTCAGAGAGGACAGGGAGAGAGAGATAGAAATATCAATGTTGAGAGAGAATCATTAATCGGCTGCCTCCTGCACGCCTCACACAGAGGATTGAGCTGGCAACCTCAGGCATGCGCCCTGACCGGGAATCGAACTGGGACCTCTTGGTTCATAGGTCCACACTCAATCACTGATTCACACTGGCTGGGCGGCTCGTTTTTGTTTGTTTGTTTTTAATTGATTTTTAGAAAGATGGGAAGGGAGAGGAAGAGAGAGGGGAACATTGATATGAGAGTGAAACATTGATTGGCTGTCTCCCACATGTCCCCTCTGCTGGGGATCCAGTTACAACCCAGGCATGTACCCTGATCAGGAATCGAACCGGCAACCTTTTGGTGCACAGGACAATGCCCAACCAACTGAGCCACACCAGCCAGGGCAGAGGCCCATTTTTACAGTAAGCCCTGTTATCTAGCATCATCCAACCAAGCAACCAAGTACTTGCTCAGCATTTGCCATTGTTTTTTTTTTTTTTTTGGGGGGGGGGCATGTTGTTTCTGTCTTGAGAAAAAGTCTCTGCTCTGGGATAGCTTAAAATCAATTTTAGGCAGTGGCCACTAGTAATGCAGAAAATGACTTAAAGAACAATCAAGTTCAAAGGCAGTAAGTGCAATTGGAGTTCAGAGATGAAATCATTCACGGACACTAGTCCAACTATTACCACGACACCAAAGTGGGATTTCATTTGGGCCTTGAAAGATGAGCAGGATCTGGATAGGTAAAAGGGAATAGGGATGGTGTTCCAGATGTGAAGAGCATGAACAAAAGTTTAAAGGTGGCGATAACCAGATGTGTATGTGTGCATGCACACGTGTGTATGAAGTCATGGGAAAGGAAGCTGGACAAGGCAAAATGGGCTGAGATCAGGAGCACTATGGAAGACTTTGAACTTGATGTGGTTGGTGACGGGGAGTCACTATGTTCTTCAACAAGGGGAGACGTAACTGACTGATGCTTTAGGAAGTGATCTAGCAGCAGTTGTTGACCAAGGATGGATGCTCTGGTTGATATCCATTTTTGGTGTGTCCACAGTACTTTGTCTTTCTATGAACACATGTCACTATATTATACTTCTGTGCTCACGTTTGCCTGCCTCATTGACACCAGGAGTTCCTTAAGAGAAGTGGCCATGTTTTCTTCCTTTTCCTCTTCTGACATCCTCCTGTCTCATAGTAGGCACTCAATTAACATTGATTAGATGGATATATCATTTTATTTAACAAACTGAATTATGACATTCCATATAAGGATCACAACGGTCAAAGAATTACACTAAATTACACATAATGCTAAAACAAGGTAAATCACAACTTGATGTGTTTTTTTTTTAATGATTTGTGAAACACTTCAGGAACTTAAGAGTGTCCTACCATCATCTTTGTAAGCAACAATTATTATTGTACTAGAAGCCCAGAGCGCAAAATCGCATGGCCCCGCCCACCCGTGCTGGTCTTTGGCTGTTATGGTGTTAGGGCCACTGGGATTTTATAATATAGATAATGAGCCCTATATCACAGGATACTAGGTGAGTTTCCTACCGATGGATTTGGAAATGTCATGTGTCAGGTTATATTTCACCAAACCTATGTGTGTGTATATATAGTAAAAATTGTTCTAGTGCAGTTATTTATAAAGTGGACATTGGTCCATTCTAGTGTTCAAAGGGGATTTCATTGTAGTTGCAACTCCCGGTAAACAAACTCAATATTTAAAAAAATCCAGAGTGGTCATAATTTTCTCTTTTCAAAAAGATTCACATTGGCCTGGCTGGCAAGACTCAGTGGTTGAGTATCAACCTATGAACCCAGGAGGTCCTGGTTCGATTCCGGTCAGGGCATATGCCCAGGTTTTGGGCTCCATTCCCAATGTGGGTCGTGCAGGAGGCAGCCAATCAATGATGCTCTCTCATCATTGATGTTTCTCTCTTCCTTTCTGAAATCAAATCTATTTTTAAAAAAAGATTCACACTGGATTCTGGAAAATGGTAAAAATTTCCTCTTGATTTAAATAAAATTTGATTTTTTTTTTGTTTTGTTAATCCTCACCTGAGGACATTGTTTTCTATTGATTTTGAGAGTGGAGGGAAGGGGCGAGACATAGAGAAACATCAATATGAGAGAGACACATCGATTGGTTGCCTCCCGCCCCCACCTCAACCAGGGCCATGGATTGACCCTGCAACCAAGGTATGTACCCTTGACCAGAATCAAACCCGGGACCCTTCACTCCACAGGCCAATGCTCTATCCACTGATCCAAACTAGCTAGGGTAGATTTGATTTTTAAAAGTAAATTGAAATGCAAAATTCAATTGACTTAGGACACTCTGACTTCTATCCCCAGGAAACCATCTATAAAGTGAGGTATGCCTATAAGCCTATTTAGATAAAAGGGGTTAGGAGAGGGCATATTTCTAGTTTGGGGGAGAGTAGGTGGAGGAGTCAAGAGATCATGATCCCTCAAGGAGTGAGTCTCCAAGTTTAACCATGAAGTACCAGGTCTCTGAACCCTTGTCTCTGTTTGCAGTAAATGCCCTTTCTGCCTCCCTTCTTGATCCCCCGCAGGGCCAATGCAGTTCTGGGAGGGTGGTGGTAGTATATACAGGTGTTTTTCCAGGTAGAGTCTATCCCATATGTTTATGTGTTCACTCTTTCAACAGTGATTTACTAAATACCTATGTGAGCCAGACTCTATGCTAAGCTCTGGAGATATAACCAAGATCAAGATATTAAAGCCATGATTTTGTCTTCCAGGAAGTGGCAGACCAGCAGGGAGACATAAGAAAGGAACAGGCTTAAAGGGTCAGGAAAATCTTTTTAAAAATAATTTTATTGATTTCAGAGAGGAAGGGAGAGGGAGAGATAGAAATATCAATGATGAGAGAGAATCATTGATTGGCTGCCTCCTGCACCCCCCACACTGGGGATTGAGCCTGCAACTCAGGCATGTGCCCTGACAGGGAATCAAACTGTGACCTCCTGGTTCACAGGTTGATGCTCAACCACTGAGCATGCTGGCTGAGCAAGGAACGTCTTCATAGAGACTAGGATCTTCCCCAGAGGGGAAAGGGGTCAAACGCTGTGGGCAGACCACAGCCAGTGCACACAGAGAGGTCTGGAGGGGCGAGAGAGAAGTTTGGGGGAACTGAAAGGAGTTTAGAGTGTGAAGCAGGGAATACAAGGCTGAGAAAAATCATGCACTTGGTAGTAGTTCCAATCTTCTTGTTCTCTGATATGCATGGCTTTCCTCCCTTCACCTACCCACTCCATTGCAAAGAAAGCAGAATTTAATTTAGAAGAATCAGGTTTTATTTAGTGATGTGAACATTAAGAATATGCCTACATCGCTGAAATATTCACAAGGGACATGATCATTCACACTCATACACACGGAGGAATAAAAAAATGCTCCTTTAGTCATCCAAACTGCTGTCAGGGACAGCAAAGTGCCTGCTTATTCCACTGGGGGGCTTCAGTCTTCATGAATGTTGAATAGTTTAGCTACTTCATTTAGATCTTCATGTTGCTCACCATCCTTAATGATCTGAGGGAGAGAGAAACAGTGGGTCACTAACACTCCAGGTGCAATCTGGCCGGGCTGTACAATGGGGCAGCCTGGGCCAGTCCCCAATCACACTGGGAGGGAGTTGTGGGAACAGCTTTCTACCAACCCCAAATGAGCATGTGCCAACTCTGGGACCACCCAGCCAGATACCGAGTGAAAGAGAAACATTCCTGAGCTAAGGCTGTCTCTTTGTTCTGCTCAGGTACAATCTGACCTGGGTGCCTGGTCAAGCAGTACCTGACCAGGGCACCCATCTTCCTCTAGAACAGTGGTTCTCAACCTTCCTAATGCCGCGACCTTTTAATACAGTTCCTCATGTTGTGGTGACCCCCAACCATAAAATTATTTTCGTTGCTACTTCCTAACTGTAATTTTGCTACTGTTATGAATCGTAATGTAAATATCTGATATGAAGGATATATTTTCATTGTTACAAACTGAACATAATTAAAGCATAGCGATTAATCACAAAACAATATGTAATTATATATGCGTTTTCTGATGGTCTTAGGCGACCCCTGTGAAAGGGTCGTTCGACTCCCAAAGGGGTCGCGACCCACAGGTTGAGAACTGCTGCTTTAGAAGCTCTGAAAGTCACTTACCTTCCTTGCTATCGGCATTCGGTTGAAGATGTTCCACAGCACGATCCCCACCACCACTTTGTCCCTGAGGTAGAAGATAACACCTTTCCCATAGTCCTCCCCTTCGACAGGGACCTGGAGGACCCCAGGGTTGCTTGGAAGAACAGGGATTTCTGTGGCCTCTGACTCTGTCTCACTCTCTGATCGAATACCAGTCCCTGTAGCCAACCCCCAAAACAAACAAACAAACAAACAAACAAACCGAAACAAAACAGTTATTATGAGCTTGGAAAATTCTAGAAGTCTGTTTTGACACCTGCTTTAAGCTGCTTTAGATGATTTCTCTATGCCCTCTCGGTAAACATTGGCCTTTTTCAGCCCCTCTTCATTGTCAAAGGCAATGAAAGCTCTTCTTTGTCAGCTCCTGGGCACTGTATCAGTCTGACCCAAAACTTCCCTCCCTTCCTATCTCATTTTATTTTATTTAAATATATTTTTTATTGATTTCAGAAAGTAAGGGAGAAATATAGAAACATCAATGATGAGAGAAGAATCATTGGTCGGCTGCCTCCTGCATGTCCCACACTGGGGATCGAGCCGGCAACCCAGGCATGTGCCCTGACCTGGAATCAAACTGTGACCTGCTGAGTCATAGGTTGACGCTCAACCACAGAGCCACGCTGGCTGGGCTCATTTTAAATTTATACTATGGATATTTCCTGGCATCTGGATTTCTCAAATTGCAAAAGACTTGCTCTTGTCCTCTGAGAAACATTCTAGAGTTGCATGGTCCAGTACAGTAGCCACTAGCCACATATAGCTATTCTAATTAAAAATTAATTAAGTTTTTAAATATTTTAATTAAAATGATATAAAATGTAAAATTCAGTTCATTTGCAGTAGCCACACTTCAAGTGCTAAACAGTCACATGTGGCTAGTGGCTAATTTATGGAACAGAGCAGAGACCGATGATGCTATTAGAGTGAAAAGGTCTATTGTACAGTGCCACTAGGAAGACAGTCTAGACCAGTGATGGCGAACCTATGACACGCGTGTCAGAGGCGACACGTGAACTCATTTTTTTGGTTGATTTTTCTTTGTTAAATGACATTTAAATATATAAAATACATATCAAAAATATAAATCTTTGTTTTACTATGGTTGCAAATATCAAAAAATTTCTATATGTGACACAGCACCAGAGTTAAGTTAGGGTTTTTCAAAATGCTGACATGCTGAGCTCAAAAGGTTCGCCATCACTGGTCTAGACAAAGAAGAAGGCATTTCCATATGGAAAAACCACAGTAGAGGTGTTTTCTCCTGGCGGGAGTGGGGTGGGACAGGGGACGGCGTGGGGAGGGGGCACCGTGTCTTCTGAGAATAACCAGGTTCCAAGTAATACTGACCAGTGGACAGCGTAGTGACCTGGAGCTGAGAAGTCCTTGGGCCCCCTCTCCTGGATCCACTTCCCAAGAGAGGTCAGAATTAAGGAGTGGGTGTATGTAATCAACTTGGATTACACAGAAAAAGGACCTACATCCTATATAATAAAAGCCTAATATGCAAATCAACGAATGGCTGAACGACCTGCAGAGCGACTGGTTGGTGGGGGGGGGGGGGACGGGACGGGGCCCGTGAGTGGGTGGTGCCAGGCCAGCCATGGCGGGTGCCAGTGGTCCACCCCACAGAGGGAGTAGACCAGCAGTGGCAGGGCCAGTGCCAGGCCAGCCAGGGTGGGTGCAAGTGGGGGCCTCCTAATTGCCCCGCTGGTCACCCCACAGATCAGCCCTGATCTCTGGCCAGGCCTAGGGACCCTACCTGTGCAAGAATTTCATGCATCAGGCCTCTAGTATCCATATAATGTTTTGTTTTCTCCTTCTTAAAAGAGCAACTTGTCCTTGAAACACCTCTGACAAGAGGACATGGACATTAAATAACTTTAGCCAAGGTCATGAAAGGGAGAGAGAATAAGCCTGGGAGTTAATGAAAGATGTGTGGGGGAGAAAAATTCATTCCAAGAGAGTTGCCTCCCATCTAAAGAAAACCTGGCATTAAGATCTGATAAATGGAATTAGAGGCAGCTCAAGAACTACTCAGCTCAGTTCCCACTACCCAGGGTTCATGGAGAATAGCAGGCCCTAAACAGCAACAAAAAAACAAAACAAAAAATGAAACGAAAAACAGCTAACAAGTTTAGGTTTCCTTTATCAGGCAGGTCTTCCTATTCCCTAGAGACAAACTAAACAACAAAATAGCTGAGATAGCCACTGTCCAGAGTCTAGGATGGAGACCTATAATATCTATGCCTATGCATTGACCAGGATACCTAATTTTGCCATCTCAAACCACTAAAGAGTGAGGACTTTGGGTTTGGCTTATTTATTTTAAATATATTTTTATTGATTTCAGAGAGGAAGGGAAAGGAAGAGAGATAGAAACATCAATGATGAGAGAGAATCATTGATTGGCTGTCTTCTGCATGCCCCCTACTGGGCATGTGCCCTGAGCGAAAATGGAACCATGACCTCTTGGTTCATAGGTCAATGCTCAACCACTGTGCCGTGCTGAGAGAAGTGGTTGGCTGTCCTTACCTGACTGCTCTGTGGCAGATTTCGGGTTATCTTGTGCAGATGCTTTTGCAAAGACACCAACTGTGGGCAAACTACTGTCCACAAGACCAATAGCTTCATAGCCAACATCAGGGCCCAAATCACTCCTAAGGAAGAAGAGAGAAGAGGTTGCTCTGTGATGGGACTGTAAAGAATGACACAGTAGAACATTTTCTCTGAGACACCACGCTTTTATGCCAACCAAGGAACTTGCTATGTGCGACAATGAGAGAAACGCCAAATTGATCTATCTCCTGCTAGGGCACTTGGGAACAATTGTGAAAAAGCACGGTTCTCCCAAGCAACTTTTATTTTCCTTAAGAAGCCATTATACCAGTGATGGCGAACCTATGACACACATGTCAGAGGTGACACGCGAACTCATTTTTTTGGTTGATTTTTCTTTGTTAAATGGCATTTAAATATATAAAATAAATATCAAAAATATAAGTCTTTGGGGGGGGGATGAGGACACATTTGTAATACCTTAACTAATAATAAAAAAAAAGAAAAAAAATATAAGTCTTTGTTTTACTATGGTTGCAAATATCAAAAAATTTCTAAATGTGACACGGCACCAGAGTTAAGTTAGGGTTTTTCAAAATGCTGACACGCCGAGCTCAAAAGGTTCGCCATCACTGCATTATACTATCACATATCCACACAACATTCTACACTTTCTTCAATTTATTCATGCTTTTATCCCATACCACATTTGGGGAGTGATGGGTTCCCACATTTACTATTCACTACCTTTCTTTAACTCATCCTAAGACTTCCTTTTAGAAGTTTTGAAGACTGATCCATATTTATGGAATTCGGAATCAGGAATATTTCATGGTTTCATTAACTGACAGTTTTCCATCTTTGCCTTCAATTTTCAAGGCCAGAATGCTTTCTATAAAGGGGATCCTTCACCTAGTTGGTCATTTTAACTGTTCTTCTTGGAAAGTTTCCCTATCACCATTGTATGGTTCTTAATATGCTAGAACTTCATAATATTTGCAGCACAGACACACCATGGTGTGTAATCATCTAGGGTGCTTGAGCTGTTCTGTTTCTGGTCCTCTACATTTTGTTATCTTCTTGGCCACAGCTCATTGGACTGGTGTCTTCAGGGAACAGTCTACAATGACTTCTTGTTTTCTGTTCCTGGGACCTAGCTGATAATTGTATAACTGTGGACTATTTTTTTCCTAACTGCATTATCTTATATGTATTGACCCTGAAATCCATCTGTTATGTTTTTGTTGCCCACTCAGAAATCTGGGTGTGATCATCTTAAAATTTATTCTCTCAGCTGAGAATTTCCCTTAGAGGTTTCTGAAACCTTGAAGTTTCTTAAGTATTGCATTTTTCAAATCAACAGGATGAGAGTGTGCCAAACAAGGCCTGCCTCAGTATTCAGGAATGTCCATTGGTAAATTTTTGCTACCCAGAGAACTATCTATATACATCTGACTTTGAACTCTTTATCTTAAGGGTTACAGATGAGTAGGCTGCCTTTTTTGTCAGCCTGTTAGGCTCATTAGGGTTAGCAGCAAAGAACAAATTAAAATATACTGCTGTCTATACCTAAACAGTATACTTTTGTACCACCTACTATTGTTTGAATTCTGAGCTATTTTAATAGGAAGTGAAAATGCCCTCTCCATTCATTCACACAGTCTAAGCTATGCCAAATGGGGCCCTTTTACCAGAAGGCTGATCTGGAGTAGAATGTGTGGACATGAGAAGGAATCCCCCCAATCCGCCCCATATAAAGCTAACTGACCCACAAGGAAACCAAACCATAACTCTGGTTCCATTAATTCTGTGTTCTAACTGGTTGAGTCCTCAAGGCACAGAACTATTACCAGAACATTGACTGATGCCAGTATGGCTTAGCAGCTCCAGTCATATTTTCTCCAGCCAATCTTCCGCTCACAACAGCATGATCATGGTGCTCTACCCGCCTCCTACCCAATTTTATATCGTAGAAGCATGCAGCATCTCCTGCCTTTGGAGACAAATACATTACATGAGCACATGATTAAAAAGAAAAAGCAAGTTAAAGACAGAACATAAACTTTTGGGGTTCAAAAATGCTCGTGACATCAACTAATTAATAGTTCTATCTACAAGCCAGAATCATATATACACTATTAAAAATAGCTGAAATTCCATTTTTAAAAACTATTCTATGTTTCCATGAAGCTATCTTAAACCTTCTATGCTCTAGCACATACCTATTTCTTCTCATTCTGCCCTTAACAGAGGCAGAATCTACACTAATAAAAGAGAAACATGCAAATTTGTGTCACTCCGCTACACCCAACAGCCAGAGTGACCATGCAAATTAACCCAACAAAGATGGCGGTTAATTTGCATACACAGGCACGGAGCGAAGACTGAAGGCTCCGGCCAGAGTGAAGACTAAAGACTGAAGACTGAAGACTGAAGACTGAAGAGGCTTGGTGGCCGCAGCGGAGAAGCCTAGCCTCGAGGCTTGGCTTCTCTGCTGCGGCCGAACCAAAGGCCTGGGTCCCGGGTGCTGGAGGAAAACTGGTGCCAGCATCCAGGGGAAGGAAGGCCTATTGCGCGAATCTTAGTGCAACGGGCTTCTAGTATTTAATAACCGCAATTTGCAGAATATTCTTTCCTATGTGTGGAAACCAGTTTTTAGATGTGACTGTCTCTTACCTAGATAAGATTTTTTTGTTGTTGTTATTTGGTATTCATTCATTCATTCAACAAATATTTATGGAATCTTTCTTCTGTACAAAACATTATACTGTCTGGGTTGCTGAGACAAACCTGGCAGAGACCTTGCCCACAAGGAGTGTATAACCTAGTTGAGGAAGGTACAGCATTGCTCCTTAAAATGCAAACAAGAAATGTGCCATGTGAGAGGTACAAATCAAGTGAGCTCAGTGTTTCACAGATGGAGAACCCTTGGCTGGAGGTAAGCGAGGACAATTTCATAAAGCAGGTGGCATATGAACTCTCTAATGTTTGCTCACCTTTGTGGCTATTCAGATTCCCCCAAAGACTTCCCTAAAAACCAACACGTGGACAATAGTGCAATAAATTATGAAATCCACTTAATGGAATATTATGTAGTCATTAATCTGTTTACAGAATCTGAAGCAATATAGAAAATACATTAAAATGTTAGAAGAATACAAATATTAACACATAGTATGCTGCCATGACCATCTATGACAAAAAAACTATGCACAAGGAAATGAAGGGAAGGAAATATACACACACAAAAAAATATACATGGTGGGGATGGGCTAGAAGAGGTCAATGGGGAAAAAAGGGGGACATATGTAATACTTTCAACAATAAAGATTAAAAAATAAAAGGATAATAAACAAACAAACAAAACCTATACAACACAAACAGTGCTTGCTGCAGGTGATTTTTCCCTTTCTCCTACTTGTCTGTCTTCCACATTGAGTGTGTTTTTCTTTTATAACAAGTTAAAAATAAAACACAGTATACTTTATCTTTTTTTTAAAAAAAAAGCTTGAAGGGAAAACACTTTTTAATGTTCCTATGTCCTCTGCTGTAGAGTCCATAATCAAACACAATACATTTGTAATGATCTAACAACGGGGAAATTACCTCATGGTTCCTACATACTATAGTCTTGTTTGTGCCACAACAGATTTTTAAAAACAGCTAAAAATAGTTCTGGAAAAAAAAATGAAATTGGAGTAATATTCCTTTCTAGAGAATGTCATCAAATTGCCTCATTCTCCATTCCCTGGACTCATGTTCAGGCAAAGGGAACAGCAGACCACTCTGAAAGCCATGCATACGCCTGCCAGGGTGATGCCAATGGCTGCTGCCAACAGTACCGGAAGAGCTCTAGTTCTGTAGGTATGCACACCGTTCATTTCCTTCTCCACTAGTTTGCAGCATGAGACCATACCTGTTCTTATAAAGCAAGCAGTTCATAAGTATCTGTTCTCTACTCTTGGCCTCCAAATACTCCGATCCTATTGTGGTAAGCTAATAATGAGCTTTAGCACTCCACCAGGCAGACTTGCTCCTAGGTTGGGGACAAGGAACCATGCCTGGTCTTGCTGTAGCATACTTACCACCCAGATGTTAGAGCGTGCTTGGAGCTCTGCATTTACACGGAAGCCACCAAAATCTGAGTCTATTTCTAGTCCACCAGTCTTAGCCAACTCAACATTGGGCTCTAAGCCCACAGCAGCCACTATGTGGTCAGTTTCTACCTGAGGGAAAAGAGAAATAATTTGGTTATCAGTTTCCATGTATGCCTATGGACATAGCAACTGTATGTGATGTCATTAAGAACTGGGGGTTTACAAAAAATCATTGGTTAATTTACCTCTGGTAAACAGATTTTTTAGATATATGTACATTTTTTATTGATTTCTGAAAGGAAGGGAAAAAGAGATAAAAACATCAATGATGAGAGAATCATTGATTGGCTACCTCCTGCATGCCCCAAACTGGGGATCGAACCCACAACCCGGGCATGTGCCCTGACCAGGAATCGAACAATGACCTCCTGGTTCATAGGTCAATGCTCAACTACTGAGCCATGCCGGCTGGGCTCTGGTAAACATATTTTAAGTTCTATTTCATAAAGTCCCCCTGTCCACATATCCCATATCACTTGAAGATAAATCTGTCACCCTAGTCAGGTCTCAAAAAATCTGTGATGTGATAGGAAGGGGCAATGGGAAAGTGGGTCACAGGTGTTTACTCTGGCTCTCACCATTCTTATTTTAATGCATGGACAGTTCATTCAGAAAATCATGACAGTTTAGTGGTGGCTGCCAAGAAAACTAATCTGCTGGTATCAAATGAAGGAGTAAGAATGAGGAAAGGGGAGGGAAGGGCTAGAAGGTCTTCTGGCAGCGTGTCTTCCCCTCCTTACCTTCCGGCCATCTTTCAGCTTGATGAGTAACCTGCCACCGCTGACTCCAACTGATTGCACAATGGCATTGGGCAGCACCTTCACTCCCTCTGTGAAGGCAAACAAGACCTGAAGCTGAGCCGGTGAGCTTACCAATTTCATGAAAAAATAGGGAAACTGACTAGAGAGAGGCACAATGCCACAAAACTAGTAATCATCAGCATGCAGGCAGCCTTGGAGAGCCGCACATAACCTATACTCGTAGCTCATTTTCAGCACTTCCAGGAATTTGGTGCATCAGATTCAGAATCTACATGAACTTGGCTGACTGGAGAATGGTGGAAACATTTCATCTGCCTGGTGATATGGTTTATATCAAAGGGGTTCCCAAAGAAGCAAACATTGCATTAGGCCTGAATCAAAGGAAAGAGTGGCAGCATATGGAAAGAGTCCCTCTACCTCGTCTGACTTTTTCCATGGTCCAATTGCTGAGGTATTCAGGGAGGACCTTTCCCATATTTCCTTTCTCAGGGAAGAGTTGAATCACTTCAGTGCCTGAGGCTTGAGCTGGGAAAAAGAAAAAGAGTAGGTTTAGCATGAGGCAAAAGCCAGCCCTAAGACTGGAAGAGAAGTAGAGGACCAACAGGCAGGTGGCCATTTAATATGGAAAGGACAATGTTCTGACTCAGGCGAGAGCTCCCATTTGCGGGGCACTGGGGCACGAGGGCATTCACAAAGAAAATACAACAGGTGCCAGAACTGCTGTCCCTGGATGTGACTACATACTCTCAACTCAGCGCACTTGCACCCAGGCCTCACCTCAGGCTTACACAAGTGCCTCGGGACCTCTGAATAGTGAGCACCCCCCTGAGAAGATGCTCTAATTTCACATAGCTTAAGAAAAATGGTTGCCATGAAACATTCAAGACAGAACTCACAGATAAATCATGTTGGGAACCACCAGGTGTCTGAAGGAAGTTTTTGACTTTTACAGGGAGCAGCAGTTCAAAGATATGTACACTTCTGCAATTTACACTGCCCTTACCATCTTAATAACTCACTTTGCTTAATATTTTATTTCTAAGGAATCTTGGCCTGGAAGCTAGAGGAAAGGAAGCACTGCTGCTGCTGCTTCTTCTTCTTCTTCTTCTTCTTCTTCTTCTTCTTTTTACCATAGTGTAGTATTCCATTGTGTAGATGTACCACAGTTTTTTAATCCACTCATCTGCTGATGGGCACTAAGGCTGTTTCCAAATCTTAGCTATGGTGAATTGTGCTGCTATGAACATAGGGGTGCATATATCCTTTCTAATTGGTGTTTCTAGTTTCTTGTGATATATTCCTAGAGCAACAGCATGGATGGAACTGGAGAGCATTGTGCTAAGTGAAATTAGCCAGTCAGAGAAAGATAAATATCACATGATCTCACTCATTTATGGGAATATAATGAACAACATAAACTGATGAACAAAAACAGATCCGAGACAGAGAAACATCGATCAGACCATCAAACCTCAGAGGGAAGGTAGGGGAGGGGAGGAGTAAGGGGGAGAGATCAACCAAAGGACTTGTATGCATGCATATAGGCCTAACCAATGAACACAGACAACGGGGGGGGGAGGGCATGAATGGGGGGAATGGGGGGTAATGTGGGGATAAGGACACATATGTAATCCTATCTAATAAAAGAGAAACATGGTAATTAGTGTCACTCCACTACCCTTCCCATTGGCTAATCAGGGCAATATGCAAATTAACTGCCAGCCAAGATGGCGGTTAACCGCCAACAAAGATGGCGGCCAATTTGCATACTGCAGGCAGGATGGGACAGCGCCATTCTGCCTGCCCCGCTGCCATCTGGGCCTGCTATCTGTGACCTGGATGGCGGGCAACCCCTGTGCGACCCGACCCAGGGCTGGCGGGCGTGACTCTGGCGGTCCGCCAGCTGTTACGCCCCCAACCGGCCCTCCCGCCGGGAGATCTGGGCTGGCGGGGCTACTGCTGCCTGTCAGCCATCAGTCACGCCCCCAACCAGCCCTTCCGCCAGGAGATCTGGGCTGGCGGGGTGACTGCGACCGCCAGCAGTCTCCCCGCCAGCCCGGATCTCCCACAGCAGTTGCCCCGCCAGCCCGGAACTCCTGCAACAGTCACCCCTCCAGCCCGGATTGATTAATTAATTAATTAATTAATTAATTCCTTTTCAATGTGCACGAATTTCGTGCACCGGGCCACTTTAACTTAATCAATAAAGAAATTTAAAAAAAAAAAGAAAGAAAGCACTGCTGCTCGGTTGCTCAAATGGCAGCTTTGTGGTCACTAAAGGATCCCTCATCAGAACTAGTCATGTGATATCAGACCAGAGAAGAAAATTGAGGTCACCCCCAATACTCACCTTTTCTGCCAAGAGCACAGGCCAGTTCACTACCAAGGAAGCCCCCACCGATAACCGTAATCGACTTGACTTCCCGAGAAATCTTCTCTAAGGTTCTAAAGTCTCCAATCTGCAGGATCACACCAGTTTAGTTCATTGATTTCCCAAAGGGCAGAGGATAATACCAGGACATATTTTCTGCTAAATCTTTGACAACAGTAATTTGCACATAAAATCTCCTTGTATAAAGTGGCTCAATTATAGCCCATATGCTATTTTTTAGAATTAGTGTTCTTATTGTAATATCTTTAATATCAAAGAATTATACCGCTTATGGGGGGCATTGGCTTCTCATATAAATAAAGCCTGGAACAATATTTCCAGAAATAGGTTTTATAGCTGAAATGCCTGAGTTTGAAATCTAACTTAGTCATTTATTGCCCAAGTCACCTCACCAAGCCACTCACCCTTCTATGCTTCAGTTACACCTACACTAATAAAAGGCAAACATGCAAATTGACCGTCTCTTCACTACACCTTAAGCCACGCCCACCAGCCAATCAGAGCAACTATATGCAAATTAACCCAACCAAGATGACAGCCAGCAGTCACGGAGCTGGAGCAAGTAGGAGACTTGGTTGGCCCAATAATGGAGGAAGCCAAGTTTCCCGCCTGCCATGGCCAGCTCTGAGCTCCACTCAAAGCAACAAAGTTTCAATTATAGAAGGTAAATAAATCCCAGATATCTGCTTTCAGCCGGCCGTGGCCACCGTGCTGGAACGAGCAGGAGGCTTGGAGGAAGCCAAGCTTCCCTCCCACCCACCCTGGCTGGCTCTGAGCTCCTCTCAAGGCTACAAAGTTTCAATTATAGAAGGTAAATAAATCCCAGAATAAAAAAAAAAGAAAGAAAAAAAGGAGAGGCTGGGAGCTTCCGTCGCTGGGGGGGGCTTGGCCAGCCTGAAAATGGCCCTCAGCCCCTCACCCAGACTGGCCAGGCACCCCAGTGGGGACCCCCCACCCTAAAGGGGGTGTGGCCAGCCTGCAAACAGCCATCAGCCCCTCACCCAAGCTGGCCAGGCACCCCAGCGGGACCCCCACCCTGATCTGGGACACCCTTCAGGGCAAACCAGCCAGCCTCCACCCGTGCACCAGGCCTCTATCCTACATAATAAAAGGGTAATATGCAAATTGACTCTAACAGCAGAATGACTGGGAATGACTGGTCACTATGACACACACTGACCACCAGGTTCCAGATGCTCAATGCAGGAGCTGCCCCCTGGTGGTCAGTGTGCTCCCACAGGGGGAGCTCTGCTCAGCCACAAGCCAGGCTGATGGCTGCCAGTACAGTGGTGGTGGTGGGAGCCTCTCCTGCCTCCTCATCAGCGCTAAGGATGTCCGACTGCAACTAAGGCCTGCTCCCCGCTGGCAAGTGGACATCCCTAAAGGGCTCCTGGGCTGCCAGAGGGATGTCTGACTGCCAGCTTAGGCCCAATCCCCCAGGGAGCGGGCCTAAGCCAGCAGGTGGTCATCCCGCGAGGGGTCCCAGACTGCCAGAGGGCACAGATCGGGCTGAGGGACCCCCCACCGAAGTGCACAAATTTCTGTGCACCGGGCCTCTAGTCTACTATAAAATGAAGAAAATAACTGCAACAGCTGATTTTATGAGAAAAAATAGATGACATGTAAATAAAGCACTTGCTAACACAAAACTGTATCCATATAAAATGCTTGATAGAAGATAATTTTATTATTGAATTATCGGTTCTTTATTTGAATGATCAGAATAGGAAACCCCAAAGAGGATAGATGACTTTCTCAAGGTCACATACTTGTTAGTGTTCTTTTTTTATAATTGGAAGATGAGTTTATTTTTTAAATATGTTTTTATTGATTTTTTTAGACAGAGGAAGGGAGAGGGAAAGAGAGATAGAAAGATTAATGAGAGATAAACTTCAATGGGCTGCCTCAGGCACATCCCCTACTGGAGATGGAGCCCGCAACTGGGCATGTGCCCTGAGCTGGAATCCAACGGGTGACCTCTTTGTTCATGGGTTGATGTTAAACCACTGAACCACACCATGTGGGCTTGTTAGTGTTCTTTAACTATATATATGTCACACTTCAGAATAGCCCATGTTATTGATGTATATTTTTTTCTCCAGTGTCACACTCAATCTGACAAAAGTGGTTGTCAACTGGGGGCAGTTTTGCCCCTTCACCCCAGGGGACATTTGGCAATGTCTGGAGATACTTTTGGCTGTCACAACTGGGGATGGGGAGTTGCTGCTTTCCGCTAGTGGGTAGAGTCCAGGGACATTGATAAACATCCTACAATGCAACAGACAGCACCTCACAGCAAATATCAGCCTAAAATGTCAGTAGTGTAAAGGCTGAAAAACCTTATTCTGCCCAGAACTTCAAGGACAGTACAAATCTTTTCAAATATCCATAGGAGTGGCTGGAAATTTTCAGCAGTTTTCATAAAGCAAAGCACAGTGATAAGAAGCAAACCCCCTTGTCTTCTTCACTTAGGTACTCTGAACCTTTCTCTCCAAAGTCTCCACTATTGAACTTGCAATGAAAAATGCCAAGAAGCTCTAAGGAGTTCCAATGACTCAAATGCATCAGGAAAAAAACAACTATAGAAGGGCTGCTAGAAGGAACTATAGCAAGCAATAAAAAAACACCAAATGCAGTTTTCTCCTAGGAGCTTAAAACACTTGAGTGAGGTATTTGAGGTGCAGAGAGAGGAAGTGACTTGCTCAAAGCCAAATAACCAGTCAGTAGAAGAGCCATAAAGAGAACTCGAATCTCCCAGTTCCTGGGTGGGTACTTGGGGACCATAGGATTATGCTACCTCTTCAAAACTGACACAACGAAAGCACTAAAGCAGACAATTACCTTTCTGAAAAGTGTTGTTCTACTCTTCACCTCTGCTCCAGCCCTATCAATGGCAGACAGAGTTCTTGGAGTGCCTCCTGGAAATAAGAAGAAAACGCTTTAGCCCAACAAGCAGGAGCTAGCCCACACTATCCCCCACAAAGGTGGTGCTGTGATGTGTGTGCTCCTGCTGGTGCCACTGCAGCACAACTGCAAAGGAGGCTTTGTTACTGCAACTCCGCTCACAGCAGGCTTTTATTCATTTCCTTTGAGAAGCAGATTTAAGAGTATCTCTTCAAAGAGCCCCGCCCTCCTCGCAGATGGCCACAAGGCCTAATTTTTGCTTCCCCTTTCTCCTCCACTAGTTTCTCACCAGATAGCATAGCTACTTTTGTTAAAGCAACTGCTTTGGTCTCCTCTCTTGATTTCTTTTTTAAAATATATTTTTATTGATTTCAGAGAAAAAGGGAGAGGGAGAGATTGAAATGTCAATGATGAGAGAGAATCATTGATCAGCTGCCTCCTGCATGCCCCACACAGGGATCTGGGATCAAGCCAGCCCCAGACCTGGGCATGTGCCCTGACCAGGAACCACAACCTCCTGGTTCAAAGGCTGATGCTCAACCACTGAGCCACGTCAGCTGGGCTCCTCTCTTGATTTCTGATTAGAATGGGCAATGAAGCCACAAGGCTATATCACTTTCAGGGTACAAAGCAGAGTGCAGGGGCTAAGCAGGGAGATTAAAAAAAAAAAGCAATCCTCTTTAATACACATCCATGCCTTTTGGGGAAGGAACGGCAAGGATAATCTAGAAATGCTGCTGATGTGATGCCAATAGTTAGCTGTAAGATACAGATACCCACTTCAGAGAGTCTGGGTTTTGGTTTTCTTAAGATTAAGTAATACCGTCTATACTAGAACTTGAATGAGCTATATATCAGAGAAGAAAGTCATCTCCAGAAATACTCACCTGTTGCAATCAAGCACTTCTCATAGGTTATTTGAGAGCCATCATTAAGTTTCACCATGTTGCCCCTCACATCTAGATGTACTACCTGGTGCAGACACATAGACACATAAAAAGATATAAAGATAAATTAGCTTTAAAACATTTTTGAGATATAATTCACTTAACATAAAAGTCACCATTTTAAAGTGTACCATTCAGTGGTTTTTAGTATATTCACAAGGCTGTGCAACCATCACCACTATAATTCCAGATCAATTTCATTGCTCCAAAAAGGAACCCTGTACCTACCTCAGGCCCAATGGGAAGAATTAGTTCTTGACCTAAGTTGATCAATCCTTAAGAAACCATTTCTGGATAATCATTGGCACCAGTTTCTGTACCCAGTTTCTTCAGGTGGCTCTTACTCCTTAACCATCCAACCTTAGAGCAAGTCCCTACAGTCTCAAAGTTCCTGCTCAATTTGTGGAGATGAGAAACCAGGAACAGACTTATTTGTTTGGTGCTTTTGAACCCTGATTTCCTTGTCAACTCTCCTACATCATATTCATTTTTACAGGATGCTTTGTACAACTTCTAACCCTCACTACAACTTAGCTGCTTCCCAAGACTGCTCCTTCCTCCCACACTCCTCCCATCACAAGGCTAGGAGGAGTGTTGGCTGCTGCTGCTTCCAAATTTCTGTATTCTCATCCCCCTCTGAGGGACAACTACCTATATCCCTACAAATCACTGTTATCCAGCCACCTCCCAGCCATTCCTCCTCATTCACTGAAGACCTGCAAACCTGGCTCATACTTTTCCCGAGTCACATCCAGAATCTTGTTGTTATCTCTTATCCTCTACTTCTACCTCAGATATCCCACTCTTTGGCCACAATTTTCTATCCTTCCAGTTTTCTCTCAGTCCCACTATCATCTATAGTTGCTTTCAATTTTCTCTGCCCAGCAGTCTATTCCATCCCACTGTTCTTTTGCCAGCACCCTTAATTCCCTTGCACCCTATTCCATCTTATGGTAAAACGCTTGAGCTTTGGAGTCATAGAGACTGGGGTTCCAGTCTCTTGCTCTACTCCTTATTAGCGGCAAGACCATTCATTCAAGACATATTTATTAAGCACCTACTATGTGTCAGGCATTGTGCTAAGTGCTGGGGATACAATGGTGAAAAAGATAAGATACCTTCCCTACCTTCAGAGTGTAGCAGCAAAGCAGATAATTTAACAAATACTACAAGTATGAGAAATCAAGTGAGAAATGTTCTGATAAGGGCAGTACAGATCATGCTAGGAACATAAGACAGGTGCACCCAATCAAGCTTTCTGGAGGCAATGACATACAGTGGGGCCTTGACTTATGAGTTTAATTCGTTCCGAGACCAAGCTCGTTAAGGAGCTCGTTAACTCAAATTACTCTATCAACTCAATGCAAAAAATCAGCCGAGAGACAGCTGGTGTTTCAAAAAACTCGTTAGTCGGGACACTCGTAAGTCAAGGCCCCACTGTACACTGAGATCAGATGGATGAGTAGCTTATTTAGCTGTCTTTGATTTGTCCTGGGTAAGCACCCTCTTCAGTCCCACCCCACTACTCAATCTTCATACTGATCACTCTCACAAAACCACCTGGTGGTATCCTAGTTTATTGCAAAAACAAGTGAAGCCATTATATATGATCTTCCTCAGCTTCCCATAAGTTTCCCACCTCCCAAACCCCAAATAAAAACCTTAGTTCCTTTCTTCCAGCTTCTAGGATGAGGTGTCTTTTCTGCTATCTTTCTGTGCCTTTCCCTCCTAGAACCTTCGCCTATTAGTCACCCACTCATCCCCCTATCTCCCCTGACATCTTGGATCTTCAGCCCATTAACATGCTTAAGTCTGACCCATCCTAAGAGTCTCACTTTTGATTCTAGGTCCTCCTCAAGTTTCTGTCCAATTGCCACCATTCTTTTCTCATTTAAATCTTTCGAAAGAGTAGTTTATCAACTCTTTCCTAACTTCCCAATGATATCTGTGCCACTAAATCAAATGAGTCATTTCACAATTCTTACCAGATTTCTTTGCTGCAATAACACTGTGGATCACATTCTCTTCCTTGAAACTCTCTCCAACTTCGGTCCCTGTCCTGGGCTCTCCTCATCTTGCCCTTTAACTTATTTCCTAGTCTCCTTAATGGACTCTTCTTCTTAAGCCTGCTTCCTACATGTTGGGATCCCAGGGTTCCATCCCTTCCATACTCCTCATACTCCTCCTCTGACTATAGAACTTCTCCATGGGAGACCTCACTCACTTTCATGGTTACAATTTCTACACGTATGTGGATAATTCTTGAATCTCCATCTGAGCCCAGACCCTTCCCCTGAACGTCACAGTCATAGATCCACTCTCACATAACCACCTGGTATTCTAGACTTGTACTTTCTGATCTGTCAGTACCTAGCTGCTTATGTTTCCCTACACCAAACACACTTTTTCATACCCTTGTGCCTTTCCTTATGCTGTTCCTTTTTACTTGAATGCTCTTCACTTCACTCTAATCTTGTGAATACCTCTTCATTCCACAGATTTCCCATTCTATAAGACCTTCTCCTCCAGGAAGCCTTCCCTGAAACCATCACTATATTGGGCACATTTCCCAGTAATTCCCACAATATACTGCGCATATATTTCTTTTTTTTAAATTCCTCATCCAAGAATATGTTTCCATTGATTTTGAGAGAGAGAGAGAGAAAGAGAGAGAGAGAGACACTGATTGGTTGCCTCCTGTATGAGCCCTGACTGGGTATCGAACCCGCAACCTTTTGGTGTATGGGATCATGCTCCCACCAACTGAGCCACCTGGCCAGGGCTATTGTGCATCTCTTTCTCATTCTATATCTCTTGTTATGATTATCTGTGTATATTTTTGTCTAATACTGTTAGTCCCTAGAGGGCAAGGGCTTGTGTGTTATTTACACATAGGGGATACTTAATACATAATGTCTCAACATATACTCATCTTCTCTGCCTAATGTCCCTTTATAGAAATAGGCCTGTCCCTACCACAAGTCCCTCCACTTGTGCTCCTACCTCATCTATTCTGGGCTTTGCTCCTGATAACCATTCTGTTTCTAGTGGAACACCGCCATTAGTTTACAAATGCACTCTAGTACTTCCCATTAACAAAAGTGAAACACAGCACAACAAAACAAACTCTCCCTGTGCCCCACAAATACCTCTAATAACACTGCTCCCATTACTCATCCACTTACCTTTGTAAAGGCTGACAATATTTTCCATGCTGAAGTTATGCCTGAATTATTTTACTACCGTGAATACACATTTGCCATTTTCTTATCATCAACAATCCCAAAGAAAGGTTAGTGTGGAGAAATAGGAAGAAGAAGGAAGGACAGAGATGCTAATCAGGAGAGGGAACAACTTCAGGGTCATGGTCCTCAATGATTTGAACTTCCTGGGGCAGGTAGGTTGGCATGCTACTCTAGGTTCTGGTGCTTTCCCCAAGAAGCAACACTAAGCATTTAGACTGGCACTATTAATCCTAAAATGACTCAATCCTTCTTTGATAAACTACAATGGCAGGAAAGACAAAAATGGTACTGGGAATACAAGTCACCATACTCACTGCCCACACAGGCATATACATGGAGCCTGGCAATGGAAGCAGCCCACTTGCTCACCTTCTTCCCAGTGAGGACAGCCACACCACCATTCTCAATGTGAGGCAGGTCCTGAGCAGAGACATAGAAAGAAGGTGGCTGGAAATATATGCTGTACAGAGAAAAGGGAGAAGATGTTATAAGCACCTGGAACTGCTATCAACTGCCCCCACAAATTTAATAAAATTGTTTCCATCATGAAAAACTTTTAGGAACATTTTCCAATGTAAGTCTCCAGGGCCACCAAAGCTTGGTTGTGACTTACTAGTACATATACAGAGATATTTTAAATCAGTGGTTTTCAACTAGGGGCAATTTTGCCCCTCCCCTGGGCCATTTGGTAATGTCTGAAGACATTTTTGGCTATAACAGCTTGCGGGGGAGGAATGCTACTAGTATCCAGTGGGTAGAGGCCAGAGATGCTGCTGAACACCCAATAGTCCACAGACCTCCCTTACAACAAAGAATTATTCAACCCCAAATGTCAATAGTACAGAGGCTGAGAAATACTGCTTTGGATTTAGGTTCATTTAAAAATTAGAATAAGAGGAGTGCTCTAGGAACTGGTAGTCACACATTCACCCAACGAGCTGTCCGGATGGCACTGGTTGATGGCCAACTGGTCGATGGTCTAGCTCAGCGTGGGCAAACTACGGCCCGCAGGCCGGATCCAGCCCGTTTGAAATGAATAAAACTATTGAAAAAAAAGACCGTACCCTTTTATGTAATGATGTTTACTTTGAATTTATACTAGTTCACACAAACACTCCATCCATGCTTTTGTTCCAGCCCTCCGGTCCAGTTTAAGAACCCATTGTGGCCCTTGAGTCAAAAAGTTTGCCCACCCCTGGTCTAGCTCCTATGATTATTTTGCCTCAAACAGTAGATAGTAACTATGAGATATTAATTAGGGATGGCTAAGATAATTGGAAGTATGCATTCTGCTTGAGAAAGGAACATTATTGTGGGGGTGATAGAGGAGGTAGCTTTATAAAATTAACTCCAATATCAAAGGGATCACTAATGAGAAAAAAAATCAGACCCCAGAAAACTGCATGGTACTTGAATCAAGAGATCCAAGCCATCCTTTAAAAGGAAAAGGCTTGGCCCAGCCAGCATGATTCAGTGGTTGAGCATTGACCTATAAACCAGGAGGTCATGGTTCGATTCCCAGTTAGGGCACACGCCCAGGTTGCGGGCTTGGTCCCCAGTAGGAGGCAGCCAATCAATAATTCTCTCTCATCATTGATGTTTCTATTTGTCTCCCTCTCTGAAATCAATAAAAATATATTAAAAAAATAAATAAAAGCAAAAGGCTTGGACCTGCATTTCTAAGTCTCTCGTGTAAACATTTTAATAAAGAGGTTCTTCTCTACCATGTGCCTCCTCTATCCCCACAATCTGGAATGTTTGCTAGAGTGTCAAAGAAAGTGTCATAAAACAGTGTCTTTTCTTGTGCATTTATGGGACATGCTTAAGGCAAGTGTAAGGAAGTGACAATACAGGCCAAGCTAATCATCCCTGGAGAAGTCTAACATAAAAGTCCTATAAATAGGAGCACTAGTGCTTCAGAGGCCAACAACATACCTTCAATTGTTGGTAGATCTGGTAACAGAATCCAGGACTCCTGCCACTGTAACTTGCTGTCCCTAAGCTGCACCAAGTGCATACCAGAGTGGACTGCAGTGCAGTCATGCCATCCATCCTATGCACTGAACATGTTTCATGCAAAATCCAAACCTACTCCCTGTTTTTAGTTGAAGTTGCTAGTTGGGCCCATTTTACATAAGTGAACACACCTTCTCTCTTTTCCATTCCACTGCCTGAATCGCAGTGTCTTTGTGACATTTGGATCATCTGAAAACCACAGTTCTTTTGAAAGAGGAGGTCGCATGTATGGCAGCTCAGGATCTTCAGATACAATCAGTACCTTTTGACACAAAATAATGATACTTATCAGAACCAAGTCATTTAAGAGGCAGATGTCAAAGTGTTCACATCGACTAAGTGCTTGCAGACTATACCCTCTGTGACAAACAAAACAATATGTGCCTTACCCTGGCCCCAGGATCCCGAGCCCTGATGGATCTGGCTGCAGCGAAAGCAGCAGTGCCTCCACCAATGAGCAGGAATGGAACATGACTTGGTACCCTGACTTGAGCAACTGGCTCTCCTTCTGGAGCTGTAGGCAACAGACCAGACAGGGTGAATTTTCTTAAAGTCTCAGATGATTCCTTGCCACTTTAAAACCACCTTGCACTTGTCTCAATCCTTTACATAAAGCTAGCAAAATACTGTATCTACAATTATCTTAATTTCTCAGGATCCTGATTGGACAGGAAAAGCAATTATTCCCTTCATTTCATAAGTGGAAAATACCCAAAAAAAGAAGTGAATGATTTAGCCAATATCATTCATTGATTACTAGTAAGTCTGTCAGAACTAGAGCCGAGCTTAAATATTTAGCAATTTCTAAAACACCCAGGAGGTTAATTGGGGATTATTATACAATTTTCAAGAATAAGGAAGTGTTATTTACAAAAGCAATGTAAGTCGCCCATCCAGGGTTATGGGGCTTATTATAGGATTAAAACATTTCTCTCTGAAAAAAAGCAAGCCAGTTGTGTGTAATAGAAGTGCTGGCTAGGACTACATGCTTTAGAAAAACAAAAACATCTTTAACAACTCAAAACTCCAAAAACTCAAGAAACAAAATAGACCTAAAATAATTTCCACATTGAAAAAAGGCCTTTCTCTCTTTTCCAATAATCTTCCTCTCCAAGCTTGCCTTTTTAATATAAAACTTGCCTTTTAAGAGTCTAATATAAAGAAAAACAACCCCCTTCAAAAAAACAAGGGGAAAACACACACACACATACACAAAAAGAAAAACAACCAATCATGATCCCCACTAACTTTCTTCTCAAACATAAATTCCAGGCAAATACTTTAACAAATCGCTGTCAGGTGTGGGGTAATACCATAGATTCTGGAAGCTTCGAATCTCTCAGCATCATCCTGTCAACAAGATAACTACAAAGCATAGTACCAAACTGTTTACAACTTTCCCTTCATATATTGAGCCTCAAATTATACGTACCAGATAATGCAGCCCTCTTCTGTTTCTCTTCTGGTGTCAGCCCTAATCCTGAAATTCTTTCATTATATCTTTTTTGGTCACTTTTTATAAGCTTGTAGGCCTGTAGATCCAAACACGGAGAAAATTTATTTCATAACAGCACTAGCTCATACCATCAGCAGTTTCATTATTTTCCAATTAAATGAGAAGCTTTTGTCTACCGGAGGTAAGTTCTTCTATGTGAAAGTCACTAAGGCAAATTTATTTTCTTAAGAAATAAAAAATATTGAGTGTGTACAAACTTGGTGTGGAAAGAATACAGGTTAAGCAGATGAAAATTTTCCAGTTTCAAATTTCCTCAGGGTCTATCTATATGAAGAATTTTCCTCCGACTGTATTTAATTCTGAAGGTATGAAGAAATAAGAAAAACATTTTATAGAAGAATAAAGTGTTAGGAAGGACTGAACTTTATAAAAGGGATTTTGGACTATGCTGGATACTAGCTGTGAAACGAATCTACATGGTCCAGAGTAGGAAGCCAGGACACATGTTTCCCTGGTAGGTGTCCTGAGTTTTGTCCATGAAACATGACCGCAATATCCTAGTCTGATAGAGTAACTAATCTTTCCCTCAATGGTTTATCCTTTCATGACACTCAGATATTCATTAAGGGTCACTTTGCTTAAATACCAGTAGTTATTTCAAATATACTATTTTCTCTATGTTTTCAAATTGAAGAAGGGTACTTTAGCATTATGACTAGCTGTTTTTTACATACAGCATCAGAACTTATTGGAAAAAAAAAACAATTTAAAAAGCAGTAGGCAAGAATGACTTGTTTTTAATTAGAACACTTTTTGCTCTTTTGTACCCCACAGGGTCAACAAGACAGGAATTTAAATGATGCTATGTCAATTGGAATCCCAGATTATTAATTAATTGGAGGAGAAAGTATAGGAAATCAGAGGAAGTATAATAAAACATGTTTTAAGAATATTTCTATGAGCCCTTACAGAGCAGCTCATTAGGCACCGTGCTATAATAAAGAACCTGGCCCCTGAGACCTCAACATTTATCAGCCTGGAAACGTCGAACATATAAGGACGGATTAAAAAACTAAGTACTGTATGTTAAAAGGCAATTGTTATACCTTGAATTTTCTACTAAGTTCATAAAAATGAATTCAGCTAACATTAATTAAGAAAGTTTATTTTTACAAATATATTTTTATTGATTTCAGAGAGGAAGGTAGAGGGAGAGACAGAAACATCAATGATGAGAGAAAATCATTGATTGGCTGCCTCCTGCACACTCCCTACCAGGGATTGAGCCCACAACTCGGAATCCAACTGTGACCTCCTGTTCATAGGCCAGGCTAGAAAGTGTTGTTGTGTTTTTTTTAAATTTCGGCATCAGATACTATATATATATATATGACTCCAGTATTTACCCATACTCTAAATACACACACATATATCTCTGTATGTATGTGTGTGTATACATATACATTTGTTTTAAGAAAGAGACTTTTACCTAAAAAGATTGCTTAAGCTGGTCAACATGAGTGAACAGAGAAATAAGCTGGGGTTATGTTCACATTCAGAGGGATATCCAAAAATAGGCTAGGCCCTCTCACACCTCCTAATAATGTCACACATGAGAGGAAGAACAGACCAAGAAATATCTTGAGGCTTAGTGGGGAAAGGACAAGAATGAGGTTTGTCATATATTTATAACCATATTTATCTATATACTTAGCTTTTAAGTAAAATGTTCTGATATAAAAACAAGTCTGCAGACATACTAAATAAAAATTTACCTTTCCTCCAAGTGTTTCTGTATTCTCAGTTTGAACAGATTTCTAAGTAGTGATATGAATACATGTAAGGTTAAGAAAAACTACAAATTTATGAAAAATATTAGTGGAGCCCGGGCGGGGGGTTAATTGGTTAAGAGCATTGGTCCTTTGACCAAATGGTCCCGGGTTCGATTCCCAGTCAAGAGCATGTACCTCAGTTGCAAGTTCCCCAATATGTTCGGGAGGCAACCAATCGATGTGTCGCTCTCACGTCGATGTTTCTCTCTCTTTCTCTACCCTCCTTTCCACTCTCTCTAGCAATCAATGGAAAAAATATCCTCCAGTGAGAATTTAAAAAGAAAAATATTAGTGGAAACAACTCATGAAAGCAGATGAATATGGTGGCATTTAGTCAACTTAAAGGAATCTGAAAGGAAACAGGCCATTTTCTCAGAGGGAACATGATCCTATCAGTTGAACAATGGCATGGGGCCCAAATACTAAATCTCATGAAGTATTCTAAAGGCCACTTGACTTTGCTCACTGACAAATAACAGGACTAAGATTAGGGGATTTGCCTGTGGTCCTAGAGAAAGTCACTAAGAGAGGGAGGAATGCTCACATTGTGATCTAAGTTGAAGTGTTCAAATCAGTGTTTTTCAAACTGAGGTTAAAGCCCATTAATGGGCTGTAAAATCAATTTAGTACGTTATGACCAGCATGAAAAAACAAACAAACACAAATAGAAGAGAATAGAAACTATTGAAGTATATTACAACTAGTAAGTATTATTTCAAAATTCTCGGTTTTCCATATTTATAGTTATATAACCATTACAAGATAAAATTTGTTTCTTCTTGTGGATTGTGGTAAAAAAAAAAAAATGAAAAAGCCACTGGTTTAAAGTATAGACCCCTGACAAACATTTCAGAAAACTTGTTCTTAGTGCTGCTCCCTTATTTTGGGAGGGTGGAGAGTGTGTGTGTGTGCGGGGGCTGGGGGGAGGTAAAGGGCTCCACAATCAGGAATTATAGTATCTACACTTAAATTAGGAACACGTTGTCATATGAGAAACGTTATGAACACTGTTATGGACAGAATATTTGTATCCCTCTCAACTTCGTGTGTTGAAGCCCTAACTTCCCATGTGATGGTATTTGGGGAGGTGATAAAGGTTAAATGAAGTCATAAGGGTGGGGCCCTAATCCTATAGGGCAGGTGAAAGGGAAGAGAGAGCTCACATTCTCTCTTCTCCATGTGAGGATGTAGGAGGGGGCCATCTGCAAGCCAGGAGAGCGCTGTCAGAACCTGACCATGCTGGCACCCTGATCTTGGACTTTCAGCATCCAGATTGTGAGAGAATAAAATTCTCTTTTAAAAATATATTTTTGCCAAAACCGGTTTGGCTCAGTGGATGGAGCGTCGGCCTGCGGACTGAGGGGTCCCGGGTTCGATTCCGGTCAAGGGCATGTGCCTGGGTTGCGGGCGCATCCCCAGTGGGGGATGTGCAGGAGGCGGCTGGCCGATGTTTCTCTCTCATCGATGTTTCTGACTCTCTGTCTCTCTCCCTTCCTCTCTGTGGAAAATCAATAAAATATATTTAAAAATATATATATATTTTTTTTATTGATTTTAGCGAGGAGGGGAGAGGGAAATATAGAAACATCAATGATGAGAGAGACTCACTGATTGAATGCCTCCTGCACACCCCCTACTGGGTATTGAGCCTGCAACCCTGGCATGTGCCCTGACTGGGAATCAGGAATCGAATGGTGACCTCCTGGTTCATAGGTAGACGCTCAGCCACTGAGCCATGCTGGTTGGGTGAGAATAAATTTCTGTTATTTAAGCTACCAAGTCTGTGGTACTTCGTTATGGCAGTCAGTGCAGACTAATGCAAACAATAAACAACTTATAGCCATATGTCATCAAGTCTGAACTCTGATTTTAAGTTAACAATTCTCTTTAGACTAATATCAATTTCAGAGAAAAAAATCTAAGCCACCTCAGGTCACATTTTAAATGATTTAAAACCTAATATAAAACTCTATGAACTAAAAAAACAAAACAAAAACAAACAAACAAACAAAAACACACAAAACAAAACTCTACGAACTAGAAAATGGCTATAGGTAGACAAAAGCTTATCATTTAACCTGAAACCATTATAATATGGTAGCTTTATTATTACCAGTGTTGGATAAACACAGAGGGCAATGAGGCATTTAACTGAATGGCTTAAGAGGCACTGGTGCTTCATAGATGTTTCTAAGGCAGGAGAAAGCAACAGTGACTGGCCCGATCTTGTGGCCTGGGGTCAAGAGATTTGCCTGGCCAGCTCTGTGGAGGCCATCCAACTCTGGTACAGCAACATAAAAGAGGTTTAATAGGTTTAAATTTTACAAACATATCAGATGCAAACACTTTAAATCTATTTTTGAATGAATGGAATGGAACTGACAGGAAAAGTTGAGAGAACTGTGGAATGGGAAAGTTCAGACTCAGAGGGTGGTATCTCAATTATAAATGAGAGGCACTTAAGAAAGAAATCTACAGGAATATGTTAGCTTATACCACTTCAGCCACTAGTTTGACCAAATTAGAGATTACAAAAGGGACACTGCCAAATGAATTTACTTTCAAATAGAAGCTGGGGTGAATGGGGAGGATTTCTCTGGCTTTTTGGACTTCCTCAGAAGCATTTGGTAAAATGCCTTTTATCAATAAAAGTAGGGTGAATTGATTGTTTGGCAAATTTTACCTAAAATAATTCAAAATGGATGCTGTTCGTGTTATCTTTATTTGCTTAGTTGATGTTTACTCTTTGAGTCTGTCTTGGTTAGGTATGCAGCACTAAAGCACAATATAATTTAGCATCATAAAAATAATTGCAATGTGAAATTAGCAAAAATTTTAAAAGAAAGGGTTGGTGATGAGTATTTATAATACTCATTAAATGTATGGCTTTGGATATATATGGTAGGACTTCAACAGTTTGAAGAATGAGATTTGAGGACTCCCTAGTGACTGACAATGTCCCTTTAATAAAGACCTAGAAAGCACATGCTGTGAAAACTTCATTGTATTCTAATGGATCATGTCCTCATTAGTGCCGTGGACTCACCCACCCTACCCCAAGATGTATTTTAGTGTAAGCATCTTACATAATAAACTCCTGCCCCAGTGACTGTTGCTCCTACAATTAAGAAGTATACTAGTCTGCTGCCATCTTTCCCAGAAGCACCTGCGGACGCTAGTGATCTAGAAGGGGATCCTAGGTGATGACACTGCACAACTGTAGGTAAAGATAAGGCCAAGAAAGAAACAAAAGGAAATAGAAAAAGAACTAAGTATTAATGAAGAAACATTCAACACAAAGGTGGGGACGCAGTTTTGGTTACCCTGTGCTAAAAAAGAAAAAAATGCTGCTCCAGGATCGGAGGAAAATGCCTATTTCCTCCAAGTCTGTTAGCTGACAGAGCTCACCTACTCTTCACTCTAATTTGACTCACGACTGGCAAGAGCTACCTACTTTTCTTATGCATTTGGAAGTCAGGTCAGGGAATGACAAGCTAGATAAATTCAAATAATTTTCGCGTCTCTTTTTTTAACCTAGTGATCAAGAAGCAAGCTAAGTTCACTGTCTTACCAATGTAGAAAGAACTAAAATTGTAATGGCGTCCAACCATTTGCTCTCAGTAAGTAAAACAAACAGCTTCCTTCAATCAAGGTTGTTACTAGGTGTTATCTAAGTTGGTTCCCTCAACTTTATATGATTCAACTGACCTGCTTAGTCACAGTAAACCCTGCCAAGTTAAAAAAAAAAAAAAAGTACACCATAATTCCTTGGTGACCAATTAAGCTGATCAGAGTTCATTCAGGGAGATGGAATTGTGCTATAATTATGTAGCAATGAAAACCATATTTCTCACCTCACACAAACTCCATTCTAAAATTGGAGATACTAGGACTAATTCTATAATTTAGTCTTTGGTGATATTCAGGAATAGTTTTCCTATGAGGAACGCTTACTATTTGAATTGTAGGCTGTTTTTGTTTTTAATGTCTATCCCAAGCTGAGGAAAAATAAAACATTTGACAAATGGGTCAAAATCAAATATTGTGCTAATGAGCTGCAATGAATTTTGTCCTTATTCACAGGTTAGTGTGTCACACCCAAGAGCAAAGGTACAATTTTTTGGTACTTGGTCAAATCTAAGAAAACACAGTGGCTTTCAAGTAAAGAATAAAAAGACAAGTGAAAAGAGCAAGGATAATCAACATGAGATTAAATTTCAGTCATTCCCAAATTGGCCCTCATAGGATATTAGACAGTAGGCACGTTAAATAAAGAAGGCTTACTGGAAATTTTTTCAAAAGGAGAAAGGGCGATTAGTTGCAAAAGTTGTAAAGCAGAGTACTACTGAAGCTATTAATGGGAACTGTTTGGCAGCTTCTTTACACAAGCCGCTTTTCTACTTACATATGCACCAGCACCTATTGTTGATAAGCCCACAAAAAGGACTAACACAGAATTATCGATTTTGCCCCCTGATGCACCAGAGCTAGCCATTTGTCTTGTAATCCGGAGTTCTAGAGGAACATGCCATCGCTGGAACAAGTTGCCTAAGGAACACAATTTATTAAGACACACACACATAAAAATAAAATAGTTAATACATGTTTATGACTAAATGTCAATGCATTGTACAAGTCAGGACTTACTGCCCACTGGCTGCGTGACGTTGACTGTTCAATGACCAAGAAAAAAAACCACCAAAATTGTATACAAATACGACAGGTATCAGAATGCACACTCTTAAAGTGGTTAGAGCTTTTAAGAATGCTGTCCAGGGAGGAAATTTACAGTCTCCAGAAAAGATAATGAAAAACATATGGACAATTCATCAAATACTTCCCTCGTTACTTCTTCACCATAAATAAAGTAAACACAGAGAGTTGACTGAATAGATATAAAAAGTTAACTACAGGCTACCTGGAGCATTATAACAACCACTTAAGAGAAATCTAAACAGCTGCTTCAAGCCTTGCACAAAATAAAACCCTGCCACACAATCTAACCAAGACACAGCTCAGTCTTTGCATGAAAGGTTATATGTCTTGGAAAACAGAAATGTTAAAGCTCAGAAGAAAATCAGAAAAAAAAAATTAAATGAATTTATCTCCCCCAAAGAACTGAAGAATTTTGGGCTACGAAGTATTTTTTAGAATGACAAAATTTAAAACATCCACCAATTACTTGTTTCTTAGTCCTCCGAAATAATACGAAGTTTATGCTGATGTAAAACTCTGTGCAGCTATGGAATGACCTGGTGATCATAACAACGTTCACACACTGAAATGAAAGAATATGGTACATTTCTTCCTCCATTAGGATGCTGGCATTTTCAGATGAAGAAGGTCTCAGAACCTTCTATGCTTATGATATTCCTTGTATTAACTATTAATCTAGAGCAGGGATTCACATACTTTCTCTGTAAAGGACCAGATAGTATATATATTTTCAGCTTTGTGGCCTATACGGTGTCTGCTGCAACTATTCAATTCTGCTGATGTTAAACAAAAGCAGCCACAGACAATATATAAATGAATGGGTGTGACTATGTCCCAATAAAACTTAATGGACACTAAGATGTGAATTTTAAATCATTTTCACGTGTCCTTAAATAGTCTATTTAACATTTTTCTTTAGCCATTGAAAAAAATATAAAAAAACCATCTTAGCTCAAGGGGTTGTACAAAAGCATCCATGTTTGGTCTGTGGGCTGTAGTTTGCCATCCTGATCTAGAATAGTGATTCTAAAACTTGCATCAGAATCCCATGTAGGGTTTGTTAAAACACAGGTGGAGAAACCCAACCCCAGAGTTTCTGTCTCAGGCGATGTTGCAGGTCTGTACTTTAATACCATTGGTCTAGAGCAGTGATGGCGAACCTATAACACGCGTGTCAGAGGTGACACACGAACTCATTTTTTTGGTTGATTTTTCTTTGTTAAATGGCATTTCAATATATAAAATACATATCAAAAATATAAATTTTTGTTTTACTATGGTTGCAAATATAAAAAAATTTCTATGTGTGACATGGCACCAGAGTTAAGTTAGGGATTTTCAAAATGCTGACACGCCGACCTCAAAAGGTTCGCCATCACTGGTCTAGAGGCAGGTAGATATGTTCCTGATCTGACCAGGCTTTAAAAGACAAACAGGCCAAAACCGGTTTGGCTCAGTGGATAGAGCGTAGGCCTGCGGACTGAAGGGTCCCAGGTTCGATTCCGGTCAAGGGCATGTACCTGAGTTGCAGGCACATCCCCAGTGGGAGATGTGCAGGAGGCAGCTGATCGGTGTTTCTCTCTCATCAATGTTTCTAGCTCTCTATCTCTCTCCCTTCCTCTCTGTAAAAGTTCAATAAAATATCCTATCTAATAAAAGAGAAATATGGTAATTGGCGTACGACCGCTACCCTTCCCATTGGCTAATCAGTGAGATATGCAAATTAACTGCCAGCCAAGATGGCGGCTGGCAGCCAGGCAGCTTGAAACTAACATGAGGCTTGCTTCAGTGACGGAGGAAACCAACGTTCCCCACCTGCCTTGCTGGCCTCTGAGCCTGCAGTTTAAGAAACATTGTAACAAATATAGAAGCTAAACAAAACCCCAGAAACCAGCTTTCAGCGAGCTGGGATCACAGAGCTGGAGTTATACATTGTTTCGATTATAGAATCGAAACAAACCAGATACCTTCTTTCAGCAGCAGAGGCCTCAGAGCTGGAGCCAGAGCCAAAGCTGGCCCAGAATAAAAAAAAAAAAAAGAAAAAAAGGAGCAGTTGGGAGCTTCAGTCACGTGTCAGCCTGAAAACAGCCCTCAGCCCCTCACCCAGACTGGCCAGGCACCCCAGTGGGGACCCCCACCCTGATCCAGGACACCTTTCAGGGCAAACTAGCCAGCCCCCACCCATGCACCAGGCCTCTATTCTATATAGTAAAAGGGTAATATGCCTCCCAGCACCGGGATCAGCGGAGCTGCAAGGCCTCCAAGCACTGGATCCATGTGACAGGGGGCAGTGCCCAAACCCCCTGATCACCCTGCGGCTCTGTGTGTGATAGGGGGCGGGGCCACAACCTCCCTATCAGCCCTGCTCTGCTCCTGACAGGGGAAGGCGCCCCAACCCCCTGATCAGCCCTACGGCTCTGTGTGCAACAGGGTGCGGCACCCCAACCCCCCCACCCCACGGGCCCTACTCTGAGTGACAGGGGGGAGCTCCCCAACCCCCTCATGGGCCCTGCTCTGTGCGTGACAGGGGGGAGCTCCCCAACCCCCTGATGGGCCCTGCTCTGTGCATGACAGGGGGGAGCTCCCCAACCCCCTGATTGGCCCTGCTCTGTGCGTGACAGGGGGTGGTGCCGCAACCGCCCCATCGACCCTGCCTTGAGTGTGACAGGGGGCGGTGCCCCAACCCCCCAATTGGCTCTACCTTGAGCGTGACTGAGGGTGGCATTGCAACCTCCCAATCCGCCCTGCTCTGTGCATGACAGGGAGCGGCACCCCAACTCCCCAATCGGCCCTGCTCTGAGCCCGACCAGGGGCTGCACCTAGGGATTGGGCCTGCCCTCTGCCACCCGGGAGCAGGCCTAAGCCAGCAGGGCATTATCTCCCGAGGGGTCCCAGACTGCGAGAGTGCACAGGCCAGGCTGAGGGACCCCCCCTCCCCCCCGAGTGCACAAATTTTTGTGCACCGGGCCTCTAGTATATATATAAAAAAGACAAACAGGATGGGCACTGGTAGTAGCATTCCATATGTACTTACAGAGATCAGAAATAGGGAGCTTTCCCCCTTCCTTTCACAGTGTAAGGACACTGCACTCTCTTACCTGAAATCCTTGGGAACATGTGCAATCCAGAACTTTAGAAAAATGTTTTCAGTTCTAAGAGTACAGGTCCATAGTCTCTTATCTATAATTCAGAAATCAAAATAGACTAAAAATCAAGTTTCTATAACTCACTGGCTAGTAAAACCTGATGTGAGAGTCTCCTTGGAACCTTTTGTTTATCCCACTCAGCATGGTCATAGAAACATGAATATGTGTGCTGAGTGCTACTATAGGGTATATGTACTATATACTTAAGACCAAACAATTCTTTGGAGGAGATAAATTCACGTAATTTTTTTCTGATTTTCTTCTGAACTTTAACATTTCTGTTTTCCAAGACATATTACCTTTCATGCAAGACTGAGCTGTGTCTTGGTTAGATTGTGTGGCAGGGTTTTATTTTGTGCAAGGTTTGAGGTAGCTGTTTATTTATTTTCTTACCTGCTTTAGAATCCTTCATTGCCATGTGAAACAAAATGGTTTATATTGGGAAAGAACAAATAATGAAAATAAATCATGTGCAAGAGTGGAGAAACTTATCTCAATCTGAGTAAGCTTTTGATTTTCAGAAGTCCATGAGAATGATGAAACATAAGTAGAAACTGACAACTCTCAGAGTTTAGCAAATGAAACTGGGTAGAAAAAGTTTCACATAGTTAAGTTTAATTCAATGAAGTTTAGTTCAATTTCAATGAGTTTTGTCCCTCACCCCACCCCAAGTTTGGTTGCTGAAAATTTTTTTAAGTTCCATTGATTCCTCTAGATTAGAAGATCCTGAATTCAGAAATGATAACTTTATTTTAATATAATAGTAATGTGTTTATTCTGGTTTTGTTTGCTTTTCACAAACTGATAAAACTAAGAGTGTAGATTTAGGAATGTTCAGCAGTTTTTGCTTCAATATGCCCCCAAAAAGGATATTTATAAGTAAACTAATTTTTAAAAAAGTAAATTGGTTAACATTTAAACTACTGCTTGAAAAAACAAACTACTGCTGGAAAAGAAATGCAATATACACTATTATCATTAACAAACCAATTTTTTACATACCTACAAAGTGACTTTAATTTTGTAAAAGGTGATAAGTATTGTATGGTGTTGATATTTCCCACCATTTTTCTTTTACCTACAAAATTACTCCTACACTTCTCCCTACCCCCAGTGCTTTAAAACTTTAGGAAATTTTATATCATGACTGAAACATGCCTTTTCACTTGTCTTACTGATGTGGGAAAGCCAAATTAATCCTTGATTTCTCATTATTGCACCAATCTACTTGTTTCAGATTTTCTTCAGTCAGACCACAAATACAGAGGTAGTACTTTCTTTCTCAAACTTAGGATTCAATTATTTTATTTGATACATTTATATATTATAATATGATTGCCATTGTAGTGATAGTTAACGCCTCTATCTTATCACATTATAATTTCCTTTTGCTGGTTGAAATAATTAAGATCTAGTCTCTTAGCTAGCCTGATAATTATAATATGATACTATTGTCTATATTCATCATATTGTGCCAAGGATTCACTTCCTGAATAAATGTTACACAGAGCAACAGTTCCTAACAGATTGTAGGTTTGTTCAATAAATATTGGTTGAATTAATGAAGGAACAAACTAGAAATTCTTCCCAATTTTAGTGATAAGAAATAAACATTTTGAAGAATTCTTTGCAAAGAAGTTTTAGCCAGATCTTATTTACTTAAGGTTGCTTAATAATAAATCAGTAACCTCAAAATCACAGACTAGCATTAGAATACTACCTAAATCACCACTGAGTTCATTTCTGTAGATTTCAAAATCTCCTGTTTATCCATACTCCTGGAAGGCCTTTTCCAGAAATACATCCACACGATTGAGGCACCTAGGAATCTCAAATAAAGAGGTCTATATGCTCTTGAATCTTATCTTTGAATGTCAAAGAAAACTGATTTTTCTCTGACATGGATAAAACACAAGCAGGACAAGTCTAGGTGATCTATTCATTGTAGCTAGGCACTTCTTCATAAGGAATCCAACAACTATTTACCTTGATCAACCTCTGTATTTTTTTTTTTAGCATCAACCTTTGATGGAATTTTAGAAGAATCAGAATATAATAGCTATAGTAGAGTATGAACCACTCTGAAGAAAGGTCAGAGGAAAAATGATTCAGATGACAAAAAGAAAGGAAGAAAGAAAGAAAATTTAACTGTTCTGCAAAGTTAAGCCCTTTAAAGTACTAGAGTTCAATCACTGAGAATTTATCACATGCCAGAGAATGTACAAAATGCTGAGGAGAAAAAATAAATAGGACATGATCCCTGTCCTTGGGGAGTGCACAGTGTAGGAGGGGAGAATGACTCTATTCTATCAGAAAACGGGCTTGATACAAATCATAGGAGACTCAAGGTCACTCAGTCTATTTTATTAATCCTTAGGTCAGTGGAAAAGAAGGAAAAGAATCATTATCCATTCAAAATAGTACTTCCCAAATTTGCCTGATCATATTAATTACATCAAGGAGTTTATTAAAATATAAATTCCCAGGCCTCTCTCCTGGAGATTCTCATTCGGTAGGGTTGGGTTCCATCCTCCCCTCAATTTATATGACCATGCAACTTTGGAATGATCATACTGTAACTGGAGCAATGCCCTTAAATGTTAGAAAATATAATATATGAACTGGTTGCAGAAAAGGCTGACTTGCCATAGATTTTCTTCTGGAAAGCTTTGCCTCAGCAGAAAGCGTGGGAAAAGGCTCATCTTCTAGGCTTCAAAAGAAAGTATCATTTGGCAGTGTCCAGGAAGTCTGGTTCCTTACACACAAGGAGTTCAATTTCCTTTTTATGTATTTTATTTTTTTTTTATTTTTAGAGAGAGAGAAACATTGATGTCAGAAACATCAATCAGTTGACTCCCATATGTGCCACCGCAGGGGATTGAACCCGCAATCTGGGGATGTGCCTGACCAGGAATGGAATCGGCCACACTTTGGTGCATAGGATGAAGACACTCAACCAACTGAGCCACACCAGCGAGGGCCCAATTTCCTTTTTAAGGAGGTGAGAAGGATTCTGAGTAGAGGAAAATGTTCAAACATTTGACCCCTCTGGTCAAGGATCTGTGATCAGTTTGATCACATGGGCAGCACAATGTTTGTCGACCAAATAAAAATACTACAGAACAGAAAATATATATTTCCTAACCGATCTGCTCCTCCTTGGTGCCGAATGCAGGCATACTGGTAAAGTGGTGACTATTAATTACCTTCAATCATTTTTGGAAAGAAGCAGAACACCCAAAATAAAGTAAATAAATGGTACCAATTACGGTTTTAAGGGGGAAAAAAAGGCAACACAAAATGAAAGTGAACCTGACAATGGTGACAGATGTGGAGGTAGATTTAAAGTTTGCTAACATCCTGGCAGAGAATTGAAGGGGGAGAAGGTAAAAAAGGAGGAGGAAAATGGCATATAAACAAACAATGCCTCTTTCCCACCTATGCAAAAATATATGGCAGATACAACTATGTGAAAAAGACATCAGATTAAAAGCAATTTGTAATGAGGCCACAAAGCATGGTAAATTCATAAAATGACAATCATTTCTTTTTGAAATTGTAACCTCAGCCCCATCTATTTCTAAAGGGATATGATGTTATATTCTGGTGCTTGGCCAAAAGGCAAAGAATAAGTGTATCCAAAGAGATGGATGGATATGTCAAGACGTCAGAATATATTCTACAGCAGAGTACCTTCATACAAAGTTATTCAGTGGGGAAAAAGACATTTTGAGTCTGTAATTTTTCAGTACTAGCTCTAATATCACCAACCAGCTTCAAATGTCTAGTAAATCAATATAACTTTGGAAATCCATATTTAATTGTGAAAACTTTTCATCAGACTTCAGAATGCTGGTAAATGTTTGAGTTTTAAGCAAAATAAGTGCACAAAGTTTGAAAGGCCAATGTGGATGAAAAGCTTCAGCTTACCAAAATTTCTGTGCAACTTGCATAGAGCTACCTCATTTCATTGCACAAACCCATACATACATACAGATGCCATCATAGACAGGGTATTAGTTTAAAAGCCACGGTAGAGGTTTTTTAAGTTCCATGGGCAATATGTCTTAGGACATATCTCAGATACACACCCATCAGGAAACATTTTCTTCAGGCATAGCAACTGGAAAAACTTTTCAAATGCACCTTTCCAAATATAATAAGAGAAGCATTTTCCACTTTTTATTTTTAAATCACCCAGAAGGTGGTTGCATGTTGGAAAGGTCTCAAAGGATAACTTCTGACATTGCAAATGTGAGTGTCCTCAACAGTCATTCAAAAACCACTGATTTAAAAATAAATAAACCCACACCTCCTACAGGTGGATAATTCTTTACCTCCATGAAATTGTGCTGATTGAAAATGAGCAGGCACAAGACATGCTCCGATAAATTCAGAGATATCTGAAGCACAATGGGCTAAAGAGCAGTGTGGAGTTGAAGCAAGGGTTTAGGGCCCTAGAGACTGGCAAACTATCCTTTGCTCTACCTATTAATTAAGTACATGACCTTGGGCAAGAAAATTTCACCTCTCCGTGCCTCGGTTTATTACCTATAAAATGAATGGGTTGAACTTTACCACAGAATCCCTTCCAGCTCTAAAATCTGATGAAACAACTTCATGGAAAGCAAACACTATGCGTTCTACAAACTCTTTCTTGGAAGCATTAAAGACCACCAAGAATTACACTGACCAGACACCTCAAATTAATTATGGGTCAACTCTCCTGGTGTCCGGAGCACACCTCACTCACTCTTTACTTGCAATGCACTGTTTGTGTTTCACAGGCCACTCAAATCTACGGATCTCATCTGGGGTTTGGAAGGTAGAGCAGGTAATATCCCGATTTACAGAAGGAACTAAGGCGTGGGGCTTAAATGTTCTGTTTAAAGTCTCACAGTCGTAAATGACAAAGTCTACTTAACCTCATTGTCTAAAAAAGTGGACAAGGGGTGGCCCGGAGGTGGCATTGGATAACACTAAACATCCAGCTATTCTGTTATAATTGAACAGCAAATCCTCCCAGGAAAAGGCCTCGAGCCAACTACTGGGTTCAATTCCCTTGAAGGTCAGGTGCGCACAGCTTGCAAAACTAATGGATCCCGCCAACTTGGAATTCATGCGACTGTGAGCGTGTTAAGTTTATCCGGGTGTGGGGGCGGGAAGAGCTGCGAGGCTTTGGGAGCCTAAGCAGCCCAGGCCCTTGGTCTAAGGAGGTGGGGGTTGCCCGGTATGGGTCAGTCACCTGGAAGCCGGTTCCTTTGCCTCGGGCCTCGGACGCACATAGTCCGCACCAAGGGCGCCAGCTTCTGCTTCAAAGCACCCGCGGCCAGGCTTCCACACCGGTACATTTCGGCAGCCGCTACTCAGGACCTCCTCCTTCCTTTCTTCTCACGCACTGACCGGTCAAACACCCTGGGCCCAGGCCCACTCCCCCCCCCCTCCGCTTCACGCACACGCACTCCACGCAGGCTCCTCCTTACAGCTCCGGGTGGGCATTGGACAGTTCAGCAGGTTTGCTAGAACTGGGGAAGAGGAAGTGCTACCGGAGACCTACTGCGCAGGCCTAGTACTCAGCTCCGCATTGTGATTGGCCCACACGGGGAGAAGGTTTGCGCATGCGCCTAGTTTCTCCCAAGCTTGCAAAGTCCGCGCTGGACTTGCTGTAAGTTTCCACGGATGGGGAGCAGTGAGTTCAGCTGAGCGAGTTCAGAAAGCCGTCCAAGCTGAGACCCGTAGGGCCGCTTGGCCTGGCTTTTGTGGCCAGTGCTGCCGCTGTGTTGTTGGAGGAAAATGATAACAGCACCTCACGAAGCATGGCCCCAGCACTGAATTTTGTTCTTTTGTTTTAGACCACAAGCTACTGGGTACTAAGCCTTCCGGATTCTCTGGCTTGACTCCACTTCCAGTCTTAACATATAGGTCCGAGCTGGGTCTCCCGGTTTCCCAGTTTTAGATTGATCTTTTACAAATTGCTGGCACTTTCCCACCCAACCTCTGCTTCTAGGGCAAGTATTCATTCCGCTCTCTCTTGCCCCATATCGCTTTTATATTGTGCAATTCTAATTCCTAGATGCTGTATCGGGTGCTGCGGAAAGTCTCCTGTCAATCTTCCGTGCTTGAGAGCAGGATGCTGGCAAAGTTTTCATGCTTCAGACACTGTGAGAATTCCTAAACAGGACTTTTAGAGTTGGGGCACGGCGGGGGGGGGGGGGTGTGGGTAGGTGCGGTGACTGAGTATAAATAGGTGTTTTGACTCTACCAAATGTAAGCTAAATTGGAAATAAAATTTTGGCTGTATGCAAAACATAACATATGTCTTTTCTCAAAGTTTTGGATTACGTATTCATTTAACAGGTATTTATTGAACACTTGCCACTTGGCCATTACTATGAAGGGGGATCTAGAGGTTTATGAAAAGTATAGGAAGTGGTCACTATATAGTTGGGGAGATGACATATACTGGTCATTTAAAATATATATGTGATGTAGTACCAGAGCAAGAGAAAAGACTATGAGATGGGATAGCTAAGGAAGGACTTCACGCAAGAAGTATTACTTGAGCCTGTCTTCAAGGATGAGTAGAAAAATTCAAATAGTGGAGGAGGAGAAATGATATTTCAGATGGTGAATACACTGGGACCAAAGGAAATGTTTTTAGTGTTTATACACCGTTAACTGTGGATGCAGTCTGCCCCAGGTTGAATCCTGGCCCTGCCACTTGGGCATGTCACTTAGCTATGCCTCACTTTCCTCGTCTACTAAATCTCACAGGTTTGATATGAAGATTAAATGAGAAAGCACCATGCTATTTAAATTAAAAGGCTTGGAGGTATAAAAATGAACAAAACCCAGTACATTTTCAGGCGACAATGGCAGGGAGTACATACTAGGAAGTTAATAGGGACAGGTTAATAATGTGGGACCAGATTTGAGCTAGCCAAATATTTTGTCCTTAATCTTGTAGGTGATTACATTTTTTTTTTTTAGTAAAATAGGGATAGAGGGTGAAATTACAAAGGCATTGTTTTAGAAAGTTTAATTCAGGAAGCAGTCTTTACTGGGTGAAAATGATTCAGAGTTCCCTTACTCATTTAGGATAATGTTCAGGAGGGGAGGAGAATGAGGAGAGTGGGAAATCAACCAAAGAATACGTATGCATATGATACATGCATAGCCTTTTGACACAGACAATAATAGTGGGGTGAAGGCCTAGGGGGGCGGGGGCAGAGTAGGAGGCAAAGGTGGGGAAAATGAGGGACATCTGTAATAGAAATAGAACAAAAGAAACAAAATATAGGATAATGGGTGTTCAGAAGTACAGGAATGTATAACTTTTTTAGATTTTTAAATTGATTTTAGAGAGGGGAAGGAGGGGAGAGAGAGAGAGAGAAAGAAACATTGATACAAGAGCAAAACATCCATCAACATCCATGGGCTGCCCCCTCCCCCCCACCGGGGATGGAGCCAGGCTCCTGCATTCAAACCAGCAACCCCTGGGTGCACAGGCCAATGCCTAAGCAACCCAGCCATACAGGCCAGGGCTACTCTTCTGTAGATAATGATTACCAGATTTAGCTTCAAATGCAGAGAAGAATGCTGCTGAAAACTATTACCTAGACATTAGCCAAAAAAAAATGATGATAGCTATCCACACTATAAAATGAGAATTGGTATTCATAATGATGACCTTGGTTTAGTCAACAAAGATTAAATCCTTCTTGAGATGGTTTTAATATTGAATAGCATAATCTAGGATTTTAGAAATGGGTGACCCACATATATGTGTAAAGAGTTAGCTATAAATATATCTGCTAACTCAGCTAAAAAGCTTGTTAACTAGAAGACCCTGTCTTCCTAACCATTTTGTGTAACCTGGACTTGGCTGAGCAGTTGCATTACAGACCTATCAATGATGCATTGAATTGTTTTTTTTCTTTTTAAAAAAATTGTTTTTCTCATATTGGGATGGATTTAGTCACGTTTGTCTCTTCTGCAGCTCAGCCTTACATACAAATAAGATGGCAGCTCATGTGTGCTGCTGGAATCCCTGACCCTGATGGCATTAGCAAACAGCTCATATTGGTGCTATTGGCATATGTCAATATTATTCCTATGACATATGTGGGAGGATGGATAAAGTCTTAAAAGCAAACATAAAGAGGGTACAATGTATTGTATGTAAATTATACCTCAGTAAAATTATTTCAAACAAATTCTGAACCTGAAGTCACTTTCAGGGGAGGGAATACTCATCTTGACCAAGATGTGTGATGCTTAGTAAGCTTTGGGAAGCTGCCCCCTAATACCATAAGAAAGTTCTGTTCATTTATCATCTTCCAAGCATAATCTAGGCTTCTGGAAAATTAGACCCAACCACTTTCTTCTACATTCAGTTGTAGAGGGGTGAACCCTCGGTTTGCAGTTCCTTTTGACACTCCACCATTCTAGAAGGACATGATTGTATGGAGAGCGCGGGAATGCAAGACACTATGAGGTTATGCCTTGTCCCAAGATCCCTCCACCTGGGCCTGAAATGGTTAGTCCCGGGAACAAAGTCCCCTTTTGCTGGAGCTGCCACCACTAGCTTCCCCCCTCCCTTACTCCCTGTTTGGCCCTCTCCCACGGCGGGCCTTCCCCATTGGCCAGTCAAACACAACTGACTGCAGCAGCCAATGGGAGTCGCTCTCCTGAACATTCAGAGGATGGGTGCTCGTGGTGTGATGAGGGGGAGGTTGGCGCCTGGCACGCGCCCCTCTACATCTGGCAAGTCTATGACAGAAACAGTAACTCCCCCTACACACGCACACCAGGGTCCCCTGGCTCCCTCCTCTCAGCTGCGCGGGCCTCCGCTACCCGAGGCTTGTCTTGGCAGCGCCCTCCCGGGCTCCTCCTCGGGGCTCGCGAGTGCACCTGCTTCCTCTATAAGAGAGCATCCCTTTATCCCAAGGCTCGGGACGGGGCCAAGACGGCTCGGCTCAGTGTCTCCGCCCCGCCCAGTAGAGTAATGTTGCTGCAAGGCCGAAGTGCTCCAGAGATGCCTTAGGGTGCAGCTTTGTCCTCCCCAGCTATGCTCCTGGCCCGCTGACCCCCGCGTGCTTCAAGAGAGTGGGGGTGGGAAAGCCCGAGATCTATAAGCTAAATGCGGGCGAGGAGAAGGGAAGACCATCCCGTAGTGGTGTGCGCCGCTCTCCCCACCCCCCTTTCCTCATAGGCGTCCTCCCTGCGGTGTATCCTTGGGGACCGGGCAAGGGAGGATCCTAGCCTAAGGCGCGGCAGCAGCTATGGGCGCGCTGTGGGTCTCAAGCCCGAGTCTGGTCTGAGGCACAGGCAGAAGGAGAAGGCTCGCGGCTTGCTGTCTCTCTTCCATGCCTCCCTTCCCTGCCTGGCTTTTGTGTTGGTGCTTCGGAAATGTGGGGAGGGTGAGCTGGAGGAGAAGGAGGGGGACCTAGGTTGAGAGGCACCCCCTGCACGCGCGCGCGCACGGTGCCGGCGCACGCACACACGCGCGGACACACACTCACGGACACGCACACACACGCACAAAGCTCGCTCGCCTCGAGCGCACTAACGTGGCCGTTTTCTTTGTGTGGAGCCCTCAAGGGGGGTTGGGGCCCCAGTTTGGTCCCGTCCTGGGGAGATGGCGCAGCCCATCCTGGGCCATGGGAGCCTGCAACCTGCCTCCACCGCTGGTCTGGCATCCCTGGAGCTCGACTCGTCGCTGGACCAGTACGTGCAGATTCGCATCTTCAAAATCATCGTGATTGGGGACTCCAACGTGGGCAAGACCTGCTTGACCTTCCGCTTCTGCGGCGGGACCTTCCCGGACAAGACTGAAGCCACCATCGGTGTGGACTTCAGGGAGAAGACCGTGGAAATCGAGGGCGAGAAGATCAAGGTGATGCAGCCGGTCAGGTCCAGGAAGGGTGGGCTCTGGGAGGGGGCCTCGCCTGAGGCTTGGATCTAGTGGTTGTGAAGCCTCAGACGCGTGGCTGTGTCGCTGTTTGCTGAGCCCAAGACCCTTGGCACCTCCTCATCCCCCTTTTCCTCTCTCAGCCGCGGGGTTCCAACCTCACCCGTTTTGGGGGGCAGGCCGGAGTAGGTGCATTCATGCCCTCTGCCTCTACCTGACAGCTTCCGCCAGGAAAAGCATGTGTGATACCATCCTTACCCTGTGCCAGGAGCAGCGGCACCTGTGGGCAGAGGGAGGCAGGAGGGAGTCGGTCCTGGTGTGGGATGGATCCCAAAGCACTTTACATATCTTGAGGTCTCTTCTACCTCTTGGGGGCCAATAGGCTGCAAACCCCCACTCTGGTTAAGGCATTAGAGGGGAGGAAAGGATGGAAATCCATAGAAAATTACAGTTTATGGTTACTGTTGGGGCTGAAATGGAATAGGGGTGGAGTAGGATGGTTCTGGCACAAAGTCATGAACCCTTTCAAAGAAACGGAGACAGGGTCACCCACCAGCCCTTCATAATAGACAAAACTACTTCTTTTGGAACAGTCCTTCTCAAATTTGTCGCTATTCGCCATTACTCATTGTGTCGGTATTGTCTTCAGCAGGCCTTTGTAAAAATGCAGAGCAACTTATCTGAGGGTCAACGGAAGTGTCTTGGTCCTCCCTTCTCAGTAGTTAATGAAGTAGCCTAAGTACAGATATTCTTGTCTGACCATTTGTACTCACTTTTGGTTCAGAAAAGGTGGAAACTCAATAGGACAGGAATAGTTCAATGCGCAGAGGCTAGTGGGAGGGAGGACATGACAAGGGCAGCTTCATGTGTCAGGGGAGTAGGAAGGGGGCAGGTCCATGGGTAGGAAAGTCACCTCAAAAGACACTGTGCACTAAAGACCAACTCCACTGGACCCATAGCTGACCTTTTCTTGAGCTTATGGTCAGACCCCGTCAGGTAAAGGTTAAAAGCTCCCTCCTGCTGGTCAAAAGCCAAATACCACAAGGCCCATCTTCAGAGTGATATGGAGAGAAGGGCTTAGCAACTGGGGAAAATGATGAAAAACATTGTAAACTCTGCAAGATTCTTGACTTCTTGGTTTTCACAATGAACGTGTTTTATTTTTTTAAATGTTTTTATTGGTTTTATGTGGGTTTTTAAAAATATATTTTATTGATTTTTTTACAGAGAGGAAGGGAGAGGGATAGAGAGTTAGAAACATTGATGAGAGAGAAACATCGATCAGCTGCCTCCTGCACACTCCCTACTGGGGATGTGCCCGCAACCAAGGTATATGCCCTTGATTGGAATCGAACCCGGGACCCTTGAGTCCGCAGGCCAACGCTCTATCCACTGAGCCAAACCTGTTAGGGCTACAATGAATGTGTTTTAAAATGGCTTCAGAAACTGGGCCAAGATGCTAGATGTTTCAGGAAGATGGACAGCTCAGTATTGATAAGGGAGAGCTCTCTAGAACAACTGAGTCCCAGGGTCAGGAATATAGGGCACTGTTTTGTAATAGTGATCACTTTCAGCCCTTGCATTTTTGGAGGAATTGCTACATTTCTTTTTCAAAGTCAAAGTAGGTATCTGTCTTTTTCCTCTCCCAGGGCTTTATGTTGACGGTTGCTTGTTTAGGACTTTCTCTGGGGTGTCTAGCTTCTTTAATGTAAAGTTGTAAGATTCTGGAATTTCTAAAGCATGCCTTAACAATCCAAAGTAGAAATATACTTATGGATGTGCTCTTAGACCCTTAAGACCCTTAAAATGTAATGCTACTGCCTGTTTAAAATCAAGTGTCACATTGAGCCAAGCAGCTCTCTGGGTTTAAGAGAGGGGAAAGAGGTCCACCTGAAATTTACATGGAGGAAAAAGGAAGTGTTTGGGAGTCTGGGGGAGAAGAGAGGAGGAAACTAGAAAGTGTAAAATGGGAGGTGAAAATGAGTGGAAGAGGGTCACCACCCAATGCCCTTGGGGAAATTTTTAAAAGTTTCCTTCCCTTACAACAGCCCAATACTTAGCCAAACTGGATTTTACAGTCTCTGCCAAAGATTCTGGACTTTTCCCAAGGGGCAGAGCCTGTGACAGTGTGAGTCACTAGAAACAGAGCTGAGCAGGACACCACGTGCAGAGAAGTGCTCAATACAGGCTTTTTAGGGGAAGATGATATTTCAAGAGGGTGAAACCTTGTGACACTTCTGAAGGAGCTCTCTGAGGGCAGATTCTGAAGGATCTCAGGGTGAGCTATGGGAGTGGGGAGATGCTGACCCTGCCTCATCTAAAGCTGCTGCAACCTCAGGGCCAAAGCCAGCAGGCGAAGACCAGCTTGTCCGTGGGAAGATGGCAGAGCGTGGCAGTGAGCACATGATCTCAAAGGAGATTTGGCCCCACACTCCGGCTGGCCTGGAGTTTCTCAAGAAACAAGTAACAAAACCACACTAGGAGGTGGCTGCCAAAGGCTTCTCCCTTTGGGGGAGAGAGAAAAGTCCTGTGTGCCAGGCTGAAGTGGCCCTAGACCACAGCCAGCAATAGAAGGCTGTCAGGCTATAAAATGCCAGCTCTCAAAGGAGCCTGGGAAAGAGGACTCAGTGAGCTCTTCTTAGTCCAAGAGTAGGGTGTGGCCTCTACTGGGCTGCTTCCCTGTGTCCCAGGGTAGCATATACCGTCAATCCCTGTTGGGGGATGACTGATTCAGCACATTTGGGACAACTCTCTTAATTACCAGGGCCATCCCTGAGGCTTTGAAACCCAATTTGGTGTCTCCATTCAATGTGTCTTCACACGCTCCCCATCATAACATTTATAATCCAGTGTTTACTAGTTAACATGAGCATCAAGAAAAGCCTCCAATGAGTAAATAATAATACTACTACTACTAATAAACTCCTGCTTTGTGAATAAACCAAGAGCCCAGACTGGCTACTCTACATGCACTACCATATTTGATCTTCACAGCAGACCTATGAAATTAGGACTGTCATTATCATTCCTGTTTATAGATAAGGAGATCAAAGTTAGAGAGATTAAATAACTTGCTCAAAGGCATATGGATCTGAGCTTTAGTCTTTGACCTTTGAACCTAACCAAGCACTTCACCACCTCATTATCCTGCCTTCCTCGTGACAGGACCAGTATTGCAACCTAGATTCAGAGCCCATGCTCTCTACCACCTCACTCTACCCTCAGGGGCAATATCTGGCCTGGGGGAGTGTGCACAGGGGCAAGTGGCATCCAGCATAGCAGCCTGATAGTCTCTTCTAGGCCAGGGGACCAGGGTTATAGTCCCAGGACCCAGAATCCTTCAAGGTGTCTCCTTTAACTGCACCCCAGACACTGAGCTGAGTACCTAGGTTTTACTTTTTGTACTTTGACTGTCTCAAGCCGTGAGAATCAGAAAATGTTCAGAGATAGAAGAGACCTTAGAGAACCTTTAACCCCACATCCACATTTTACAGATAGGAAACTGAGGCTCAGAGAGGGAAAGTGACATGCCTAAGATCACACAGGGCCAGGCCTACAACTCAGGTCTCCTATTTCCCTTCTGGTGATTTTTCAATAATAAATGCCTGCTCTGGGCTTGTCCTGCTGTCCATGCCTATGCAGTCACTTGTGACAGGGACACAGAGACACATCGTATGGGAAAGCTGACAGTCGCTCCTGACATCAACCTTGGTGGAGGCATACCCCAACCTCCAAAGAAAGAGTGGAGTTTCCCATAATGATCATTATGGAACTGTCTCCTTTAGCTTTAGCTAAGTCATATTGAGCCTGTCTCGGACTAGAAGCACTGGAAAATGCCAAATGGGGGTGTGTGAGGGGTGGGATGAAGGAGGTATTAGAGGGGAGACTCAGAACTAATTTTGGAGCCATTCTTTGTAAATTTTCATGGGAGCACTTCCTCCTCCCCAGTTTGGTTCCTTACACCTAGCACCCCCTCAGCCCTAACCCTGCGGACCAGGCAAACTGCAGGTTAGCCATGGCTGTGGGCAGGCGCCAACCAAGACTGTGGGTATCTCTTTCTCTGCTGATCATTTGAAAAATCACCTTCCTGTGTTACATTACCAAGTGGACGAAGGCTGAGCTAAGTGTTCCCTCAGAAGCTGCCTGCAGTCAGAATGACATCATGTCTTCCTTAGGGCTTCTGAGCTTCCATCTTCTGCCAGTTAGCTTAATGTTTAATTACCCATCAGTGTGTGTTTCTCTGCCTTGTTTCCTCGCTTTCTGTGCATTAGTTCCTCTTTGTTTCTGTCCTTCTTTGCCAACCGCTGGGGCAGCCTTGTGTGTATCTTAGACGCAGATGGGACAGTCCAGCTAGTGAAAAAGATATTTGTTTTAAACTATTCCCATCATCCACTCAGGCACCCTCAGGAGGTTACAGATGTATTTTTCTCCACTTTTCTACATCTACTCTCCCCCGCTGGCCTCCAACAAAAGGACATTCATGCATCATCTATGGAAAGATGCCAGATATGTTCCCTAGGGAAAAGAAATATCTGTGTCAGCTATGAGCATGTGCAGGGAGTGGGGGACTTGCTGAAGCTTGCTTAGGCAGTGGTGGCCCCAGGAAAACGATGAAAAAGGCTAGATTTATCTTTGGTAACTCCCCAGGATGTGCCCCTCGACCCTCCTCCAACATCCCTGTTATATTGATTGGACCTACCCCCAGCCACCATGGCAGGTTGCTTGCATTCCTCTGTCCTCCCCTCCCCACTGACTGCCTGTGCCTTGGCTCTATCTCATCAACAAGAAGCCAAGCTTTCTGCGCTTTCCAGGATGAGAACCAATGGGTCCAAGGAGCAGCTACTAGGGCAGGGCTGATGGGCCTTCTGAGTCAATAGCAACAACTAAGATGTGCAGAGCACTTTATATTTTGCAAAAGCTCTTTTTTCTTGTGTTATTTCATTTGCCTAGTCATTTATTCAGTTAGTAAGTGAAGGAGCTAGGAACCAGGTCTCCCAATTCCAAAACTGCTGCATTTCAACAGTGCCCGGTCAATTACTTGTTGGGCCAGACTTGATGGTGGAGGTTTGGGGCCGGGGAGGAAGGGAGAGTGTGTATTAGGCACTGTGCCATGTACTTACAAGTAATGCTAATCCTCACAGCATCACTACAAGATTCCTATGGTTATCCTTAGTTTCCAGGGGAGGACACTGAAGATAGACTAAGTTACTTGCCTAAGGACACCTAACTAGTAGTATGTAATTGGGCTGAGATTTGCATCCAAGTTGGTTTAACTCCATTACTTCCCACTGACCCTTGGAGAGAAAAGAGGACTGGAGGAGCATGTATGTGGTTAAGGGGCAGTTGTCCCCCCAGGGTCAACATGTAGATACAGTGCCCACAGGAAATGAATGATGGATGAGAGGAGTGCCAGCTGAAAAAGAGGAAGAAGGTGACAGGGGCCTATAAGGATGTTGAGAAGAATAGGAACATCAAACTTCCAAACAAAAATGAGGTCATGTGTGTGTCCAGTGAGCCTGACTGCTGTGCTCTTCCTTTTGTGATGGCTTTTTTGATTTTCTGCTGTGAGAAGCCTGCTTCCTGGCTCACTTCTCACCACAAACAGGGGCTCAAAGAGTTTGAAGTGGGATTTATAAAGAGCTAGAATGAGAGCAGTGCCTCCAGTTTAAATTCTGAGCCTCCAAATAAAAGCTTCAAGGCTCCCCGTAACATTGGAAAGGCAGAGTTGGCCTCCCTGTAGTTCCGGCAGCTCGGGTGGTGTACACAATTTTGAAGCCAAAGAAAAGCCAAACAACCAACCTACTCAGCCCCAAACACCTCACACACTCCCACCCCTGTTCTTGCTAGTGGCAGGTATTTTTAGAGTCCTGAGCTCATGGTGGTAAAGCATCTGCCATATGCCTGAGGGCTGCTAGGGATTCAGCCTTATTCAGAGGCAAGAGTTAGAGATCAGGATATTCTTGTGCTATACCTGTTCTCTTCCCACTGACCTCCATTCCTCCCCTGGCCTGCTCTCTCTTTCGTCCTGCTCAGAGGACCAGAGCAGTGGAAGAAATGAAAATCTTTTCTGGCTCTGCATGCCAAAGCAAATCAGTCTTCAAGGACTTATGTTTTTCACATAACCAAAGTTGAATGTTGTCTCTGAAATCACCTTGGCAGATACCTGGGATGCCAGACTGCTGGTAGTTTTGGTAGCTCAGGCCAAAACTGCTTGTTGATAATGATGACAGTTTCGACGACAACCATATTGATAAGTGATTGGATGCAGAAAAAGACAGCTTACAGTTTAGCTGGAGAGATGCCAAGAGCAATGATGAAACATCTAGAGAACAAATAAATATATTCTGAATGGTGTGGTATGGACTCAAAGGGCGCTAGAAATGCCTAGGAAAAGAGAATTTAAGAGAAGGTGGAGAAGGTTTTAGGAAGAAGGTGGGGGCATGAACCAAGCCTAGAAGAATGAACAAGATCTAGGTAGGATAATGAGGGGGCAACCGATTATGTAGGGAAGGTTGAACTAGCAGGACCAAAGGTACAGAGGAAATGAACCAGGTGTAGCTGAGTAGTTTGAAACGAGGTTGGGTGAAGTAAAATTACGGCAGACAGAATTTTCCATTTGATGCCACATGCAGAAGAAGGCTAACATAATTTCTTAATGAGATGGATGACATGCTGGAAAAGCAGGGATTTAGGAAGGCTAGTTTGAAAGCTGTATGAGGAAGCACTGGAGTAGAGACATCTAGAATCCAAAAAACTTCACTGTAGTCCAGAAGTGAGGAGAAGAGGGTCTGTCCTAGGGAAATGAAAATCAAAAAACAAGAGCGAGTGAATCTTCCCTGGTCGGTGTTGCTCAGTGGTTAGAGTGTCAGCTGGCACAACACAGAGTCAAGGGTTGGATTCCAGGTCAAGGGCACGTACCTGGGTTGCATGTTCACTCCTTGTCCCCTGTTGGGTCACGTGTGGGAGGTAACCAATTGATGTGTCTCTCTCATCTCTCTCTCTCTCTCTCTCTCTCCTCCCTCCCTTCCACTCTGTGCAAAGCAATGGGGAAAATATCCTCAGGTGAGGATTAACAACACCAAAAAAGAATGGGTGAATCTGAAGGTCATGCCAAAGGCATATATATGGTTGCCATGTCCACAGAGGGAATGAAGGGGAGCCTAGACAATGAAAATTGATGTTCAGAATGATGACTCTGGGGCCCTGTTAAGATCTTCACTGAGCAAGGAGATTCAATTATATTTACTAGATTACATTGACTGACCAATAACTCCAAATAAAGGCTATACTTCGTTTTAAGAACCACAGTAGTCAATTAGTGACCATAATCACATTTTCTTTGATAACTGAGAATTGCATAAGGCTTAGGGACCATCATTCTGCATATGAATTTCTCTTGTCCAAGATTTTGGATGTATAAAGAGAAATAGATTGGGCAGAATGTGTGTCGACTCCAGAGTGTCCCTTGGAAGTTGCGTCCTGGTATATGTTACTTATATCAGCATTTTTCCTTCATAATTTGGCCTTTATCCAAAAAGGTGAGATACAGAAGAAAAATCCAGTGAGCTAAATTATCATTTACATAACAAAGAAGTGAGCAAAATAAATTGAGCTAAAAGCTGAAATTTAAACACTAACTTTGTTTTCTTTAAAAAGTCATAAAAAAACCCAACAAAACCCAAAACAAAGTGATGAATACTTAGAGTAAAAATTTGTAAAAATACAACAACAAAAAAGAACCAAATAAATATTACCTATAGTCCCATTGCCCTTAAACAATCATTAGTGTTCTGTTGTATACACTTCCAGTCTTTCCTATGCATATGACTATGCTTAATTTTTTTAAAAAAAATTAGGACCATAGCATATGAAAACTTTCATATCCTGCTTTCACTTATATTTTGTGCACACTTCCTCCACCATTTATTCTTTGAAAACATTTTTTTTTGAGGTGAAAAGATTTTAATGGCTGCATAATAACTCTCTGTATAGCTATATAAACTTTAGCTATTCCTCTCCTACTGAGCATTTAGGATGTTTCCTGTTTGTTTTTTAAAAAAACATTTTTATTGATTTCTGAGAGAGAGAGAGAGAGAGAGAGAGAGAGAGAGAGAGAGAGATAAAAACATCAATGATGAGAGAGAATCATTCATCAGCTGCCTCCTGCACACCCCGCAATGGGAACTGAGCCCGCAACCTGGGCATGTGCCCTGACCAAGAATCAAACTGTGACCTCTTGGTTCATAGATCAACACTCAACCAGTGAGCCATTCCATCTGGGCCTGTTTTTATTTATTTATTATTATTATTTTTTAATCCTCACACGAGGATATTTTTTCCATTGATTTTTAGACTTAGTGGAAGGAAGGGAGGAAGGGGTGAGAGAGACACATCGATTGGTTGCCTCCTGCAAACGCCCTGGCCAGGACTCAGGGTTGAACTCGTAACCCTTCGGTCTGATTCTCTAACCACTGAGAACCAGCCAGGGCTGTTTCCTGTTTTTTAAAAAGTATAAATAACATGGTGATTAAGACTTTTGTACAAAATTTTGACCACATATCTGCTATTTCTTTTGTATATCTGGTAGATGATTGGAAGTGAGATTATAGGCTCAAAGAGTTTTTAACATTTTTAAGGTTCTTGATAACATTGCCAAATTGCCCTCAGAAAAGTTGATTCATGTACATGCCAGTTTTTGAACTAAAAACCATAAGGTTTTTCAACTCAAGATTTTCAACTAAAAATCTTAAGAAAAACTTTATAAATCCTGAAAGAAACTTCTCTCTATACTTTTATCCTATCTAATAATAGACAAACATGGTAATTGACTGTACCTTCGCTACGCCTCCCATTGGCCAATCAGCGTGATATGCAAATTAACTGCCAACAAATATGGTGGCTAATTTGCATACTGCAGGCAGGGCGGGTCAGCACCATCCCACCTGCCCCGCCACCATCCAGGCCTGCTATCTGCGACCCGGGGCGGCGGGAGTCCCCTGTGCAACCTGACCCGGAGAGGCGGGGCGGGACAGCATGGCTCCTCTGTCACCCCAGCTTCCTCATCACAGCTCCCTTGGGGGCCTAAGCCTTTAGTTGGACATCCTCCGAGGGCTCCCTAGCTTCCAGAAGGATGTCTGACTGCAAGCTTAGGCCTGATCCCCTGGGAAGTGGGCCTAAGTCGACAGGTGGACATCCCCCAAGGGGCCCTGGACTGCAAATGGGCGCAGGCTGGGCTGAGGGAACCACCACCCCCCCCAAGTGCACAAACTTTTGTGCACTGGGTCTCTAGTCCTATCTAATAAAAGAGAAACATGGTAATTGGCGTACGACCGCTACCCTTCCCATTGGCTAATCAGCGAGATACGCAAATTAACTTCCAGCCAAGATGGCGGCCGGCAGCCAGGCAGCTTGAAACTAACATGAGGCTTGCTTGCTTCAGTGATGGAGGAAACAAACGTTCCCCGCCTGCCTTGCCGGCCTCTGAGCCTGCAGTTTAAGAAACATTGTAACAAATATAGAAGCTAAACAAAACCCCAGAAACCTGCTTTCAGCGAGCTGGGATCTCAGAGCTGGAGTTATACATTGTTTTGATTATAGAACCAAAACAAACCAGATACCTTCTTTCAGCAGCAGAGGCCTCAGAGCTGGAGCCAGAGCTAAAGCTGGCCCAGAATGAAAAAAAAAAAAAGGAGCAGTTGGGAGCTTCAGTCGGCCTGAAAACAGCCCTCAGCCCCTCACCCAGACTAGCCAGGCACCCCAGTGGGGACCCCCACCCTGAAGGGTGTGTGACCAGCAGCAAACAGCCATCATCCCCTCACCCAGGCTGGCCAGGCACCCCAGTGGGGATCCCCACCCTGAAGGGTGTGTGACCAGCTGCAAACAGCCATCATCCCCTCACCCAGGCTGGCCAGGCACCCCAGTGGGGACCCCCACCCTGAAGGGTGTGTGACCAGCTGCAAACAGCCATCATCCCCTCATCCAGGCTGGCCAGGCACCCCAGTGGGGACCCCCACCCTGATCCAGGACACCCTTCAGGGCAAACCAGCCAGCTCCACCCACGCACCAGGCCTCTATCCTATATAGTAAAAGGGTAATATGCCTCCCAGCACCGGGATCAGCGAAGCCGAGAGGCCTCCCGGCACCGGGATCAGCGTGACAGGGGGCAGCGCCCCAACCCCCTGATTGCCCTGCGACTCTGTGACTCTGTGTGTGACGGGGGCGGGGCCACAACCTCCCTATCCGCCCTGCTCTGTTCGTGACAGGGGAAGGCACCCCAACCCCCTGATAAGCCCTGCTCTGTGCCTGATAAGGGGGAGCTCCCCAACCCCCTGATTGCCCTGCGGCTCTGTGTGTGACAGGGTGTGGCGCCTCAACCCCCTGATCAGCCCTGCTCTGTGTGTGACAGGGTGTGGCGCCTCAACCCCCTGATCAGCCCTGCTCTGTGTGTGACAGGGTGCGGCGCCCCAACCACCCCCCCCACAGGCCCTGCTCTGTGTGTGACGGGGTAGAGCCATAACCTCCCCATTGGCCCTGCCCTGAGTGTGAGAGTGGTGGCGCCCCAACCCCCTGATCAGCCCTGCTCTGTGCGTGACAGGGCAGCGCCCCAACCCCCTGATTGGCCCTGCTCTGTGCATGACAGGGTACGGAGCACCAACCCCCCTGATGGGCCCTGCTCTGTGCATGATGGGGTGGCGCCACAACCTCCCCATTGACCCTGCCTTGAGTGTGACAGGGGGTGGTGCCCCTACCCCCCAATCGGCCCTACCCTGAGCGTGACTGAGGGTGGCATTTCAACCTCCCAATCTGCCCTGCTGTGTGCATGACAGGGGAAGGCGCCCCAACTCCCCAATCGGCCCTGCTCTGAGCCTGACCAGGGTCTGCACCTAGGGATTGGGCCTGCCCTCTGCCACCCGGGAGCAGGCCTAAGCCAGCAAGTCGTTATCTCCGGAGGGGTCCCAGACTGCGAGAGGGCACAGGCCGGGATGAGGGACCCCCCGCCCCACCGAGTGCACAAATTTTTGTGCACCGGGCCTCTAGTATATATATAAAAGGCTAATATGCAAAGGGAGTTTGCCTGGGAGACTGGGAGTTCAATTGCTTGTTATGATGTGTGCTGACCACCAGGGGGCGGCACAGAACATGGTGGGACAGTGAGGGAGTGAGGGAAGGAGGAAGCAGGGAGGCAGGGAGGTGGGGAGGAGGGGAACCTGATCGGCCCTGATTGCAGGCCAGGCCTAGGGACCCTTCCCATGCATGAATTTCATGCACTGGGCCTCTAGCACTTTTATAAATCCATTCTGCCAATCTGTCAAAGAACTACTTCCTGTGTCACGGCTTGTCACCTCAGCTTTATAATGTCACAGAACCATGTTTTCTCCTGTCTATTCATGTTTCCTTTCCTGACTCCAAACATGGGCTTTTGTATCTTTCAGGTTCAAGTGTGGGACACAGCAGGTCAGGAACGCTTCCGCAAAAGCATGGTCGAGCATTACTACCGCAATGTGCATGCAGTGGTCTTTGTCTATGACGTCACCAAGATGACATCCTTCACCAACCTCAAAATGTGGATCCAAGAATGCAATGGGCATGCTGTGCCCCCGCTAGTACCGAAAGTGCTTGTGGGCAACAAGTGTGACTTGAGGGAACAGATCCAGGTGCCCTCCAACTTAGCCCTGAAATTTGCCGATGCCCACAACATGCTCTTGTTTGAGACATCGGCCAAGGACCCCAAAGAGAGCCAGAACGTAGAGTCAATTTTCATGTGCCTGGCTTGCCGATTGAAGGCGCAGAAATCCCTGCTCTATCGTGATGCTGAGAGGCAGCAGGGGAAGGTACAGAAACTGGAGTTCCCACAGGAGGCTAACAGCAAAACTTCCTGTCCCTGTTGAAACCAAATGATGTAAATACAAGATCAGTCATCACTAGAGTTTTTTCTTTCCCTTTTTTTCTGTGTCTGCATAACGCTGACACCTGCTTGTTTCCATACAAATTGATATTAAAATAGAATTTGTATAGATTATCACATGCCTTCATGTCTTGTTTTCCTCTGAGAAGACATTTCTGATTGTGATGAGTAGAAGAGGCAGCTTGCCCCACTGGAATAGTATGCCTGTGCCAAGGCATACTCCCTATCAGCCTTCTATGCCACTTGAAGATCTCATCGTCTGACTCACTTCTTCAGAACTAATTTATTAGTCCACTCAGTGTCATCAGTAGACAGAAACACCCAGAGGGCGTGGTATACAGCCCAGATATGGTTTCTTGAGTGCCAGTGCAGACAGCAGGATATATAAGACTTGAAAAATGTTTACTCACAAGTATTTCCTAGATTCCCTAGAGGAGGCTGCTCTCTCCTTATTTCCCAAAGTTTAAAAATAAAAAAAGTATAGGCAACCAGCTGCTTCCAAAGTAATTAGGGTCTTTTTCCCATGTTCTAAGCAGTCTCTGACACCAGAAGTGTTTTTGTCCCCCTTTCATAGAGAGGACAGAGCTCAAGCTAACAAATATCTATTATGCCCCCAGATCTTTGCTGCGTGCTATGGAGCAAACATAACAAGAGGAAGATTCATCCCCTATGTTCAAAGACACTTTGATCTAGTTGCAGGAACATTGTACATACTGAAACTACTTGGGAACGAAAATTAGGCAACTATATTACCAAGTGCATGGTTGTGTTATGGGAGTTGAGAGCTATGTACTCAACATTAGGGGGGCCACTGAAAAAAATCATACTTATTTTCTATGTTGAATAAAGTTGAACATTTGGATTGGTAAAGAGGTGAGGAATGGGCAAAAGTCGGGAAGCAGTAATGACCTTGGGGGTTGGACAGGAGGACAACTAGGAGTGTGGCTCACTGACTGCTGAGCAATCTTAGTGGGAGAGCCCAGCGTGGGGAGGCCTGCACCTCAAGCCAGATAGAATAGTTTGTTGCCTTTTAAGCCAAGGGAGTGTGTGGCTTTTGGTGACTCCAGTAGGAGACCTGGAGGAATTTTTTATATGGCTGGTCCTAGGTATGTGAAAGTCCCTTGTCCAATTGTTAAACTACCTAAAAAGGCATTTCTACAATAGCCCCAAGTAGATCTCTTTACTTGGGGGGATGCCCCATAAGGTTTCTGTGTTGTCAGAAGCTTGTGGAGAGAGAATCTTAGGCAGCTCCTTAGCACGTTTCTCTGGTAGGTGAATACAAGTCTGCCCCCTGCCCCTTGCCAACAAAGAGTAGTACTTCCCAGATGCACTTCCCACCCAAACAGCCTGTTTTGTCCTTCCAGATTGTCCCTGCAACCCTCTTTCTCCTATACTGGCTAACCCCCCCACCCCACTTCCATCTCTACCCAGCTTCAGTCTCAGCCTAGCCCCAAGGCTGGTTCTTATTACTTGTGCCTGGATCCCAGTCTTTGGGGTCTTCTTAGTATCTCAGTGAGTGCTGTTTTCTTCCTAGTTGTTCCCTCAATGACCAGCCCCTGAATCTCACCCAAGGGGCTGGGCTGTCTGTTGGTGAACTGCCTGCTGAAACCCCCGTAGCTATACTTCTTCCCATGGAATACACTAGGGACTTGTCTCAGAATTTAGATGCTGACTCCATGCCCAGGACATGAACTCCTGTTGTCGTGTTATTTGGCCTTTATGACCTGACTGCAGAACTAGGCCACCTCTCAGTGGCTGAATGTATACTTGTCCATTCTAATGGGTACATTTCAGTCTGGGTCCTGGCCTGTCTTGGACAGGGTGCCTTTGTACTGTGACAGGGTCAATATGACAACATTCCAAGTCCTCTAACCAGGATTGCCACTTCGAGACCTGAATTGCCTCTGACACCTTTCAGCACACATACACTGGGCACATACTATGTGCCACTGTACTAAGCCCTAGGGGTACTTAGGTCAACAAAATAAAGTACTGCTTGCATCAAGGATACAGACACTAAATCAGAAATGAGATACAAAATGAGATAATTTGAGAGGGTAATAAGGACTCTAAGGGCCATAATGGTAATTAAATAGAGAATGAAGGAGGTGGGGGAGGGCTACATATTAACTAGAGTGGTCACAAAAAGCATCTCTGAAGAGATAACATTTAAACTGAGGCCGGAATGAAGAAAAGCAACCAACTGTGAAGGCAAGGAGAAGAGAACCTCAAGCAAAGGAAACAGTAGATGCCAAGGTCCTGAGGCAGAAGTGAGGTTGGTGCATTTGAGGAACAGAAAGAAAACTAGGGTGGCTGAGCAAGAAAGGGAAAGAATGTGGAAGATTAGGCAAAGAAGTAGGTAATGCCAGGTTGGGGTTTTATTTAAAGGCAGTGGGAAGCCAGTGCAAGGTTTTAGTATCATCTGGACTCAGTAACTTTGGGAAAGATTCAGTACGCTTGCTGACCTGCAAGAGGGGAACGCTTCTACTTTTCATAGCATCTCCGAGAGAAATAGATACCCCTTCCTGGGTGTCTCCTGCATGTGGGCCACAGGGCTGCAACTTCCAAGCTGGCTGTTCCCCACCTTAAAAAATAGTCTCTGAAAACTCCCAGATTTTTACCTTCAGTCCTGCCAAGCCTCTGGTAGTTTTGCTGTGAAATAGCAGGCACCCACCAATCCTACCTGCCTCTATTCTCTGTGTCTCATCTACTTGAACCTGTCCTTTCCTGCAGTATGACATTATTCTTCCTCAGGTGCCTGGGGACAGCCAAGAAGTCCCGGGACTCCCCACTGTGGCCCCAGGAGGCCCAAGAATCTTGGGGCTCCACCCACTCTCCCTGCCTCAGAGCTTCCTGCTGTCACCCACACAGCGGCACGCAAGCCCCCCTCAGACTGAGCAAGAGGACTTGGGAATGGGCTATACCCAGGGCACACCCAGAGGAAGGGAACTCCTGAGGCCAGAGAACCGTGACACCCTTGATGCTATGAAGATGATGAGGGGCAAGGGTATTTAAGGGAATCAGGGTGCCTCCAAGTTCTTCATTCAGCTTCGCTAGGTCTCTGGAAGAATCCATGATGAACAAAAGCTCTTGTCTATAGCGCTTCTTCTCTTTCCAGACCTGTACCCTTGAGTCTTCACTGGTGCTACAAAGACAGGACCCGGATAAATAACTACTAACATTTGAATGCCTGTTATGTGCCAGGCCTGGTGCTAAAACATGTTACATTCTTTCATTAGCTCATTTAGTGCTTCTTCAACCCTATTAGGTAGGGATGATTTCCATTTTGCAGATAGGAATGTGGATGCACTAAAGATTTAGTGGCTTGTCCAGGGTAGTAAGTGGTGAAGCAAGATCTGTCTTACTACACGTCTAGGTTCTTTGTATGATATTGTCCTGTCTTTCTAGCTAGTCCTAAGCTTTAGGACCCTTTAAGGGATTGCAGGTTGACTCAAGCAAGTCCCTCTGACCCACGGGGTTAGGTGAGCATGACATTCAATGTACAAGACTGGGACATTCCTCCTTGAATGGGATGCCCCTGACCAGGTACCTACAAGAAGCCCAAGTGGCTGACAGAAGTGTCAGCTCTAGACCAAAGGAGTTTCTAAAGTGTCCTTGCCTTGGACAATAGCTGGGAACCACGCAGCCAGTGGACTCTGCTGCTCAGTCTTAGGGGCTATAGGATCTTGACATTGTACCCTACTTAGTACCTGTGCATTTGCTCAGGTCCCCAGATTCAGACTGTGGACTTGCTCTGGCCAAACTAAGTGCAGCTGAGGACTATCTTAGCAGGACCCTTTAGTTAGTGAGCCCAAGACCAGATGCTGTTCTGAGCACCACCAGCTAGAGTAGTGCCTGGGAGGGATATGCAGTCCAGAACAGCTGGAGAAGCCCACCCCGCAATGAAGTTAATTGCAGCCCATCCTGAGTATGTGTGGGGTGAGGATGGAGAATATGGAGACGTGCTGAGAGCCCCCTGAATAGTAAGGCTCAGCTTCTCCTGCAACTTTGAGTGGCAGATGCAGAAAGAGGGCAGTTATTCTCCTGTAACATCTGAGGAGACAGAGTTGCTGCCTTACCTTAGAGACCTCCGTCCACTCACCATCCCTCATCCCCTCACCTGGAGGGGCCTTGTTCTCTCTGGAAGGAATGGCCTAGGCTCCCCTGGTTTCAAACCTTGTTCTGACTCCAAGTCTCCTTGATTGTCAACGCCCCTAGGGGCAGGCACCAGGGCAGCAGGACTGAGAATCCCAGGGATTCCCCTAGATAAGTAGTTCCCAAATGCTGATTCACAGCCGACAGCATGAAGTCAGGTGGCAACTTGTTAAAGTACAGATTTCTGGAGCACGAGCCCTGAACACTCTGATCTACTTTATACTAGATCTGGGAGCAGGGCCCAAGAATTTGTATTTTTAAAATGTCCATAGTTGATTATAATGTACCCCCAGGTCTGTCTCTGTGTCTTCCTCCCCCTCTCCCCGCCCCCATCTCAAGCCAATACATTTTAAAAAATTAAAAAATAAGAAATTACCTTTCCTGTCCTAAGCGGTTTGGCTCAGTGGATAGAGCGTCAGCCTGTGGACTCAAAGGTCCCAGGTTCGATTCTGATCAAGGGCATGTACCTTGGTTGCGGGCACATCCCCAGTGGGGAGTGTGCAGGAGGCAGCTGATTGATGTTTCTCTCTCATCAATGTTTCTAACTCTCTATTCCTCTCCTTTCCTCTCTGTAAAAAATCAATAAAATATATTTTAAAAAAAGAAATTACCTTTCCTGAGCCACAGCTTCAAAACTAGTGGTCTGATAAACTATGAAACCCCAGCCTGGTGAGGCAGAGCTTTTTTAGAGAAATAAAACTGTTCCTTCCAGTCCTGTCACATGTCTTAGGCCATTCGCTTGAAACTAGTAAGGAAAAGTCTCTTAACCATGAGAGACAAGCGAAGAACTAATGCAGAATATAAACACCTCTACTCTGCGAGGACAACTCTGGATGCAAAACACAAGATTAATTCAATAGAGATTGCATGTCTGCTGTGCGCCCTCTGCTGGTATAAAAAGGTGTTTCCCATTTGGAGTTTTTCTGACTTGTACTGACCATTTCCGGGGATGGAAGGCCATACAGAAGGAGCTAATCCTGTACCAGTCTGGGCACTTAGACGCCTGGAATTAGAAGGGTTACTAATCTAAAACCACAGTTTTTTATTAAGGTACTAGAGGTCCAGTGCAAGAAATTCATGCACGGGTAGGGTCCCTAGGCCTGGCCTGCGATCAGGGACGATCTGTGGGGCAACCGGTGGGGCAATTGGGGGTGTGGGGGCCCGCTGGCACCCGCCTTGGCTGGCCTGGGGCCTGTGGGCTGGGGGCCACTCCTGCATTGAGCATCTGCCCCCTGGTGGTCAGTGCGCATGATAGTGACCAGTTGTTCTGTAGTTTGGTTGATTTGCATATTAGCCTTTTATTATATAGGATTAGTAATATATAAAAAGTGATCATATTTAATGTATACAGTTTGATGAGTTTGCACATATGCATACATCTGTGAAACCATCACCACAATCAGGGTAATAAACATATTCATCACTTCCAAATGTTTCTTTATACCACCCCCTTTTTGAAAAAGATCTTTAAATTTATTTTTAGAGAGAGAGGCGAAGGGGAGAGAGAGAGAGAGAGAGAGAGAGAGAGAGAGAGAGAGAGAGAGAGAGAAAGAAACACCAATGTGAGAGAATAACATTGATTGGGTGCCTCTTGCACTTCCCCTACTGGGGATCGAGCCCACAACCTGGGCATGTGCCTTGATCAGGAATTGAACTGGCAATGCTTCAGTACATAAGGACAATGCCCAGTTGAGCCACACCAGCCAGGGCCACCCCCTTTTTATGATAAGAACTTAAAATGTGTTGAGGGTAGATCTCATGATAAAGGTTGGTCTTATAAGTAAGCTACTTATGTCTAGTCACTGGGGCTTTACTCTCCCAAGGGAAACCTGTGAACAGGGCAGTAGGGAGGGAAGGGGACATTGAGAAGCAGACCTTCCCAAAGAAAAATCAACCAAAAAGATGAGTTCACATGTCACCTCTGACACGCGTGTCATAGGTTCGCCATCACTGCTCTGTACCCTCAACTGAAGTAATGACGATTCATGGCAGCTCACATTTATTGTTTACTATGCACTGCTATGTCCTCTGTTATGTGCTTATGATGGACTATCATGCTTACTCCTCATAATAACCTCTGAGGCACAGAATGATCATAGCAGCTTGCCTATGGTCATACCGCTGGCCAGTGTTAGAGCAGGCATAACCCAGGTCTAACTGCAGAGCTAGGACCACAATACTAACTTATTTTTCTCTATTTCTCTCAAACTATAGAGGAGGATGTACTTTTGGGCTTGAGACTAAGGGCTCCACCTCTGCTGTGTTCAGGACTAAGTAGCAGATTTGCTGGCAGCTGATGCTAGATGCCAGGGCTTAAGCTGATGAAATCACTGTTAGCTCAGGTGCAGGCTGGACCTGGGGGTTGGCCCCTGAGGAGCAAACCATCCTCCTAGGAGGGGAGGCCAAGGCAGGGGCTGGAAAGTCTAGGAATGGACCAGCTCAAACAACTGCAACTTTTAAAACAGGTATTTTAGAAAAGCTTCTTGCACTATTTGAGAGATGGAAAAAAAAATTACCTCTAATATCCTTTCTAGTTCTCTATTCCCATGAACAACAAAAATAGTGTGATCATGCACTAGCTCTATTTGATGGCCATAGGCATTTTATTTTTTTAAAATATATTTTTATTGATTTCAGAGAGGAAGGGAGAGGGAGAGAAACATCAACGATGAGAGAGAATCACCTATCGGCTGCCTTCTGCACGCCCCCTATTGGGGATCGAGCCTGCAACCCCTGGCATGTGCCCTTGACTGGAATTAAACCTGGGACCCTTCAGTTGGTAGCTCTATCCACTGAGCCAAACCAGCTAGGGCATCATAGGCATTTTAAGGCAGCTATGAAGATAATGAAGTTTTAGGCCTCTGAATAAGAATTGCTTACTTGTCTACAGATCAGAAGTCAGCTTTGAAATTGCAGATCTTCCATTTTAAAAAAAAAAGCTCAGATTTGACCAAAACTGGGACAGGGAGGATGATGTTTCTGTAAGGTGAACAAGTCAGTACTTCCTGATACCATTGTATTTTCAGAATTACAAGGGACCTCAGTTTGCTCATCTGTAAAATGGGATTGAAAATCATCTTTACATGATTTTTAAAAAGATTTAAATAAAAAATGTTATATATGTGAAATCTAGTTTATGAATAAACATCTGTATATTATACTTATACTTTAATTCCCTTGATATAAAGGGTGCCAGGAAGAAACAAATACAGAATACCATTCATGTTTTTCCTGATCATTCAGTTTTAAAAATAAAACTGTGTTGAATATATTCTTCTTTTAAATTATTCAGGACTGAGGTAATTTGACCATAAAGCCACTTGAAAGTCACGAAGAGAATTAATTCAACTTTTTTTAAAATATATTTTATTGATTTTTTACAGAGAGGAAGGGAGAGGGATAGAGAGTTAGAAACATAGATGAGAGAGAAACATCAATCAGCTGCCTCCTGCACATCCCCTACTGGGGATGTGCCCGCAACCAAGGTACATGCCCTTGACCGGAATCGAACCTGGGACCCCTCAGTCCGATGCTCTATCCACTGAGCCAAACTGGCCAGGGCCTAATTCAACTTTTAAAAATCCCTTCAAATTGTGGTGTTGAGAGCATTTGATTTAACCAACAGACAAACAATTGGTTAAATAGCCTAGTTTTCTAAGCTTGAGATATTTACTGATTTACACAAGGATTCTTATGCTCTGAGACTCTGAAGATTTTCTAGAGAGAAATATACCATTATATTCTGAATATTTTATCAGGAAAAATAAATGTGTACAACTTAAAACATTCTTTCTATTCTAATGTCATAAAGTCCCGCAAAAAGAAAGGCCACTTTACTACTGGTATTTACAATTATACTTTTCATAAAATTCATAGTATTGGATAAGTAACCAAGATTTCTGAAAATGGCCCTGGTGAGGTTGGGACGGCCCCGGTAAGGCTGAAACGACCCTGATGATGTACGGCACTGGCAAGGTCGAGACAGCCTCGGTGAAGTCGGGATGGCCCCGGTGAGGTTGAAACGGCCCCAGTGAGGTTGGGACGGCTCCAGTGAGGTTGGGACAGATAATGGGGACCAGTATAGACTGATGAACAGGGGTAGATGCAGAGGCAGAACAGCACAGAACAGACTGTCAAACTACAGTGGGAAGCCTGGGGAGGGTTTGGGGTGGGGGGAGGTTAAGAGATCAACTGAAGGACTTATATGCATGCATATAAGAATAACCAATAGACACAAGACACTAGGGGGTAGGGGCTGGGGGAAGGTCAAGGGGGGGAAAGGAGACATATGTAATACTCTTTGTAATACTTCAAGAAATAAAAATTATTTTAAAAAAAAGATTTCTGAAAATGAATTCCTGGTAATAATTACTAAAAAGTTTCCTGTAAAGAAGGGATTCTCTAGGCACAGAAGGAATATTTCCCTCCAAAGCAGATTGGATTCTGTACCAGTTTTCAACAAGGCAATGTTATTGCATAGTCTTTAGACAGGAAAAGCCAGAACTAGACTCATTTACAACTTTAGAGACTTCTAATACATGTAATTAAAGCACTGTGATAAAATGTCATCCACCTGAAGTTTGGAGGAATATATTGCAAGACCTGGGAACTATAAGCCAAGGTTATTGATAACCACAGTGCTGATAGATTACCACTAAAACTGTCAATGAGAAGATTCCACTGCTGTGTAGTTTCCAGGGTCTCCTCTCAGCAGTGGTAACAGTAACAGCAATGATAGCAATAACAGTGGGAACAGCAGCAGAAATAGCACTAACATTAGTGGTAATAGTGTAAGCAGCAGCACTTGAGTCCCTACTTTTTGTCAGGCCAGTACCAAATTTTATCTATCTGCCTACCTACCTATGTACTTATCATACATTATCTATGGTCTTTATTACTACACTAGAGGTCCAGTGAACGAAATTCATGCACGGTAGGGTCCCTAATGGCTGCTGGCCACCAGCTGGGGCCTTCTTTCATTCTGCGCCGCCCCCTGGTGGTCAGCACACATCATAGTGAGCAATCAAACTCCCGATCAGTCGAGCTCCCAAGGGACCCTTTGCATATTAGGCTTTTATATATATACTAGAGACCCAATGCACAAAATTCATGCAAGGGGCTCGGCCCATCGCAGCCCCAGCTGCCTCACAGCCCCGCCCACTGGTTACTCGGAAGGTCGTTCCACAGTCTGGTCTAATTAGCATATTAGCTCTTTATTATATAGGATATATATAGATACCTTTCACTGATAAGGAAGCCAAGGCTTGACAAGTTTAGGCAATTTACTTGAGGCTACCCAGCTGGTTAGATACAAAACCAGGATTTAAACCTAGGGTTGTCTTTACAGTGATTCAAACCCCTATCATCTCCCATCTAGATTAACACAATAGTCTCCTAGATGATCACCCTGACTCTACCCTTGGTCCCCTGAAGCTTATTTTCAAGATAGCAGCTACACTGATTGTTAAGACTATATTTAAGGATTTTTGTTTTTCATTGAGGTGTAAAACACTCATCTATTGAAAATCCACTAATGGCTTACTATTCCAGGATAAAAGCCAAATCCTTACAATGGCTTTTAAGGCCCTATACTACATGGTCCATATCACCCCTCAGGCCCTATATTGTACTATTCTCTCTTCCAACCACCCCTCCCAACACACACTCTACTATAGCATCATCAGTCTTGTTGCTATTCCTTGAGTCAGGCATGATCCTTCTTCAAAGGCCCCCTTTTTTCCCTTCCTCATCATTATGTTAGCTATAGATTTTTATTAGATGAGGTTAAGGAGGTTGCCTTCATATTCCTAGTTTGCCAAGGTTTTTTTGATTGACATTAGAGAGAGGGAGAGACATCAATTTGTTGTTCCACTTATTTATGAATTCATTAGTTCATTCTTGTACATGCCTTGATCGGGAATCAAACCTGCAACCTTGGTGTATCGGGACAACTGAGCTACCGGGTCAGGACCTGCTAAGTATTTTTGGTACAAGATTCACATACCATAAAATTAAACATTCTTAGTGTTGGAATGGTGCACCTGAAACCTGTATCATTTTATTTACCTGTGTTACCCCAATAAATTCAATAAAATGAAAAAAACACACACCTTAAAATGAACAATTCACTGGCATTTCATACATTTACAATTTTGTGTAACCACCATCTCTATCTAGTTCCTAAACATTTTCATCCCTGGGAAAAGAAACCCTGCAACCCATTAAGCAGTCACTCCCCATTCCCTCCTCCCCCTGGCCCCTTGCAACCACCAGTCTGCTCTCTGTCTCTATAGATTTGCCTATTTGGAGATTACATATAAATGAAATTATATGATATGTAACCTTTTATTGTTTTTCCTTTTTATGGATAAATAATACTTCATTGTATGGATATACTGCAATTTATTTATCTCTTCATCTGTTGATGACATTTGGGCTGTTTCCATGTTTGGGCTATTGTGAATAGAGTTGCTATGGGCATGTATGTACAAATATCTGAGTCCCTACTTTCAATTAAAAAAATTTAAATTTATTTCAGAGAGGGAGAGGGAGAGAGAGATAGAAACATTAATGATGAGAGAGAATCACTGTTTGGCTGCCTCCTGCACGCTCCCTATTGGGGATCGAACCCACAACCCTGGCATGTGCCCCTGACCAGATCGAACTCGGGGCCCCTTCAGTCTACAGGCCGACGCTCTATCCACTGAGCCAAACCAGCTAGGGGCCTGCTTTCAACTCCTTTGGATATGTACCTAGAAGCCGAATTGCTGGGTCATATGGTAATTCTATGTTTAATTTTTGAGGAACTGCCAAACTTTTTCCCACAGTGGCTGGACCATTTTACATTCCCACCAGCAATGTATGAGGATTCCAATTTCCCCTTCAAGGCTTTTGCATTTGCTATTCTTTCTCTGGAAGGCTCTTCTGATAGATACCCAAGTAGCTCACTTCCTCACCTCTTTTAGATATTTACTCAATTGTTATCTTCTCATGGAGGTCTACCTGACCATCAAATTAAAAATGGCAGCCTCCCAACCCCCAACCTCTAACTCACTATCCTTCCCTACTTAATTTTTCTCCATGGTATTAATCATCATCTAACACACTATATAGTTTTCTATTGTTTGTCTTCCACAACTGAAATGTAAGCTCCATGAGGGCAGAGTTTTTAGTCTATTTTCCAGCACCCAGAACAGTGTTAGGCACATAGTAAGTGCTCAATATTTGCTGAACAAATACATGAGGCTCAAAGAAGTGTTTTGGCAAAGTGTGACAAAGAGCAAGAAACTAAGTCTCTGTAGTTTGCAGGTTATATTTCTAATAATGGTGATGGATTGAAACTGAGTCAATCACATCTTTTACTCAGCTGTAACCAAAAAGCACACATGCACAGATGGCTATTTCTGAATGAGCTGAAACATGACTGTTAACACAGCCTGAAGGTAAAAGGGTCAGACTGTCAAACCAAAACTCATTAGCACCAATTAAAACTCAACTAACCATTTGTAAATAAGTAAGCTTAGTACTGACCATCTAAAATGTTTTAAACAAGCAAAAAAAAAAATGCTATAGGAAACAGAATTTTAAGAGTATTATACTTTAAGAAAATGAGAAATTTGCCGTAAGAAATTGAGTCTTATGGAAGAATACAAAGCTGTACCCCTACCTAAAATATTGCTATAACAAGAATGTAATTTATATTTTTGAACTATGACAGAAGCAGAAAAAAATATATAAAAAGAGAAGCTAAGTTAAAACCACAAAGAAATTATTTCTGGCAAAAGCTTAAAACCTGGTATAGTTAATAATTAATGCTGTTGAACTGTTCACTTGAAAATGGTTAAAATGGCAAATTTTACCACACACACATATATAATTCTTTATTGTTAAGTGTATTACCTAAGTCTCCTTTTCCCCCCATTGACCTCTCCCCAGCCGTCCCCATCCTGCAGCACATGCCCTCCTCCCTTTTGTAAATTAAAAAACAAAAAGGTATAAAGATGGTGGATGAGCCTGGCCAGTGTGGCTCAGTGGTTGAGTGTCGATCTATGAACCAGGAAGTCATGGTTTAATTCCCAGTCAGGGCATATACCCAGGTTGTGGGCTCGATCCCCAGTATGGGGAATGCAGGAAGCAGCTGATCAATGATTCTCTCTCATCATTGATGTTTCTATCTCTCTCTCTTCCTTCCTCTCTGAAATCAATAACAATACATTAAAAAGAGAGAAAGATGGTGGATGAAAAACCATCCCAGAGACAGATATGGAAATAAACAGTAGAATATCACCAAGCCCACTACTAAGAAAGAATCTACTTTTGAAGATTTTGGAAAATCATTTACAGCAGAAATAAGTCTGGAAAATTAAAACTAATAGATTTAACTCTTTTGAGTATGAATTGCAAAGATTAGACTATATTACAAGTGGTAATTAAACCTGGCTTTCAATAGCTTCTGTTATAGGCTGAATATTTGTGTCCCTCTTCCCTCATTCATACATTGAAACCTAACCCCCAATGTAATGGTATTTTGAGATGGGGCCTTTGGGAAGTGATTAGGTCAGGAGAGTTGAACCCTCATGAATAGGATTAGTGTCTTTATAAAATAGACCCAGAAAACTTTCTTGCTCCTTCTACCATGTGAGGACACAGCAAGATGATGACTGTCTATGAACTAGGAAAGAGGTTCTCACTAGACAATAAAACTACCAGTCATGGACTTCCCAGCCTCCAGCACTGTGAGAAAAAAAAAATTCTATTGTTTACAAGCCACCCAGTCTATGGTATTCTGTTATAGAAACCCAAGTGGGCTAAGACAGTTTCTTTCTTTCTTTTCTTCTTTCTTTCTCTCTCTCTCTCTCTTTCTTTCTCTCTCTCTCTCTCTCTCTCTCTCTCTTTCCTCCCTCTCTCCCTCCCTCCCTTCCTTCTTTCTTTTTAAAGTTATTTCAGAGAGGAAGAGAGAGGGAGACAGAGATAGAAACATCAATGATGAGAGAATAATTGATGGGCTGCCTTCTGCTGCCACCCACTGGGGATCAAGCCTGCAACCCAGGCATGTGCCCTGACTGGGAATCGAACCATGATCTCCTGGTTCATAGGTCGATGCTCAACCACACCAACTGGGCTAAGACAGTTTCAAAGTATAGTTCAAAGATTCTGATGTTAAGAGGTGAAAAACCACTCGTGATTGAGTCAAACAACTTCAGAGCCCGCCCACCTTCATGGTTATTAAGATCACAAAGGAACTCCTGTCAGCCTTTAAAGTTCAAGAATAATAAAGTATAAATAGTGAGCTTTTAACTGTGCTGGAGGAAAAATGGTAACATGCACTCAGTAGATAAAGCCTTCAATCTGTAGGCTAAGTAATCAGGCTTCCATGTAAGAAGCAAAGCAATGCTCCTAGTTGTATGATAAAATCTACAGCTTTCATATGATATTTGTTAAAAAATAATTCCTGAGGCACTTTAACAATACAACTTTTATTAAAAAAATAATAACATCAAAACTGTTCAGAAAATCTATAATAAATGTAACCAAAATAAACAAACACCAACTTAAAAAAAATATACATCTATATATATATTTATATATGGGCAAGAAACAAGTGCGTTTTTTGGTCCCAATATTTTTGAATATATTATCTTTATCCAAAGGTATTACATTAATGGCTAAGAAGATAATATGTATTAGATGTATAGAAATGTAACTTTAAAACTTGTTTTAAGGTCTACAGAAAATGTTTTTCCAAATTTACTATGTCTTTGAACTCATAACTATAATAATGTTAATAATAGTCCTAAGATGGACAGAGGATGTAATAAAATCTAATGGTCTGAACAATTAGCAAATTAAGAAGCTACCAATAGGTAGCTACATGAAATCTATAGAGAATTCTAAGGAATTTCTGAACAGAATGAAACAACCACAAACATTTTAAAGAAAAAAGATAAAAGTGGACATAACAAAAGACATAAAAAAATTTTCTGAAGAACAACATAAAACCAAGATAAAATTAAAATAAGCTTTCAATTTTTAAAACTATTAGTACTGTTGAAAAATCCTATGGTTAATACTGGATAAAACTTTAAAACGATAGTACAAATAACTGTACCTTTGGAAGTGTAATTTTAGAAAACTTTTTTCCAAGAGCATGAAAGTAGCCTTGGTTCCCTATACAACCAGTTTTGATATTCCTTGGACTGCATGCATACTAGAAGACTAAAGGGCAGCAGCCAAAATGATTAAACTCCAACTTAGGTGATAAAGCATTGATTTGATGGGCTTCTCTTGACCATAAGTTTAAGATCAGAACCAAAGCCCCCAATGGGAAGTTGTGCTCAAATTGGTGGGCCTTGAGGTCATCTCTGGCCAAATTAGCATCAGACAGTCATGAAGGAAGTGACTCTTCCTAATATCTGATTTCCTAAGGCCACAACCTACAGGAGGTCTCACAGTTAAACAATTCACATTCCTTGGAAAGAGAGAACAGGCATCAGTTGTGTCCAACGAAGGGGGACACTGACCAGGAGTACCCTGGACATTTTTTGAAATGTCTGTGTTGCTTCTGCATCTGAAAAATATGAAAAATAGAACAATGACAGACAAGGAACGAGAAGACAGCTATCTGACCTAAAAATGTAAGATTTATACAAAATTAACTAATAAGTCAGACAAAACAGACAAAAAAGATGAATAGCCATATCATTTGGAATGCAATATTCTGAAGGCAAGTACAGCAGAGAAAAACACAAATTATTTTAAAGCAAAGCAAAGAAAGACCATAGCAAACAAAAAGTTATTTTTGGAGAGAGCCAACTGGAGAAAAAAAGAGCATGTTAAAATATGTTAACCTGACACAAAGATAAGGTGGAATAAGAATCTAGTGCCATCTGAAAGCTGAAAAGAGCTAAATAATGAGAGCTAGTGTCATGACTTGGGTATTTAACCATTTTCGTGTGAGAAAACACTTCAGAACTTTGAACTTAGGAAACTGGCTCTGTGTAAGAAAACACTTCAGAACTCTGAACTTAGGAAATTCCAACTTGTCTTGCACCAGGTTGCACGAGCTCCATAGAGCAGGAATCTATTTCAACAAGCAGCTTTAAAAACAAAAACAAAAACAAAATACTTTAATATTTTTCATTTCTATTAATTATACATTAAAAATATGCAACAGTGCTAAAATCCACCAAAGAAAAATGCACTGAATAAAAAGAAACTTACTCAGAAGCGGATTCAGAAGTTGAGGTACTTTTGGGAACTGAAATTAGAAGAAGAGTTTTACATTTAAAATAGCATATATGATGAGTGAGACTATCAATTTAATAAAATTAAGACCCCATATTGTGACTGATAAAAAATACAGGAATATATATCAGAAATTCAAAGTAATGCAATTATATATACATACCATTCTCTATTACAACTTGGCAAGTATGAGTTTTACGTTGACTTAAGTGTTTAGCCATACTATCTAAGCCAGAAGAATCAGTCAGAAAATCACATTTAAGGCACACTAGAGTAATGCCCCTATGGAAAAAAGAAGACAGAAAGAAAAGTTTTTTATCTTTTATGAAAATCCATATATAGGTTCAATAATTATTTTCCATGTAGTAACACTTGACTTTTTATGCATCATAACCATCACTTTTCAATTTTGTTACATAAGCCTGATATACCTGAAATGGTGCTTTAGAAAATGGCATAACCATGTCTAAGCTATGCTAACATTTAGTACTTTATAAACTGTTCCCTCTCATACCAGTTGCTAAAAGATAGGAGTCAAGAGACCTAAAGCCCAGTTGTGGCTCCACTGACAACTTGCATAATATATGCCAGGCACAATCTTTCTATACTTTTGCCTATATGCAAAGCAAGTATGTAATATTGATTCATTCAATATACATTTGCTGAGGACCTTCTTTATACACTCTGTGGAGCCTACAATCTAAAATTTTAAGTGACAATAAAATCAGAGAAAAAAGAAATCATTAAAAATGATTATCAGCTTATTAACAAAGCATAAATATACTTTTATAGTTCATTTTAAATTTAGGTATTTCATCTGTATAGAAATAAAAACCAGTAGCATACCTTAGACTGACTTCTCCCCTGCAGTTCTAGTCTTAACAGTTTGTTGTGCATTTACATCTGGCTGTCACATCAAAAATGATCTTCCTAAAACTGAAGTCATCTGCTTTCCTTTCCACCCCTAAAAATCACTCCTCCTGAATGATCTCTCTTATGAGGTCATGTCCCCAAGACAAAGGTTTAAAATCGCAGTTATCTTTAACTCTCTTTTTCCCTAAAACTGTCAATATTTCAAACATTTTTAATAGTAACAATTTATTGAGCACTTCCTGGAGCCAGGCTGAAGGGTTTAGACATATCATATCACCTAAATAGTCTAGAAATCCAAAGTAGTAGTGTGCTATTAATTATAACTGATTTGTTATAGAGGACAAAGTCAGGTTTGGAAACTTAGCAAGGCCAGGGCCAGGTTTGAAACTCAGCCTTTTGATTCCAGAGCTCATGTTCTTAAACATGACGTAATATCACATTATTGCCTTAACCCATGTTTTTATTAAATCAGTCTTAACTACCACAATAATCTTGAATAATCTATGTGCCTTATCCAGCTACAACTCACCTTTTATACCCCTCCAAACTGATATTTCTTCAGTACTCTGATTCTGAATAAAACACCTATGGTTTCCCCAATGCCTTCAAATTAAAATTAAGTCCAATTTCCCTAACCTTTTTCAAGGATTCCATAATCTTGATCTAAAAACTATTCCCCCAGACTTTGATCTCAATACTACAGGGTGTCCCAAAAACATGTATACACACTGTAACAGCTGATGGCTCAATTTTGAAAATGAAATGTATTTCAATAAACACTGCCTTTCCTTTATAATTATTCAAATTGTGTGTATACATTTTTGGGGCACTATCTATATAATAAAAGGCTAAGCGACCGTTATGGTGGAATGACCAGTCACTATGATGCGCAATGACCACCAGGGGCAGACAAGCAACACAGGAGCTGCCCCCTGGTGGTCAGTGCACTCCCACAGGGGGAGTGGCCACTCAGTAAGAAGCCGGGCTTACAGCTGGCAAGTGCAGTGGTGGTGGTGGGAGCCTCTCCCACCTCCAGAGCAGCGCTAAGGAGCAGTGAGTCAAGAGGTAAGGAGCGAGGGATCCCGGTTTGTGAGAGGGACTGGGCCTAAGCCAGCAGTTGGACATCCCCCAAGGGATCCCAGACTGCCAGAAGGCGCAGGCCGGGATGAGAGACTCCGCCCCCCAGTGCACAAATTTCATGCACCAGGCCTCTAGTATTTATATGAATTTCATGCTCCACCCAAACTGTACTATGACTTCTCCTTTTTTCCTATCTTCTTTTTTATTCATGCTATTCCTTCCAACTAGAATGCCCTTATGCCTCTTTGTATAACTAGAAACCACTCTTCTCTTTGAAATCATTAATTCTCATGGCACTCATTACAAACCTCCTTGTATTACTGTAGTTATTTAGTGGATTCTGAGCTAAGTGTGTGTGGTAGGTATAATCAAAGTTAATTATCAGTACCTTTAGAAATATTCATTGACAATTTCTTTGTATAGTAAATAAGTTGCACAATTTTCTTTATTTCAAAAAGGAAAAAAACATACGAATTATGAAGCTATATATTGGTCAAAACCAAGAAAGTGTTACTTTACTAGGTATCTTAAATATCTTTAATATTCAAATATTGTTGGAGAGCCTTATTTTTATTTTTGAATGCCAATCCATGAAAGTTATTTTTTTTTGCTGTTAATCCTCACCTGAGGCTATTTTTTCCATTGATTTTTAGAGAGAGTGGAAGGGAGAGGGGGAGGGAGGGAGGGGGAGAGAGAGAGAGAGAGAGAGAGAGAGAGAGAGAGAGAGAGAGAGAGAGAGGGGGAGAGAAACATAATCGATTGATTGCCTCCTGCACATGCCCTGACCTGGGCCAGGAATTGAGCCTGCAACCCAGGTACCTGCCCTTGACTGGAATCAAACCCACGACCCTTCAATCTGTGGGTCAATGCTCTAATCCAGCCGTGGGTAAACTACGGCCCGCGGGCTGGATCTGGCCCGTTTGAAATGAATAAAACTAAAAAAAAAAAAAAGACCGTACCCTTTTATGTAATGATGTTTACTTTGAATTTATATTAGTTCACACAAACACTCCATCCATGCTTTTGTTCCGGCCCTCCGGTCCAGTTTAAGAACCCATTGTGGCTCTCGAGTCAAAAAGTTTGCCCACCCCTGCTCTAACCACTGAGATAACCAGCTAGGGCTGAAAGTTTCTTAATGACTAACACCACTGAAACAAAGTTTAGTTAGAGCCCTAGCCAGTTTGGCTCAGTGGATAGAGCATCAGCCTGCGGACTGAAGGGTCCCAGGTTTGATTCTGACCAAGAGCACATGCCTGGGTTGTGGGCTCAATCCCCAGTAGGGGGTGTGCAGGAGGCAGCCAATCAATGATTCTCTCTCATCATTGATGTTTCTATCTCTCTATCCCTCTCCCTTCCTCTCTAAAATCAATAAAAAAAGTATTAAAAATAAAAGTTTAGTTAGAGAACATATCCCCTTTTTGATCTAAGAATATAATGAATAAAACTCTATTATGTTCAGTAGCAATCATTTCATTTTCCAAACTAGGCACTCTAGCATCAGGTTAGAAAATTATAATTTTTTAATAAAGAAAACAGAAAAAGATCAGCTAGTTACCTGAGAGTTCCACAATGTTTATGAAAAAGAGGAGACTGTTTACTTGGATGGATGCTATGATAACTGGAGAAATAAGACACAGACAAGATTTTATTATACAATAAATCATATTAATTTTATGACTATATTTCAAGCCTATTTTGAATAAAAGATCCTGGTCTAAGTTATAAAATTCTATTAGTCATTTCTGTTCACTTCAAAATTTGTATTTTATATTTCACTTTACCTGTGTATTTTCTAACAACATATTTCCCTGAGAATATTCTTAAATGATCAGTACCTCAACATTATATCTGAAACAAAATCTCAGTTGTCCTGACCAGTGTAACTCAGTTGGTTGGAGTGGCATCCTGAATACCAAGAGGTCCTAGACAACCAATAATGTTTTCAACTTATTTGTGTTGTTTATAGATGCCAGTGAGTCAAAGGTGAAAATATTTCTCAAATAAAGATGAAGAGTTGGATCTTGGGGAAACTCATCATTGAAATTGGAGGATTTACATTTGAAAAGTAAAAGATAAAAATCTGAGAGTGGTAGGGACCAAGAAAGGAAAGAGGCCAAAAGAGTTGAAGAAAGAAAAAGTAATGAAACAGAGGAGTAGCCAAAAAGGAAGTTTGAAAAAATGTTGGTAACAGTTTAAGAGAAGTTGAGGAGAAGAGTTTCAAAAGTGAGTTATCAAAAATATCAAATACTCTAAAGAAGTCACAGAGGAATAAGAATGAAAAATAGTGAGTAGATTTAGTAATTAGGGCATAACTGTTAAAAAGAAGCAGCTTTAACTGATAGGCAGGGGTGGTACTCAGATTACAAAGGGTAAAGAAATGATAGTAAAGGAAACTCTTTACAAATGTTGTCAATAAAAGGAAGAAAATATGCAAAGTAAAGGTAAATTCCCTTCATCTTAAAAAAAACCCAAACATCCTGAAAATATTTGCAGGCAGAAGGAATGGTAGGGAGAAAAAGAAGTGAAGGCGCAAAAGAACTGAATAAGGCTACAGAGGAAATGGAGGAGCTAAGAGGCAGGGTAAACTCTGAAAAATGGGGCATGTCTTTTTCTAAGATTAATGTCTGGATGATTGGAAAAACGAGGTAGAAAAGTTAATCTTGGGAAAAAGGAAAAGGGTGATCTCTGAGCAATTAGAAAAGGATAACAACTGAGAGGCTAGAATAAAATCTTGAGAGTATTTAAAAGGATTTAAACAGATCTTGTAGATAAAAAAGAGGTATTTTTAAAAAGAGGACCAAATTAAAGTGGAAAATGAATTAAGAGCTGATTGAATCAAGCACAGCTTCATAGTCTATAACTGAGCATAGAGACAGATAAAAAAGGATAAAAGATTCAAGGATAGCAAGGCTAAGCATGACTAAAGATGTAAAAGATTATAGGGCAAAAACAAAGCAACATTCAAACAGATGACTTTGAAGATGAGGTTGACTATAAAGTTGGATTGGTGCTGCTGGACTAAAAAGAGGGGTCAAAACTCAAAGTTATGGAGTAATGAGAATTCAAAGTGAATATTGTATATGATGAGGTAAAATGGGACAGTGGTAAGAAGAGGGTCAACATGTAAAGTGGATGTGAAGTGCTGGCTTTAAAGAAGTCAAGGTACCATGAGGTCAGGCTCATCACCAAGGGGGGCGGGGGGCCTGGCAAGCCATAAAGAAATGTGGGCAAATCCTATAAAGTGGAAGTTAACTATGATCAGAAAGTAACACAGAGGTCTTGTTATGATTTAAGAGAAAACCACTTTTAGTGATTATATCTTATTTCTGACTAAAAACAAAAATTAAGTGGAACTACCTTAATTTGAATCAACAGCATAATTATATTAAAAAAATTTGTCTATTAAAAATAATTCATCCTGAAGGAAGCACGTACCAATAAGATCCAAATGAAAGTAATGTGGGCTCTGAAGTATTTTTCCTAGCATAAAGTATATGATAGATACTAAAATAATATAAATTGAATTGATATATGAAAAGAAATTTCAACAGTAGCATCATCCCTGGAATATCCCTATAGTCTCTCATTTCACATTTCATTGAAATGAATGCAAAGATGGATGGCTTGAAAGAGGGATAGATGGAGAGACAAAGGGGTGGAGGGACAGAGAGAGAGTGCGCATATGTGTGTGCCAATAATGGTCTTAGCATCTTTGACAAATCTGATGTCTCTCAAAGTGACTGATTTATGTGGTTACACGTATTTATTTAATAAATATTTTTGAAACATTTAAAAAGCTTTCTTTGGAAATAACCACTTTTTGAAAGACCCAAAGAAACAAATTTCCCTAACAAACTTATTCTAATTTCATTAGTCTAACTCTTGAAATTTTTGTGCTACTAATTTCATAAATTATTATGCTAGAAAGTAGTACTGGGTAATAGCCTGACAGTGATGGCAAACCTATGACACGCGTGTCAGAGGTGACATGCGAACTCATTTTTTTGGTTGATTTTTCTTTGTTAAATGGCCTTGAAATATATAAAATAAATATCAAAAATATAAGTCTTTGTTTTACTATGATTGCAAATATCAAAAAATTTCTATATGTGACACAGCACCAGAGTTAAGTTAGGGTTTTTCAAAATGCTGACACGCCGAGCTCAAAAGGTTGCCATCACTAGCCTAGGAGTTCCCTATTGCTAGATCCTTTTAGCTCCTTGATGTGACAAACTAGCTTCTAATAGGCCAGATTTGTTTGAAAAACCAAACATCTTAAGTGGCAGTTTTGATTGACAGTATACATATTTAACTCACCTCACCATATGATTTATAAAGGCTTTGTTACAGTTAGTGTTGTATTTGCAAAAATTACAGTGGATATGTATTGAAAAGTGGCTCGCAAAATCTTTAATTTTGGAATGACACTCAATGCACTTGTGAACTCCTCGATAACACCTTATGGAAACAGAAAAAAATGATAAAATTTATATTGTAAAACAAAAATAATAAGGTAAAGCCTTATTAACATTTTATTAATTGAAGCTAAGATATTAAAGTTAACATCTTTAAATAGAGACTTATAATTTGAAATTGTCTTTGAAATAACAAGCTAGAATAAGTGTAAAAAATCTAACAGCAGTTAACCTTTCCCTGGAATAAAAAAGATCATATTAACCAATTCAACTATCATAAGATATAAACACAAAATATAAGTGTAAAAGATGGTAATTATACAATGAACATAGTAATTCAAGTTCTGTCCAACAGTTATAAAAAGTACCTTTTTACTGCTTGGCCTTTAAGATAAGTAATCATCATGTAAATGTGCAAGGGGGTTTTGTGATCTGGTAAATTATAATAAAAGAAACCTTTAATTTGAATATTAAATTGATATTGCAAATCAGATTACCTTAAGTTCTTCAAAGCTATGATGATTTTGTTCTTTCTGTTGCGTTGTTTCTTTTGCTTGCAAGAGGTTTTTCCTTTGCATTTAGATGCACCTTTACCTTGCTTACTTGAATTGGCTAGTTTACATATACTGGAAATAGTTGAACGAGCCTTACGTATCTTAGATTTACTTGCACTCGATTTTGTGGAGCTTTTAGTAGTTGTATTTTTAGACTTTGGAGGTGAGACCTGAAGAGAAGAAGTGCTTGGAGTATCACTAGAAGATGGAGTTGATGGCTTTGAATGAGATCCAAATGAAGCTCGAATAGTAACCTATAAATATGAAGGCAATATATATTTTTTTAATAAAATTAATCATCCAAATAATATTAAAAAGGTCACTGCAAGCACTCACAGCATGATCAATTGTTTTTTGACGAGGGTGCCAAAATAATTCAGTGAGGGAAACAATAGTTTTATCAACAAATGGTGCTAGTACAAATAGATATTCTACATTCCAATCAAGTTGGATCCCTTCTAGATATATAACTTAACTCAAAATATACCAAAAGTCCAAATTGTAAGAACTAAAACTAGAAAACTCTTAGAGGAAAACATAATAAATCTTTGTGACCTTGGGTTAGGCAATAATTTCTTAAATATGACACCAAAAGCAACAAGCAACCAAAGAAAAACAGACAAATCGGACTTCATAAAAATTATAAACTTTTGTGCTTCAAAGGACACCATTAAGGAAGTAAAAAGATAAACTATAGAATGAGATAAAATATTTTCAAAACATATATCTAATAAGGGACTTATATACAGAATATATAAAGAACTCTTACAACTCAGTATAAAGACAAATAACCTGGGGTGGTGAACACACAATGCAGTGTACAGATGATGTGTTGCGGAATTGTGCACCTGAAACCTGTATAATTTTGTTAACCAGTGTCAATCCAATAAAGTCAATAAAAAGTAAAGAAAGACAAATAACCCAGTTGAAAAATGGGAAAGTATATTGTAATAACTATGTATGGTGCCAGGAGGGTACTAGAATATCAGAAGGAACATTCTGTAAAGTATATAGTTGTCTAAACATTATGCTATATATCTGAAACTAAAACAAATAATGTTGAATGTAAACTATAATTGAAAAAAATTTAGAAAAATGGGCAAGTGATATGAATAGGCATTTCTTCAAAGATATATACAATGGCCAATAAGCACATGAAAATATGCTCAACATCACTAGTCATCAAGGAAATGTAAGTCAAAACTCCAATGAGATATCACTTAAGACCAACTAGAATTGCTATAATAAAAAAGGCAGATAAGAGACAAAAGGGGCCGCAGCAGCTGGAGCAGGACTGGCCAGCGCTGGAGGAAGCGAAGCATCGCGGGCAGCAAGCGAGATGCAGCACCTAGGATTCCTCTTCCTCGCCTTCCACACCCTGCTGGCGCTCACCTCCGCTGTGGCCAAAAAGAATGACAAAGTGAAGAATGCTCAGAGTGGACCTGGGGGTCCTGCACTCCTAGCAGCAAGGACTGCGGGGCGGGTTTCCGCCAAGGTACCTGCGGGGCCCAGTCTCAGTGCATCCGGTGCAGGGTGCCATGCAACTGGAAGAAGGAGTTTGGAGCCAACTGCAAGTACAAGTTTGAGAGCTGGGGGTCATGTGTTGGGAACTCGGGCACCAAAGCCCGCCAAGGTACCCTGAAGAAGGTGCGGTACAATGCCCAGTGCCAGGAGACCATCCATGTAACCAAGCCCTGTGCCCCCAGGACCAAAGCCAAGACCAAAGCCAAGAAAGGGAAGGGAAAGGACTAGAGGCCAGACCTGAATGCCAAAGAGCCCCTGGCCCACGTCTTCCCTCCCACAGCCCCAGGTATAACCCACCAGTGTCTTTTGTTACTCTTTTTAAATTTTTTTTATTTTTATATTTATTTTTTTATCTCTAAATTCTTTATTAGTTAAGGAATTACAAATGTGTCCTCATCCCCCCCCATTAACCCTCAACCCCCCCCACTCATGCTCTCATCCCCCTGTTGTCCATGTCCATGTCTTTTGTTACTCTTCACCTTTATTAATCATGCCCTGCCCTTTCCCTTTCCACCCCCGCCCCAACCCCCTAAGTGCCCAAAGTGGGAAGGGACAAGGGATTCTGGCAGCTTGAGCCTCCCCCAAAGGAATTTGATTCCCATGCCCCTGTTGTTCTTACCCACAATGACGCCATTGCTAAAAAGCAAATAAAACTCATTTTCTACCCCCCCCAAAGGCAGATAATAAAAAGTGTTGCTAAGTATATGGAGAAATTGCAACTCTTATATATTGCTGGTGAGAATGTACAATGGTGCAGTAGCTTTGGAAAACAGTTTGGCAATTCCTCAAAATGTTAAACATAAGAATTGTCATATAACCCAGCAATTTGATTCCTAGCAATTCCATCCAAGAGAAATAAAAAATTTTGTTCACATAAAAACTTGTACATGAATTTTCATAGATGCATAATTCATACAGACAAAACCTGGAAACAACCAAAATGCCCATCAGTTGATGAATGGATAAATAAAATATGGTATATCACTACAACTGAATAATATTCACCCATAAATAAAGAATGAAAGTACTGATACATAAGTACTGGTATCTAAGTACTGACTGATACAGCCATAAGAAAGAGTGAAATATTGAAATAAGCTACAATATGGATGAATCTCAGAAACATTATGTGAAGTGAAATAAGTCAGTTATAAAAATCACTTATGGTATGATTCCATTTATATGAAATATCCAGAACAGGAATATCCACCGGGACAGAAAACAGATTAAAGTTTGCCTGAAGCTGATAGAAGGGAAATAGGAAGTGACTGACAATGGATATGGGGTTTCTTTTGGGATTGATGAAAATGTTCTAAAATGGATTGTAGTGATGTTTGTACAACCTTATGAATGTACTAAATAACACTGAATTGTACACTTTTTAAAAATATATATATTTTATTGATTTTTTACAGAGAGGAAGGGAGAGGGATAGAGAGTAAGAAACATCGATGAGAGAGAAACATCGACTAGCTGCGTCCTGCACACTCCCCACTGGGGATGTGCCTGCAACCAAGGTACACGCCCTTGACAGAATCGAACCAGGGATCCTTGAGTCCACAGACCAACGCTCTATCCACTGAGCCAAACCAGTTAGGTCTGAATTGTACACTTTAAATGGGTCAATAGTATGATATAAAAATTATCTAATCTTATATAATAAAAGAGAAATATGTACATTGACCGTCACTTTGCAACACTCCACAGCCAATCAGGAGCAAGCATGCAAATTAACCTGACAAAGATGGCTACAGCCCCACCCCCTGGCTGCTCCGGGCCTCTGGGCAGTGTGCCTCGTCAGGGCCTCTCTGCTATGCTCCACACCTGTCAATTGTCCTTGCAGCCTCCCTGTGGCCCAGCCCGAGGCCTCAGAGGCAACCCTCTGGTGCCTGAGGTTGTAGCTCCCGGTGTCTGGCATCTCCCTCTCCCCCACCCCTGCCCAGCTGCTCTGATAAACAAAACCCTAGTGTTGGAGCAGCCCTGCTGGCTGGGACACGCGGGAGCTCACTCAGTGCACAGTTAGCACACCCCGGGAGCCCCGGGCCAGCCAAGGGGCGATGGTGGCAGCCATGGCGGCAGTGGCAGGCGGCTCAGCTTTGTTTTGAATAGATGAAAGAGGCCACCTACACAGTAACCCAAATTATCAGATCTCCCTCCTCCCTATCTCCTCAAATCAAGAGGGGAGGGGCAATGGGTGTGGAGGGAGGGCAGGCAGGCAGGCAGGAGGCAGAGGGTGGAGGAGGAAGAGGATGAGGAAGGGGGCCAGATGCATCCCACTTTCACAATAGGAAAGTGAAACCAACCATCGAACCCAACCTCTCCAGTCCTTCCCGCCTCCACTGCCGCTTCACAGGCTGCCAGAACGAGCCCGCTGTGTGTCCGGCAGCCAGGGGAAGGAAGGCCTATTCTTGCACGAATCTTTGTGCATCAGGCTTCTAGTATCTCAATAAAGCTATTTCAAAAATCACTGCAATACAGAAAGTTAAAAATCATTACTTTGAAAATGGCAAGTGTAAATTACAATCAGTTAAATCTTCCATTTATTCTAAATGGTCATACCAATGAAATAAAATTTATTTACTGTCATACTAGTACAGTTTTGTATTGCTAGTATTTATATGTTAACACAGATATGGACAATTAGTAGTTTGTACTAATTATATGAATATCAAAAGAGCACATTCCATGGCTATTTTATACTCTGATATAACTAAATAGCTTTCACAAATTTAGAGGTCAAAATTTATTCTCAAAGGCCTCAAATAATAAATATGGAAAGGCCTAAATTACTTTTTGGTAACCATAAAATAGATCTCCAATAAATGTGACCCGCTGTCTCTGGGGACTCACTGGAGAGAATTTATGGTTCCAAAGGTTACTGTGGAGGTTATATCAATTCATCATATGTCATGGAGTGTTTAATAATACTCACAATTTCCTTTAAGGGACCTAATATAAAATTTGTCATTTAGTATTTAGAAAAAGAAAATGTTTGCTCATATCCCTTAGTTAATATAATGAAAAACACAGTTGCCTATTTATATTCTTAATCATTTGACTATACTACCCCCATATACTTGAGGAGCAGACAATAAAGAAGTCATATGTAATACATACATATGACTTTCCTATTGTGAAAGTGGGATGCAACTGGCCCCCTTCCTCATCCTCTTCCTCCTCCACCCTCCGCCTCCTGCCTGCCCGCCCTCCCTCCACACCCATTGCCTCTCCCCTCTTGATTTGATGAGATAGGGAGGAGGGAGATCTGATAATTTGGGTTACTGTGTAGGTGGCCTCTTTCATCTATTATGGTTTGGTATCATACAAAGAACACTGAACTAGGAATTAAAAGACCCAAGGTTAAGTCTCAGTACCACCTCTTCCTAGCCATGTGACCTTGAGTAAGTAACTTATCCTCTTTAAACTTTCTCATTTATAGTATGGGAATACTATCTGCCTTGTCTACCTCATTGAATTGCTACATGGATTAAATAATAGAATGTATTAAAAAACATGCTGAAAGCTTAATTCTAAAGTATAAGGCATTTAGTGCCAATCATTATGATTAATATTATAATAATGTTATAATGAAATATACTAATTATTACTACTAATAAAGGAAGATATGAGGGAGGACTGCACTGCTTACATTAATATTCTGTATGTCTTAGTCTCAGCATGGAATGAATGGATTGCAGGGAAGGATACTGGATAGCTTCTCTCACTCTACACCTTCAGAGCACTGTTTTACATTATTTTCAAACAGTAGACATATTCACATTCAAAGGTAAGTGCTCAAAAACAAATATAAATGCTTGGGAACTGTTCATGTTGGATTATACATTTCTCCACTGGAGCATAGTCAAGAGCTGACTTTACATAAAAAAAGTCAGAGAAAAAGTACATAAGGCAAACAGGGAAAAGGAAATTTGCAGTCAGATGTGTTTGCACTCTTAAAACATCAATGCTATTCAGAAGCAGAACATGCTTCTCTGAGAATAGACTCAGTAATACCAACTTCAACGAACTATGGCACTCAAGCACTATGACAAATTCCAGAGACACAAAGATAAATTAAACCTGATCCTGACCCTACAGTCTAGCGGCTGAAGCAGATATATATGCTGCCAACTGGATTAGCTCAGAAATAGCCTATAGAATATTGAAACAAACCATTGACTCAAACTACAGTTAATCTACTTGCACTCACTACAAAGGAATATGATCCAATATAGCACATGTCAATCAACTCAGAAAAGAATGGAAAAAGTTTTTCTTTCCAAACATAGGATAAAACCTAAAATTAAAATCTTAATGACAATCAGAAGTCAATTTTTAATATTATATTCAATAGATAAAACCAGGTGGGAGGTTATTTCTATAATCACACAAAATGTTAAAATACAACATATTTAAAAACTCACTTTTGAACCAGGAGGCAAGCCTTCTAGTTCTTTAGGTTTTATAAAAGTCCGATGCTGGGTCTTGTGATCCAGTTTCTCCTTGCTGGTCAAAAATTGCAATCTGCATTTTGTACAACGATGAACTCCTTTTTTCTGTTTAAAAAATAATATTAGAAATAATAATTTATTAGAGACTGTGACATTGGGCAAGTTACTTACTCTCTATAATGTGTTTGTATTACTATTTTAGTTTCATTTGCTTCCTTATCTATGAAATGAAAATGACCATATACCTGCTTTGTAGAGTGGTGGTGAGAATTACACAAGATGATACAAGTAAAAGTACTAGTAACTGTCATACGGCAAGTGATTAATATATGTCACTTGCTTTATTATTATTATTTTTTTTCCACTCCATTCATCAGTTTATTTCGTTAATTAAATTCCATATATGAGTGAGATCATGTGATACTTGTCTTTCTCTGACTGACTTATTTCACTTAATTGCCTTATTATTATAAAGATTTAATGAGGCTGTTTAACACATCTGAAATCCTTCACCTTTTCTTAAAAGTTCTACAAGCCGTACAGTTAGCTCTAAAATCACTCAGTGGAAAGAAATAAAATAAAATGAAATAAAATAAAATCACTCAGTGGCTCAGTGGTTGAGCATTGACCTATGAAGCAGAGGTCACAGTTCAATTCCTGGTCAGGGCACATGCCCGGGTTGCAGGCTCCATCCCCAGTGTGGGGTGTACAGAAGGCAGCCGATCAATGATTCTCTCTCATCATTGATGTTTCTATCCCTCTCTCTCTCTCCCTTCCTCTTTGAAATCAATAAAAATATATTAAAAAAATAAAATCACTCAAAATATATTATTTTTAGGAAAAAAGTTTCATCCGAAGTCTTCATAAAGAATAAAATTGACTATAGATTCAACCATTTTTATTGTCTTAAATGGCACTAATATGATCTCAATCACAAGCTTATACTCCTGCTATGGTTTTTGAGTATTTTGTGAACAATTATACAAATTGCAAGTACTTTGAAGGATGTCTGGTGATCTTTTGTATTAATAGTCGTTCCTTTACTGCAGGCTGGGGAACGTCTGGCCTGTGGGCCATATAAGGCCTACAAAATAATTTGGTCTGGTCCGACCAAGGCATTAGAGGTAACATAATTAAATGTTTGACCAAATATAGCAGGCTAATTTTTAAGTTGATAATGGACCTCAAATGATGTAATAAATATCTAAATGGCCCCTGGCACAAAAAAGGCTCCCCACTCCTGCTCTACTGACTGCTGACTGCCTATCTCTTAGGTTCTTGAAACTTACAAAAAGTTTAGGCACTCAAGGTGTGTCAGTAATCTCTAAGATTACTCCAAGTTTTGATGATCTAGTAAGAGGAATTATAAGATTTAGAAGTTGTGATACCTGTAGCTCTGATTTATTACAGTGAAAGGATACAGAGCAGGATTAATACAGGAAAGAAAAGCACATTGGGTGGAGTCTGAAGGATACTGGCTCCAATTTCCAAGTGCTTCTCCCGATGGAGTTGTATAGGGCACAATCAATCCTCTAACAATATGAAAGCGTTTTATTTTGTTTGTTTGTTTGTTTGTTTTGCCAGGGAAACTCTTTTGAGTCTAAGGGCCCTGATTTTTTATGGGGTTCAGTCACCAATCTTCAGATTCCCAGTAGAAAAGCAAGTGTTCACTACAATCATATTTTTTTTGGACAAGTGATCTAGAAAAGCTGGTAAACATGGTTCAAAGTTTCAGGCATGTAAAATACTCATCAGTTAACAAAGGTTCAGTTTTCAGGAGTTAAGTAAAGCTGGTTATGCAAATAGACCTTTCTGAAAATGTGCATGATTTGGCAACTCAAGACCTGTTGGGTTAACTATATACATGGCAAGTTGAGAAATACAACTCAGGGTCTGAAGAGTGACCACAAATCATGTAAACCACGTAAGAGAGACAGTCCTCATAGCAAGCCCATTCTTCTCTTTCTTACCTTTCTAAGCATATTATTACTCCCTCCACATCTATACTTCACCCTGGTGCTTAGTAAAGCATGGGAGAAAGAATTATGTTAAAAAAGCTTCCTAATGAAATAGTCAGAGCTTTATATCTCCTACTTCTTTTCTAAATCAAAGGTCAAAAGATGAAACATAGAGCATCAAGACCAGTGGTTCCCAAATCCTATTCCTCAAGAAATGTTAATAAAAGACTGAGAAACAGGAATCAGACTATCAATCCCCAGAGGGAAGGTAGGGGAGGGAGGGGGTAAGGGGGAGAGATCAACCACCAAAGGGCTTGTATGCATGCATATAAGCCAAACCAATGGACACAGAAAACAGGGGGATGAGAGCATGAGTTGGGGGGGGGGGCGGGGAGGTTGGGGGTTAATGGAAAATGAGGACACATTTGTAATACCTTAACCAATAAAGAAATTAAAAAAAAGAAATGTTAATAGATATTGCACAAATAAAAGGTTCAATGGTCAAATAAGTTTTGGGGAAAATATATGCAATATCCCTTGCTTGGAGATTTATTATTTTTTTAGCATATTGAAAGCTCTTAACATATTATTTTTTTAAAATATTAATTTGGTAAATCTAGCCATTTAATGAATCTCCTTTTTTCTGGAGACAATTTTAGAGCAGAACCTCTCTTAACATCTGATGGAACCTTGGTGGAGAAACCTTAGAATAGAAAGATTTTTTTTGTTAATCTCCACCCAAGGATATCTCTCTCTATGTGTTTCTCTCCCTTCCTTCCACTCTCTCTCTTCTTCATGTTGATTGGATAAAGGAAAAGCAGCTGGTGATAGCATTCTCTCAGCTGTGACACAGAGAGAGAAACATCGATGTGAGAGAGACACATAGCTTGGTTGCCTCCTGCCCACGTCCTAATCAGGGCCAGGGATCGATCCTGCCACCCAAGTACATGCCCTTGACTGGAATTGAATCCAGGACCCTTCAGTCTGAGGGCTGATACTCTATTCACTGAGTCAAACTGGCTAAGGCTAGAACAGAAAGATTTTGCCAGATGTTCTTAAGAATGAGGTGGCATATCAGGATAAAAAAAATAAGCATGTTGGTACCATCCCAGTCATAACATAAGTGATCCTAAATGTATTTGGATATGCTACTTTTATGAATTTTTTGTAATTAACAACTACAAGTTGATTTCATGATTATCTAATGACTGGAACTAAAGGCAATGTTAGCAGTGGTGTGGAATAAATTGGCCATGACAGTGTAATCAATAGTAAGAAAATGTAATAAGCTGATCAGTGAGAAGACAAAATTTGATTACAAAACTTGATTAATTAGATTCAGGGAATTCACTGACTGCTTCTGATTTTGGCAAAGGTATCATTGCTCTTTCAAACACTCAAGAATAGATTTACTTCAAAGGGGGGCAAATATATAGTGATGGAAGACGATTTAACTGTGGATGGTGGCCACACAATGCAATATTTAGATCATGTATTAGAAATGTACACTAGAAACATGTATGGCACCCCAACAAATTTAATTTAAAAAGTTTTCAGCCCAAATAAAAGATGGTCTAATTGTGTCAGGAAAAGAACAAGCAAGCATAAAATGATAATTCAAAGGAAAGATGAAAGCACTAATACTGGTATCTGAGAAATTACATAGCAGAACTGGCAAGTCATCCAGGAAACAAATTATAACCTAAATGTAACTCTCTGGCATAGTTCACATTCTAGAAAAAGTCTCATTGCTGTTTCCTTTATCACTGATGGCTACAAGAGACTGTTCCAGGTCACTGATGAGAACCACATGTCTTCTCATAATAAAAAATGGGCCAGAAATAGGAAATAACGTTTGAAGAGAAAAAGGGAAGAGAAGACTATGAGTCCTCAATTATATCTTCCTCGGTTCATACTTACCCTTTTCTCTGCTCCTGATTACCTTCAAAATCATTTCCATTCTCAACATTCTTAGACGCCCGAAATATCCAACCTAAATATTCCACTCACATTCCCTCTTCTCCTCTACTCTAGGCTTCATATTTCTATCTACACTTCAGAATTTTCACTTTCATGAGCCACATCATGAGGAAGGAGACAAGTAAAAGAAGTGGAAGTTTCATAAGTAATTCAGCATAAATTGTAAATTGTGTCATTTGGAACAACTTTGCTTTCCTTCTAGAACAAATCTAACCAATGATCTAAGAATATATATATAATCTTTTCACTAAGACAAAATAAATAAGAACTGCTAAATCTTACCTGATGTTTCATGTAATGATTCATGTAGGGGGTTGCCATTCTACTAACTTTGAGGCAAAATGGACACAGCAAGTTCTTTGTGTTTTCATGGGATGTTCTAAAATGAGTTTCTACATCAGAAAATGTTGATGATCTAAACTGGCAAACCTAGAAATATAAAGAAGGTTTAGTTTAACTTGAATGTATAACTGATATGCAATTACATTAAAGTAGCAATGATAAATCATTTTTTCAGAGGAACATTACGTTCTAATTCATCTTTGCTGCCTATACAATCAAGAATCCTATTACTTCAGATAATAATGATGATCTTTGAAACAGAAAAGTATCATTCAAACTCTAACACCTCTTGTCCTATACAGCTTATCCTGCTATATAAAATGAGAGTATTCTCTTCTTTGGATTTTAAATAACATCCAGAATATGACAGAGGCAATTTATCTTTATCTTGCTATCTTATTGGGAACCACTTCAAATTCTAGAAAAATAGTGGCCACAAAGTATTTAGTTGAGTTTCCCATAACTAACAGCATTTACTATTTCTCTGGCATGTCTTTATTTTCCCTACTTAGTAAAAAAGTCCATATGTTTGTCTTTTTCTAGCAGGGTATTTGTTTTTCTAGTACAGGGGTCAACAAACTATGACCCACAGGCCAAGTCCAACCCACCACCCACACATACATGAGTTAAACCAAAGGGAGTTTTTATGATTGAAGAGGTTCTTCAATTTAGTAACTTGTTTTACTTAAATGGTTAAAAAATAATAAAATACTATTTCATGGCACATGATAATTAAACTAACAGCTAAGTAGACAATAAAATGTGTGTGTACCTGGCAAATATATGGCATTTCACCAGGTTTATGAGTGTCCTTCATATGTTGTAAAAGAGTATGTTCTGTTTCAAATGATAATTCACAGATTTTACAAATCGCTGAAATTAGAAAAACACACGTTACATCATTTTAAGGATATATATAAATAAAAGGTTTATTTTGTACATCTATAACAACAGCAACAAGTAATAATAGTAACAGTGATGGTGGTTCCAATAATTCTATAGTTAACTCTGTTAATGCTATACTAAGGACTTTACTTATATTAGCTTACTTAATAATTCCCATTCCATAGTTGAGAGAGGTACTGTTATTTTTATTCCCATTTTTCAGATGAGGAACCTGAAGTACAGAAAGTTTAGGTAACTTGCTTGAGATCTCGCAGCTGTATTAAAAGGCAGAACTGGAATTTGAGTCCAAGCTGTCTAACTCCACACTCTGTGATTTCAACTTTCATTGCAGTTATCTTTCTTATTAGAGTATAAATCAAGATCATTGATTTCATATTTGTAAACCAGGGACTCTGGTTTTTAGCTTACCCCTTACACATCATACAGGAGATATGCCCTATTTATAAGAGGGATCTCAACTTAAGTAATCTTATTGAAAAGTTTCTGCAAGTTAAAATTTGCTTTTCAACTTTGTCCTCAAACTACAAAGTCTATTTCTTATTTTTCTATCAGAGTTCTTAAGGATCCCTCATAGTTTATATGATCAAAATAATTGATGCTTAGCACTTCAGTGAAACTGTGACTTACTAGAAAACTCATGAGGTGTGTGTGTACTCTCAATGTGACACTGCAGCTGGAATGGTGTAGGATACTGACGGTAACAGTGCTGGCAGGTGGTGTGACTTTCCCAGCTCTCACTGTTCTGCTTCTCAAGTTCCAAATGGTGTTTCATGTGATTCATAAACCTATAAATAATTGTCAACAGGTGCAAATATTCAGATTTATAACAGAAAACCCTCACAAGTAAGTATCTGAACCTAAATGTTAGAAAGGCAGTTATATTATTCAGAATAATATCTCTAAGCCTTAAAATCTTCTAGAAAAGTGTGCACTTCAAATAATCACTTTCATTAAATGGCTCAGTAAATCTATTTGTAAAATACAGTGGAACCTCGTTTCTCGAACTTAATTTGTTCCAGAAGGCTGTTCAAGAAGTGGTTTGAAAACTGAATAATTTTCTCCCATTAAAAATAATATAAATTTAATTAACCCATTCCAGACTGCCAAATGATTCCCTTTTTCAAACCTTTCTTATATACAGTACATGTCTAATATACTGTTTAAACCTATATGATAAAAGGCTAATAAGAAAATCAATCAAACAGCAGAATGACCCGTCTCTATGACACACACTGACTACCAGGGGGCAGATGCTCAACACAGTAGCTGCCCCCTGGTGGTAAGTGCACTCCCACAGGGGGAGCACTGCTCAGCCAGAAGCTGGGCTCACGGCTGGCAAGCACAGTGGCAGTGATGGGAGCCTCTTCCACCTCCGTGACAGTGCTAAGGATGTCTGATTGCCTGCTTAGGTGGGGAGCAGGCCTAAGCCATCAGTCGGACATCCCCCGAGAGTTCTTGGATTGCGAGAGGGTGCAGACCGGGCTGAGGACCTCCCCCCCCCAGTGCACGAATTTCAAGCACTGGGCCTCTAGTTTAAAAATAAACACTTCTTTTCTTAAATTTATAGGACTATCTTCTACTAGCCTTAAAGGAATTTTTCATATATCACTGCCTCCAAAATGCTATCACCAGCTGCTTTTCCCTTATCCAATCAACAAGTTTTTCTACCTATTCAATTACCTGTGATTGCTGTTTTGTGAACACTTTCATACCCTTAGCAACATTAGCACTCTTGATTGCCTCTTTATGTTTTAAAATTGTGCTAAGTGCCAGGAACTCCTTTGCTAGTTGCCTGCTAGATTATTTTTGTCATCTGAGGTATCAGCATGAAAAGGTTGTCAGTTCGAAAACTGAAGTTTTGATCCATGGAGACATTTTTTTCCTGTTAAAACTTGGTAAAGAAAAGGGCTTGTTGTCCTAACCAGTTTGGCTCAGTGGATAGAGCGTCGGCCTGCAGACTGAAGGGTACCAGGTTCGATTCCGGTCAAGGGCATGTACCTTGGTTGAGGGCACATCCCCAGTGGGGGCATGCAGGAGGCAGCTGATCGATGTTTCTCTCTCATTGATGTTTCTAACTCTCTATCCATCTCCCTTCCTCTATGTAAAAAAATCAATAAAATATATTTTAAAAAAAGAAAAAAAAAGAAAAGGGCTTGTATGCATGCATATAAGCCTAAACAATGGACACAGACACCAGGGTGGTGAGGGCATGAGTTGGGGGCTGAGGGGGAAATGGGGGGATAAGGACACATACATAATACCTTAATCAATTTTAAAAAAGAACTGAATTGTTCAAGATGGGAGACGTTTGAGAAACAAGGTTTTACTATAATCTCTTTGTTTTAAAACAACCCATTAATAGTTAATATGAAATACCATGAATTTTCTAGAACACTTCATTATTATTTCAGATAAAAATTTTTATAAAGAAAAACAGCAGGCTACTTTTCCATATATGAAATACTATATACATTTTAAAATAAAATACTTAAAGGAAGGAAACCCTACCACCAAAAGCAGTTATAAATTCATGAGAGAAATCTTTTTGAAGGCCTTAAATATATAAAATATGCTTCAGTGGCTTAAAGGACAAATTATTAGTATTTTTTTATATAGTAATCATCATGGAAGTTTTACTATTTATCTTTTCACACTTTCAAAACACTACTTCACTTTAGAGCTGCTTATAGTACACTTTGAAATGTCTTTTTCCCCTTTCATTTTAACATCATCTCTATTCAAATCTATTTTAAAAATCCTAGTCTTGCCTAAATGCTACAAAATTTCTAGATGTTATAAAATATGGTGAGCTTAAAATTTCTACACAGTTTGATAATCTAGAAATCTGTAACCAGTCTTTTGAAATGAAAATAAAAAAGAAAGGGAATCCAAGATGGCTGCCAGTGGGACTGCAGGCTGCTAGATAGTGTGAGAGTGAGAGAATGAAAGGAGAGTGCGTGGATGTGCGGGGAGTGTCAGTATTTGTGAGGGACAGCTATACTACAAGAGACTGTTGGGGACTGGCGGACCAGCCCCACATAAATGGCCAGCCTCTACTGCAGCTGAAATCTCTCCTGGAGCAGCTGGCTCTGCTGCAGAGGCCATGCCATCTTGAAGGGGAGACAGCTGTGATCAGAGACTGAATGTGATCAGAACCCCAGCCTTACCTTCAACCAGGGAGATCTCGGATGCCTCCCGGGACCTTACAACAACAATGCCCAGGGACCAGTTACCTCAGCTGCAAATCCACGAATGCCGGAACTCCAACCTCCCCAACCACGGGTGCCTGAGAGGTCTGCTCAGGGGGAGACAAACGCATGAATTTTTGGATGGGCCCTGTGCCTTTTCACAGAGCAGAAGAAACAGCTGAATCAAAGAGCACCCACCCAGAACTGGTGACTTAAACACAGCTGGCATTGCCTAAAGAAAGTCAATGCAGGAGAGAGAGCACTACACAACCAGAAACCCTGAGAGGAGCCATCATGGGGAGACAAAGAAACAGCCCACATAAGAAAGAAAAGGAGAAATCACCAGAAAAGGCAAGCAATATGACAGAGAAAGAACTCAGAGCAATGGTCATAAGGTCACTGAAAAGGGTGGAAGACAAATTCAACACCATGTGTAAGAACCAAGAGAAATGAAGAACCAAGAAGAAATGAAAAATGACATTGCTGCAATAAAAACCTCAATAGAAAGTATCAACAGTAGACTAGAAGAAATGGAGGACTGCATCAGTGAGCTAGAAGAAAAAATACCCAAGCAGAGAAGCATGTAGAAAAAAAAAAAAACACTTAAAAAACAGGAGGAGAGCCTAAGGGAACTTTGGGACAACACAAAACAAAACAACATCTGCCTAATAGGGGTACCAGAAGGAGAGGAAACTGAGCAAGGAATAAAAAACCTGTTTGAAGAAATAATGACAGAAAACTTGCCTGATATTGGGAAGTAAAAACTCACACAAGTCTAAGAAGCTCACAGAGTCCCCAACAAGATGAACCCCAAAAGACTGACACCAAAACACATTATAATTAAATTGGCAAACACAAACGACAAAGTAAGAATCTTAAAGGCTGCCAGAGAGAGACAGAAAGTTACTTACAAAGGATCTCCCATCAGACTATCAACTGATTTCTCAACAGAAACACATCAGGCCAGAAGGGAATGGAATGAAATATACAAAGTCATGCAAAGCAAGGGTCTGAATCCAAGAATACTGTACCCAGCAAGGCTATCAATAAAAATTGTGGGTGAAATCAGGAGCTTCATAGGCAAAAAAGGACTAAGGAAGTTTATTACCACCAAACCAGCAATGCAAGAAATGCTAAAGGGTCTGCTATAAAAAGAAGAAATAGGAAGGGAAGAAGGAACACAGGCATAAAGAATAAAAATGGTGACAGACAAGTACCTATCAATAACTTTAAATGTAAATGAATTAAATGCCTCAATCAAAATACATAGGGTAGCTGAGTGGATAATAAAACATGACCCATGTATCTGCTGTCTACAGGAAACCCACCTTAGAACAAAGGACTCACAAAGACTGAAGGTGAAGGGATGGAAAAAGTTTTTCAGGCGAATGGAAATGAAAAAAAAGCTGGGGTAGCAAAACTTATATTTGAAAAATTAGACCTCAAAGTGAAGGCCATAACAAGAGATAAGGAAAGCCACTTCATAATACTAAAGGGAGCAATTCAACAAGAAGATACAACTCTGGTAAACGTATATGCACCCAATACAGGAGCACCCAATACATAAAAAAACAAACAAACAAACAAAAAAACTTCTGGAGGATATCAAGGGAGAGACTGACAGCAATACAGTCATAGTAGGGGACTTTAATAACCCACTAACACCACTGGACAAATCCTCTAAACAAAAAAATCAGCGAAGAAACAGCAATCCTAAATGACTCACTAGATTAGATGGAATTAATTGACATCTTCAGAACATCCCACCTCAAAGCCAGAGAATATATATTCTTCTCAAGTGCACATGGGTCATTTTCAAAGATAAACCACATATTGGGGCACAGGCAGTCTTTTTAAATTCAAGAAGACAGAAATCATATCAAGCATCTTCTCAGATGACATTGGCATAAAACTAGAAATCAACAACAATAAAAACAATAAAAAAATAAAACACCTGGAGGCTAAATAGCATGCTATTAAACAATGATTGGGTTACCAAAGAGATCAAAGAAAAAACAAGAAACATCATGGCAACAAATGACAATGAAAACACAACAATCCAAAATCTATGGGACACAGCAAAGCAGTCTTGAGAGGGAAGTTCATAGCTCCACAGGCCTATCTCAAAAAACAAGAAAAGATAGTAATAAATTATCTAACCCTGCAACTCAAAGAGTTAGAAAGAGAGCAACAAGGAAAGCCCAGTGTAAGCAAAAGGAATGAAATAATAAAGATCAGAGAAGAGATAAATGACATAGAGAAAAACAAAACAAAACAAAAAAAACAATACAAAAGATCAACAAAACCAAGTGCTGGTTCTTTGAAAGAATAAACAAGCTTGATGACCCTTTAACCAGGCTCACCAAGAAGCAAAGAGAGAGAACCCAAATAAACAAAATCAGAAATGAAAGAGGCAAAGTAACAACCGATCCCACAGAAATATATATGATTTCGCTTTGTCCCATAGATTTTGGATATGAACAACTCTATTCCAACAAAATGGACAACCTAGATGAAATGGACATACTCTTAGGAAAATACAAGCTCCCAAAACTCAATAAAGAATAAAAAAGCCTGAATAGGCCGATAACCACCAAAGAAATTGAAGCAGCGATCAAAAATCTTCCAGCAAACAAAAGCCCAGTCTGGACTATTTCAGAAAATTCAAGAGGAAGGAACACTTACAAGCTCTTTCTATGAAGCCAGCATTACCCTAATCCCAAAACCAGATAAAGACACCACAAAAAAAGAGAACCACAGGCCAATTTCCTTGATGAACATAGATGCTAAAATCCTCAACAAAATTCTAGCAAATCGAATTCAGCATTACATTAGAAAGATCATACACCATGACCAAATGGGATTTATTCTTGGGAGGCAAGGATGGTACAATATCTGCAAATCAATAAATGTGATACATCACATAAACTGAGAGACAAAAATCACATAATCATATCAATCGATGCAGACAAAGCATTTGACAAAATCCAACACCCTTTCTTGATAAAAACTCTCAGCAAAGTGGGAATAGGGGGATCATACCTCAACATAATAAAAGCCTTATATGAAAAACCTACATCCAACATCATACTCAATGGTCAAAAACTAAACTCATTTCCCCTAAGAATGGGAACAAGACAGGGATGCCCACTTTTACCACTCCTGTTTGATATAGTACTGGAAGTGCTAGCCATAACGATCAGACAGGAAGAAGAAATAAAAAGGCATTCAAATTGGAAAGGAAGAAGTAAAACTGTCTTTATTCACTGATGACATGATACTATACATAGAAAACCCCAAAGACTCCATAAAAAAACTACTGGACCTAATAAGTGAATTTGGCAAAGTAGCAGGATACAAAATTAACACCCAGAAATATATGGCCTTTTTATACACTAATAATGAACTCACAGAAAGAGAAGCAAAAAACAAACAAACGAACACACACACACACACACACACACACACACACACACACACACACACAACAAAACAAAACAAAAAACCAATCCCATTTACCATTGCACCAAAAAAATTAAGATACCTAGGAATAAATTTAACTAAGGAATAAAAGACCTTTACTCAGAAAACTACAGGGCATTGAAAAAAGAGATAAAAGAAGACATGAACAAATGGAAGAATATACCATGTTTATCGATTTGTAGAATCAACATCATTAAAATGTCCATACTATCCAAAGCAATCTATAAATTCAATTCAATCCCCATTAAAATACCAAGGGCATACTTCAAAGACCTAGAACAAACTCTCCAAATATTTATATGGAATTAAAAAAAGACCCCGAATAGCTGCAGCAATCTTGAGAAAGAAGAACAATGTAGAGGGATCACAATACCAGATATCAAGCTATACTACAAAGCCACTGTTCTCAAAACTGCCTGGTATTGGCACCAGAACAGACATATAGACCAGTGGAACAGAACAGAGAACCCAGAAATCGACACAAGCCAGTATGCTCAATTAATATTTCACAAAGGAGGCAAGAGCATACAATGGAGACAAGACAGTCTCTTCAATAAATGGTGTTGGGAAAACTGGACAGATATTTGCAAAAAAATAAAACGAGACCACCAACTTACACCATACACAAAAATAAACTCAAAATGAATAAAGAACTTAAATATAAGATGGGAAACCATAAAAATCTTAGAAGAAGCCATAGGCAGCAAAATAGCAGACATTTGTTGTAGCAATATCTTTACCGATACAGCTCCTAGAGCAATGGAAACTAAAGAGAAAATAAACAAATGGGACTACATCAAAATAAAAAGCTTCTGCACAGCAAGAAACCATCAACAAAACAAGAAAGCCTGCTGCATGGGAGAATATATTTGCCAATGTTATCTCTGATAAGGTTTTAATCTCCAACATTTTCAGGGAACTCAATCCAATCCAAAAATGGGCAAAGGACCTAAAAGTCACTTTTTGAAAGAGGACATTCAGAAATCCAAGAGACATATGAAAACATGCTCAAAGTCACTAATCATCCGAGAGATGCAAATCAAAACAAACATGAGGTACCATCTCACAGCTGTCAGAATGGCTATCATCAACAAATCAACAAACGACAAGTGCTGGAGAGGATGTGGAGAAAAAGGAACCCTCCTTGCGCTGCTGGTGGGAATGCAGACTGGTGCAGCCACTATGGAAGACAGTATGGAGTTTCCTCAAAAAGTTAAAAATGGAACTCGCATTTGACCCAGTAATCCCACTTCTAGGACTATATCCTAAGAAATCAGAAACATCAATCAGAAAGGATATATGCACCCCTCTGTTCATAGCAGCACAATTTACCATAGCTAAGATGTGGAAACAGCCTAAATGTCCATCAGCAGATGAATGGATTAGAAAATGGTGGTACATCTACACGATGGAATACTACACTGCTGTAAAAAGGAAAGAATTCTTACCATTTACAACAGCATGGATGGAACTGGAGAGCATTATGCTAAGTAAAATAAGCCAGTCAATGAAAGAAAAATACCACATGATCGCACTCATTTATGGATAATAATGAACATTATAAACTGATGAACAAAAATAGATACAGATGCAGAGCAGCATCGAACAGACTGTCAAACTACTACAGCGGGAAGGCTGGGGAGGGTTGGGGGAAGGTAAGAGATCAATCGAAGGACTTGTATGCATGCATATAAGCATAACTAATGGACACAAGATACTGGGGGGGGGGGAAGGGAGGCCGGGGGAAGGTCAGTGGGGGCGGGGGGGGGGGGAAGGAGACATATGTACTACTCTGTAATGCTTTAAGCAATAAAATAAAATTTAAAAAATTTAAAAATAAAATATATGTATATAAGTAAAAAAAACAAAACAAAACAAAAGAAAAAGTTTCATGTTTAATATTAAATGGCTAACCTCAAAGGAAACGTAAAAAAAGCTTTGCTAAAAATAAAAGAACTTCTAATGTAATATGCATAACATTTAAGTATAAGGAACTTAACCAGTGAGCCACTTTCTATGAATTTTACCAAAATTAGTAATGTTATTTTATAATGGATTTTACTGTAAAAATGGTAAAAATGATGTAAGGAGGTCACAGTGTTTCAGTGTTTTATCTCAAAGTACAATTTCTCTTCTGTTAAGCTATTGAGACCATTAGCAATTGATAGCTGTTAGGGTTTGATAAAAAGAAGGTACAGAGGTATGAAAACTCATATGAAAAATATTTGAAAGAGCTTTGAAAATTATAAAGCACTACCCCTAAATGTAGTATTCATAATTTAGTTTACTTTTATATTACAGTATATTTCAGTGTTTTTTAATGTACTTCTCTTTAAACCCAAAATTCACCATAAAATATAATTCTGGGCTTAGAAATGACCTATAGCAGTGGTCGGCAAACTGCGGCTCGCGAGCCACATGCGGCTCTTTGGCCCCTTGAGTGTGGCTCTTCCACAAAATACTGACTTCTGCGCATGGGCCACGAAGTTTCAATCGCACTGTATGTGCGCGCCCGCACGTGGTATTTTGTGGAAGAGCCACACTCAAGGGGCCAAAGAGCTGCATGTGGCTCGTGAGTCGCAGTTTGCTGACCACTGAATAGGATACCTAAGAATGTTAGTTACAAATGATAGTTATCAGAGGTAAATATTTTTAAGTTTACGTGTGTGTCACAATATTAGTACATGTACACATATACATATATGCATCTCACAGAAGGGAAGTGCAATGATGTCTGTAATTTACTCTGAAAAATATAAAAAATCAGATAGGTCTATGGATGAATATATAAATATGTAGTAATACAAGTATAGTAAAATGTTAGTAGAAATGAGGTGGGCAAATATATATATATTTTTCTGTAAAAATTTTCAACTTTGCTGAATATTTAAAATTTTTTATAATAAAATGTTAGAAAAACATCGTCATGTTATACAGTATAAACAATGAAAAATACCAGTCAATATTGTATTACTTTGTTCTTCTTACTATTTCACTTAGGATGATAGATATGTAATATGACATGTTACTATCTCACTTAGGATGATAGATATGTAATATGCCATATAACTCAAAGACTGGAAAGTATAAGTTCCTAAAATTTAAAGCATATATGCATAAACCTTCAAAGTTCCACTGATAATTAAATCTCTGCTTTTAAAATGTGCTAAACCATAAAATCAAAAGAAATGTTTCAAAGAACTGGTACTCCTTTAAAGAAGATTACCTTACCAAAAACAGATCGCTTTCTCTGCAAGGTAAATGTGCTAAAAATTATAAATATGAATTAAAAAAATTAGAGCATTAAATAAGACTAGTATGAAGGAGGTCAAACTGGATGAAGTGGTTCTTCCTGTGATAGGAAAAGTAAGATTCAAAAGCAGTTAAAAAATAAAAATGCCTCACGAAAATTCCTAGATCAAGGATAAATATAAAAAAGGAAGTAATTTTGCCCTAGGCTAAAAGAAATTTTGTCCTTAAGTTATCTGAAATAAATACAACTAAACGGGCCCAAATGTCAAACTCCTAAAATACAAGAAAGCTTTTCAACATGATAATCTGTCTTTGCTCTTTGTAGAAAGTATGAAACTTGCTTACCTAAGATGGCACAGAAAAATAAAGATACAATAGTTATATCTGTAGCATCCCAATTTTCAAACATTAACATATTTACATACCTAATATTATTTTTAAGAACTTTTGAGCAACTGAAGCATTTAAAGGTTGTGTAAGTCTTTTCTTCATTGTCAACATCTCCTTCATGTTTTCCGTAGTAAAAGTCACTAACTAACATGATCAATTTTTCTTTCTCTGCACCAGTCTTAGTTTTCTTTTCAGTACTTGAAATTTCTACTTTAATCATCTCCAAAATTTTATTTATCATGCCTGGACAACAACACTGAAAGAGGAAAAAAAAATAAGCCACTATGAGTTTAAGCCTGAGTGTTGAAAATTAAAATGCAAGACTAAGATTTTTCATTAAGTAATGTGACTGACATACATGTCACCATGGACAAAAAATAAGGTATAAAGGGGAATTTTAAAATTACATGTAAGATTAAACACCTAATAAAATATTCTGATTAATACATTATCTTCATTAAAAATTAAAATATAGATTGTCAAGGGCAGGGGGAAAAAAGGAGACATATGTAATACTCTTTGTAATACTTTAAGCAATAAATATTTTTTTAAAAAAAATTTAGTGAAATTATGGGATTGAAAGTCAGCTTTTTATGTAAAAAGAAAAAAAGATTGAATGGTGAAAATATGAATATGTGGGTGAGACCTTGCATTAAAAAATGTTATATTTTAATGGATGGGGACCACTGGATGACAGAAAAAGCTACAAAAATCAAATAAAAGTTATGTTTTTATGTAAAAAATTAAAATATAATGTACATATGCTGTAGTGCATATAAACTTAATTTTTAAATTTGATGCTTCATAAGGATTTTTAAATCTTGTATGAAGATAATCATTATGAATATCAATTTTTACCAAAGTTATATGAAAATACCAATGAGGAGATTTCTTACCTAAATGTCTGGAGAAATTAGCATTTACCACATATCAATTCTTAATATTTTCAGAGATTTTTTGGATATTTCTAAAAATAAAATTTTGAAAAAGTTTTTACCTTCATGTGATATTTCAAAGCATCCAAATTATTGAACTGAACATTGCACTTTGGACAAGATCTTTGAAAAGGGTTTCCAGTTTTATGTTCAGTTGATGAGGTACCTAAAATAAATTAAGGATTATTATTACTCAATTTTTTTCTTTTTTAAATCTTAAACAACCAGTAATAATAGTTTTAAAATTTATCACAGTTTCTAAAATTTAAATATAATTTCTTTTTTATATGCCACATTCACATTTACCTTTTGATGTCATAATTGAGGAGGATGTCACTGAAGGAGAGCTGTCTAAAGATAATGTAGCACATGAACCTATTTCAGAAACATCATCACTGGTCTTTGGCTTTTTTGGATGAACTCTGTTTGCTATAATACTAGGACGTTTTCTTATAGGCAGAGTTTCACCTACAGCTACAATTTAAATAGTGAAAAAGATATTTGTAAATGCTTTAGTATATAATAGAACATTGCTTAAAAATGCTAATAAAATGATCTTACCTTTAAAATTAAATAAAAGTACTTCAGAGCTAAATTAAAGGTAATATAATTAAATTACCATATCATACAAATGACAATAAAGAATGATAAAAATTTATATGATAAATAGGTACAAAAAATTGCACAGCCAGCCAGCATGGCTCAGTGGTTGAGCATCAACCTATGAACCAGGAGGTCATAGCTTGATTCCCAGCCAGGGCACATGCCTAGGTTGTAGGCTTGATCCCCAGTATGGGGTATGCAGGAGGCAGCCAATCAATGATTTTCTCTCATTGCTGATGTTTCATCTCTCCCTCTCTAGTCCTCTCTAAAATCAAAAAAACATATACATATACATATGCATATATATATATTTGTTAATTCTCAACTGAGGATATTTTCCCATTGATTAGAGTCTAATCTATGTGGTTCTCAACCTTCCTATTGCTGCGACCCTTTAATACAGATCCTCATTTTGTGGTGACCCCCAACCATAAAATTATTTTCGTTGCTACTTCATAACTGTAATTTTGCTACTGTTATGAATCGTAATGTAAATATCTGATATGCTATATGTGTTTTCCGATGGTCGCGACCCACAGGTTGAGAACCGCTGGGAGAGAAACATCAATATGTTTCTCTCACATTGATTGATTGCCTCCTGCATGCACCTCGACCAGGGCCCTGGCTGGGGAGGAGCTTGCAATCAAGGTACATGCCCTGACTGGAATCGAACCCAGGACCCTTCTGTCTACAGGACGACGCTCTATCCACTGAGCCAAACTGACCAGGGCAATAAAAACAGTTTTGTATTTTTAAAGAAATTGCACAAGCAGCTATTACGGAGTACACATATTTAAACTCATGAAATAAACTAATACAAAAAATGCTAAAGATGCTTTCGAATAAAGTGGTAGTATAAAAAAGTCAGACCAAAACAATCCCCAGAAAAAACTTAAACCACAGAGAATACTCTAAGCTCAGTTCCAAATATGAATTTATTTTTAGATGTGTCAATACATTTGAGCTTGTAAGTAAAAACAATTTCTATTCTAAAAATTAGAGAAACGCTTTAAGATACTTAAAAACTTAAGATGTCTAATGGAAAACTCAAGTTGGTTCTTTTCCCACTTAACAAGTTGACAGGTAGTTTAAATAATCTGTTTATTCCCTTTAGTCTAATGGTTCTGTCTTATGGAATATAGTGGGCATGTCATATCACAATTTCTAAAATTTATATATAATTTCTTTTTTATATGCCACATTCATATTTACCTTTTGATGTCATAACTGAGGAGGATGTCACTGAAGGAGAGCTGTCTAAAGATAATGTAGCACATGAATCTCCAGGAATTACTGGAGATTCAGATAAAGAAACCCTTTAACCTTTTTAAAAAGTTAGACTTTTAAATAAAATTTTGTTAAATAGAGATTTCATTGCTAAAAAGTTTTGAGTTTGAAAACCATCACCTTAAAGGCTAACAGATTACGCAATTCAGCGCATTTGCAAGAGAGGTTGGGTTATTTAGGCTATAACCAGATCTAGCAAAAGTCCTTTTGAAAATAACACACAATTGTACTTTGTAATAAAAATTCTAAGACTTCACATTATATTTTAATGTTCCCAACTGTACACTAAAGGAGAAGTAGTAGCATAAATACATTAATGGGTTCCTCTGTCAAATCTGTGTTTCATTCTTTGAGATAACATAGAAATGATTTTTTTACATTTTCAAGCACATAATTACTGACAGCAATACTGCAAACACTTGGGACTGATTTTTTTGTAAACACACTAACATTCTTCTCAGATGTTTAGGTTATTTGAACAACTGATGATTGCTGGTGTTTTGGACTAGGCCACTGATTATCTAGCAGGCTGGATAGCAAAAATATACTTTTATATATAATTTTTTGAAGTATGAGTAAATCTCCAAGTTAAATAAAATTATTTTGAGCTCAATAGTTTTAAATTCTGACTCTTTAACTTATTTATATCTGTTGCTTCTGCCTTGTTCACTATCCTCATTCTGCAAAATCAAATTCAAATCCAAACTTCTCCAAGAACCTTCTATAATCACCCTAGACAGAAGTCCAGTAATCTTTTTTTTCTGGATAGCATATATAAGCATTAATAATTATCATGTTAACAACTGTTTATTGTCAAGTCCTTTAAGACTTTAATGTATTTCTCACTTATCTCATTTGAGCCTCAAAAAAGCTCTGAGATAAGTAGAGCAACAATTAAAATTATATCTCCAAACAACTGATTTCAGGTCTGAAGAATGAATGCATTATGTGAGAAAAACAAAAACATCTATTTTAGTATTATGAGAAAATTAGGTGTAAAGAAGTTAATTATAAAGACCACAAAAATCTTTAGAATAGAGACTGAAACCTCTATCTTCCTAATTAACTATAATCCTATTTACTATTAGGGCAATATTCCAATCCTCATAGCACTACAATTATAGAGAGAGTAGGAGTCACTGTCTTTACCCTCTAGAACAGAGGTTCTTAACCTGTGGGTCGCGACCCCTTTGGGGGTTGAACGACTTTCACAGGGGTCACCTAAGACCATCTGAAAACACATGTATAATTACATATTGTTTTTGTGATTAATCACTATGCTTTAATTATGTTCAATTTGTAACAATGAAAATATATCCTGCATATCAGATATTTGCATTACGATGCATAACAGTAGCAAAATTACAGTTATGAAGTAGCAACAAAAATAATTTTATGGTTGGGGGTCACCACAACATGAGGAACTGTATTAAAAGGTCCCGGCATTAGGAAGGTTGAGAACCACTGCCCTAGAAGCTTCAAGAACTCAAGCTTTTTCTATGAAAAAAGACCATGCTATATAATAGAGTAATATGCAAATAGGCAGAACAACCAAACAATCAAAGTGTAATATGCTAATGATATGCTAAGGCTTCTCAACCACTCGCTATGATGTGCACTGACCACCAGGAGGGAGAAGCTCTGACCCGTAGGTTAGCTTGCTGCTGGGGTCTGCCAGATGGGGACTGAGTGAGATGGGCCAGACATGCCCTGGAGCCCTTCTGCGATCCCTCCCTGGCCCGATTGTGCACCGGTGGTGTTCTTCAGCCTGGCCTGCGCCCTCTAGCAATCCGGGATCCCTTGGGGGGGATGTAGGAGAGCCGGTTTCAGCTCGATCCCACAGGCCACTCCCTTTGGGAGGGCACCAGATGCAGTGCTTGCTCGCCTCTCGCAATCGGGACTGATTAGGCACGAGTCAGCAGCAGGCCCAGTGGGGCCAGAATGAGCGGGAGCAGCAGGTAGGAGCCAGGCAGTGTTGGACTGTGGATTTCAGCCCGATCCCTGCAGGCCACCCAGAGGGACCCCACCCATGCACGAATTCGTGCACCGGGTCTCTAGTGTACTTTATAAAATCAGATTTTAGACAAGTACTTTTTCTCCTCATTTATTTTGGATCTTGGCTATTTTACTAACTATATAAGTGACACCTAGATAGGTGACTATCAAGTCAAGTATTTTTTAGAATGGGAAAATATTTTTTGGTACACATATTACTAAAAATTTCTTACTGTTTTGATTTGGTAAATGCATACTAATTTGTTAAGTAAACAATTTAAACATGCAAAAATTTCCAGTGTACCTCTCTCCATTTAGTGAAATATATCAAATTTGCTAATATAGAAATAGTAATTGATTTGATTATAAGGAATTTTCAACTTGACAAAATCCCTTCAAGTCATACTAGTTTACTTAACAACAACAAAGAACTTTGTTATGGTATACCATCAAAGAATGGTAATTCTTTTTCAATTAGAAATTTTCATTATTCCTTCAATTGAGTATTTACTGAGTACTTATTATGTGCAAATCAATGTTTCTTTAGTACTGCCATTTTATAATACTACTCTATAATCATATTTAACTATCACTTCTACATAATTTATTTGGATAGAAAGACACTAACTAGTCTATGAAGAAATAAATTATAACCACACAATTTTTCTCATATTAATGACCTCCCAAATAATTAATATTTAAAAAATAACCATAGTATTAGGACACCAAGGGACTTCTCTGACTCACAGCCTATGGTGGGTCCAAGTGAGAATGAGCTGAAAGAATACATATTAGTCAACTTAATAAAAAAGAAATGAAATATTCTATTACTAAATACAATTTTAAATAAAACCATCCAAGAAAAGCATCAGAAACTATTAACTTCCATCTTACAATGTATGAAAAACTTAACACAAAGGTATGAGTTTCAAAATAGACATTCATTCTATATGTATATTAATCAGTTCTCTCTTTATTATATTTCTAAAAAGTGATAAGCCAAACCTTCTGTATAAACTTTTGATCCGCCTTGGGATGGTGGTATTGTGTCCTGGGTCAGGTCAAACAGTAAATCAGAAGAATCATCCATTTCAACTTGCGATGAACTCCTTATAAATGACTGTAAAAGTTATAATTATTTTATTTCATAAACATTTATAAAGGTAATTTTAACTGTATGCCACTACCATAAAAATAGCCTTAATGATTCAATGACTAATAAGTTATAAAACACAAAGGTAATTATTACTCTGTCAAATTAGCATCTACTGGATAAAGAATATATGTGAACTCTCTGGATTATTACAATTATTTTTCTGGAAATCTAAAATTAGTTTGAAATAAAAAGTTTAAATTAAAGCAATCACATTATTGGCAAAGTAGAGGTTATATTTTGGTAAACTTTCTGCAAGAAAATTTTGGCAGTATCTATTAAGGGCTTTAAAAATTTCATATCCTTTGATCCAATTATTTCAAATATTCTGCTTTCATGAATTTATGCTAAGGAAATGAAAATATTTAATGGAATATTATTTGTTATAGCAAAAAATCAAAACCTGTATGTCCAACAATGGAGGAATGGTAAAATAAATTTAATGACATATTATCATGCAACATTAACCAATGACAAAGAAAAATGTTTCCAATATAAATTTCATTGAAAAAAGAACAGATATGTGTATAAAATATAATCCTAATTGATTATTATTCTATATACCACACTAACCATTTGCAGAAACAATAGCAAAATACGCTTGCATTCTCTTCTGTTTCTTTTCTACCTCCCATATATGTTACCTTTAAAATGGGAATATAAGAATCTTGAGTGTTTTGTGCTTAAAATTGAGACAGTCAGGTTTTAAGAATCTTACTTTGCTCCTAAGTTTTCTGTTGACATAGGTTTCTTAAGTAATGGAGACAGATATTGAAGTGACCCAAGCCATTCCATTCCTAAACTTTGAGGCATAGCAGGCAGATTTCTGCATTTGAGTCTTAATGTGTATTATATAAAATTAGCAATGACTTTAGACTTAATTGTAACGAAGCACAATATTACTGCAAGATAATTTTTTTCAAAATATCTGCCCTTAGAAATGGAAAATATTCATTAGCAATGGTCCAAAATAGTTCTTCAACAGAAGTTCCTCCAATTACAGTTAATACTTTAAACCCTTTCCTAGGTGATGACTCCAGTCAATTAAGTACCACCATTTCAAAGAGCGGACACATTATTCAACAAATAACATGTTAAAATAATTCTTCAATTGGGAATTACTGGAAATTCAGAAGACCTGTCCATTTATTTAACTATGAAACCTTGGGCAAGTCACTTCTAAGGTTCAAGTTATTCAACTTTCCAACTGAAATGAGAGCCACCAATTATTGTCTATTTAAAATGTACTTGCCTCTTTCACAGTACATGTATTCTACCAAGTAGTTGTCATAACAGTACTAATAAAGACCTAATATTATCTCTTATTGTATAAATAGGTAAGCTTAAGTATGGTTAAGCAAGGTTACCAGTACAACCCAGCTCTGACAAACACCTTGATTGCAGCTTCATGAGACCTTGAAGCAGAGGACCCAGTTAAGCCATGCCATGCCTCCTGACTCACAGAAATCATGAGATAATAAGTGTATATTGCTTTAAACTTCTAAGTCTATGGTACTAGTGTTATGCAACAATAAATAATTAATATATGTGCTTTGTAAGTCTTTCTTTAAAGTAAAAATGGCATTCCATTAAAAAAAAAAAAAGACAACGGGCCCAGCTGGCATGGCTCATCGGTTGAGCATCGACCTATGGATCAGAAGGTCATGGTTCGATTCCCAGTCAGGGCACATGCCTGGGTTGCAGGCTCAGTACCCAGGAGGGGACGTGTAGGAGGCAGCCGAACAATGATTGTCTCTCATCATTGATGTTTCTACCTCTCCCTCTCCCTTCCTCTCTGAAATCAATAAAAATAGCATCGTTTTCAATATTATACCTATCCTATATAATAAAACCCTAATATGCAAAGCGACTGAATGGCAGAATGACCCATCACTATGATGCGCACTGACCACCAGGGGGCAGACGCTCAATGCAGGAGCTGCCCCCTGATGGTCAGTGCACTCCCACAGGGGAGCGCCGCTCAGCCAGAAGCCGGGCTCAGGGCTGGCAAGTGCAGCCATGGTGGTGGGAGCCTCTCCTCTGCAGCAGCACTAAGGACCTCCTGGGGGATGTCCACCTGCCAGCTTAGGCCCACTACCTGGCTTAAGCCAGCAGGTGGACATCCCCCGAGGGGTCCCGGACTGCAAGAGGGCACAGGCCAGCCTGATGGACACTCCCCACTCCCCAGTACACAATGTCGTGCTCTGGGCCTCTAGTTTAAATATAATTACCTGATTTATTAACAGGTTGGATAGTTAGTTCCTACAGTTATTATTTTGAGTATTGGTTGAACTATCATAAAGATGGTGATATTTTCTCATAGTGATTATGCTTCTACCAAAATGGTGACTAGCTATGATTGTCCATAATCCTAACTGGGTATTATAATATCCAATATGTCCCTGAACTAACTGTATATTTTCAGAAATACTTACAGGTTTAGACACATTCTGAATAATAGAGCTTTGTGAAGGTTTAGATTGAGGATGAAATCTAGGTAAGGCAGCCACTGGATTTGATGTTGGGTCTTTGTAGTGTGGACTTGTAGGCTTGAATGCATCAGGAACACCTGTATTTTAAAATTACACAACACGTTGAATATTTTCCTCTACAACAAATTTTGTCAAAATATTTCACTTTAAAATTAATATAATATAATAATACTCTACCTTGATTGAGTACCTCATTCTTTATTGCCTTTGAAGACGAGCTGGAATTACCTCTGTTCAAAATATCTATAAAAATTACAGTTAAACAAATAAAATTAAAATGCACTCAGACACAGAGAACAAATTGGTAGTTGCCAGAGGGGAGGGGGTTTGGGGGACTGGGTAAAAGAGGTGAAAGGATTGAGAAGTACAGATTGGTAGTTACAAAATAGTCCTGGGAATATAAAGGACAGCATAGGAAATCTAGTAAATAATATTGCAGTAACTATGTATGGTGCCATGTGCGTACTGAAAATACTGGGGGGAACAATTTGTAAAGTGTATGATTGTCTAACCACTACACAGGATACCTAAAACCAATACAAAATAATATTGAAAGTAAAATGTAATTTAAAAATAAAAAATAAATTTATTTTAAAACTTATTTGACTTTAATAGATAATAATAGAACAAGGTTGTATATAGACTTAGGTTCCTGTGACTCAAGCCCTCCCCTAATACACATGCCACATTCATACCCCTAAAAGTCTAGAAGTTTCATTATGCTTAAATTGATTGGATTATCTGTACCATTACTCCTGAGTTCTAAAAGGAACATTGTCAGAGACTGCAAAGTAAATTGAACCCAGAATTTACCAGAGTATCTCAAATCTACTACTATACCAGAAGTAAATTTGTGGCTGACATGACCCTCTGGATCAGTTTAACGTTGCTCACTCTTGTATCCATGTGCACCCATAAGTTGTAGGTTATTGAGGAATCAAATGAAAATTTGGAACAGTTGAGATTTGCCTAAAATTGCTAATCAGGAAAAGGTACAAGGCATTAAAAAAAGTCCCAAACTAAATCAAACTAAAAAGGTTTTGCATAACAAATGAAATCATCAACAAAATGAAAAGATAACCTACTGAATGGGAAAAAATATTCTCCAATGATACATCAGATAAGGGGTTACTATGCAAAATTTATAAAGAACTCATGCAACTCACCCTGACCAGTTTTTCTCAGGGGTTAGAGCGCCAGCCTTTAGACCTAGGGGTCTCGGGTTCGATTCCCAGTCAAGGGCATGTACCTCGGTTGCAGGTTCCCCAGCCCTGGTAGGGGCGCATGTGGGAGGCAACCGATAGATGTGTTTTTCTCACATCGGTCGGTCTCTCTCTCTCTCTCTCTCTCTCTCTCTCTCTCTCTCTCTTCCTCCTTCTTCTCCTCCTCCCTCCTTCCACTCTCTCTAAAAATCAATGGAAAAAATATCCTCAGGTGAGAATTAAAAAAACAAACTCATACAACTTAACACCAAGAAAACAATCCAATTAAAAAATGGGCAGAGGAACTGAATAAATCTTCTCAAAAGAGGACATACAGATGGCCAAGACATATGAAAAGAAGCTCATGGTCACTAATCATCAGAGAAATACAAATTAAAACCACCTCACACCAGCAGAAGGACTATCATCCATAAATCAACAAACAAGTTTTGGTGAGGATGTGTAGGAAAGGGAACCCTCATGCTCTGTCAGTGCAAATGCAAATTGGTGAAACCACTATGGAAAACAGTGTGGAATTTTTCTCAAAAAATTAAAAATGGAACTGCCTTATGACCCAGTGATTCCACTTCTGGGTCTTAAAAAATCTGAAACATTAAATTGAAAGAATATATGCAACCTTACGTTCATTGCAACATTACTTACAATAGCCAAGATATAGAAGCAACCCAAGTGCCCATCAATATATGAACGGATAAAAAAGGCTGTGGAACAGCTCTGACCAGTGTCACTCAGTGGTTAGAACATTGGCCCTTGCACCAAAGGGTCTTGGATTCAATTCCCGGTCAAGGGCACGTACCTGGCTTGCAGGTTTCATCCCTGGCCCTAGTTGGAGCAGGTGCGGGAGGCAATAATCAATGTGTCTCTCATGCATCAATGTTTCTCTCTTCGCCTCTCTTCCCTCCCTCCCTTCCACACTCTCTAAAAACCAATGGGGAAAAAAATCCTCAGGTGAGGATTAACAAGACAAAACAAAAAGGCTGTGGTACATATATACAATGAAATATTACTTGGCCATAAAAAAAGAATGATGTGTGAGAGAGACACATTGATAGGTTGGCTCCTGAACGTAAGGTGTCCCGACTGGGGCCAAAGAGTGAATCTGCAATCCAGGTACATGCCCTCGACCAGGAATTGAACCTACTACCCTTCGGTGTGCAGACCAGTGCTCTAACCATTGATAACACTGGCCAGGGCCATGCCTAGTTCATTTTATACTTAAAGTGGCACTCTACTAGCGCCTTTCAATTTGCCACAAGAAATAAATTTGAGAATTAAATAAATTAGTCTACCTCTGATGAAACTAAATAGAAGTACTATTCTAAGTTTAGAATCAAGAGAAGAACTAGGCTTTCAGAAAATAAAAACTTGTCTCTCAACCATACTATTATGCATTGCCATGGTAAGTAAGAAAATACTGGCATGCTGGCTACATTCTTTTGTAAATTCTCCTTGCTTAAAAAAGTAACTATAATGAGAAAGAATCTGTTTCCTCTTTCTCCCTTGATAGTCAGTATGTTGTTCCCCTACACTTTACACATTATTGGACATTTAAAGAAATGTCATCAATATCTTCTCTTTAACATTATAACAATGATAAGTCTAATTACTGTGAATGAAATCTAATAATCCACCATGGTACTGGTCACATTCTGCTAGAAAGGTATGAGGATTAAGTGTGCTGACTACCTGTATCATCCAAGTACATAGGCTGAAGACCATGCCCTCCTCCTTCATGAATATAATCAGGAGTTGCTGGAAGATGGCTGTGCTCAGAAGCTACAGTCCATGTTGATACACAGACCAGAGATTGTATAATCATGCAGTGTCTGTTCATTTTGTAGCCATGAATCAAGATGACACTGTGATATGAGAACCCTCTCAGAGACTAACACAAACTTATTTAGTATTCTGATATTTTAAACAAAGCAGTCCAAACACTTCCTTTTCTAGGTACATTTGGGCTTTAGGGGGGAAAAGAAAAATTAACAAAAAAAAACACAGGTAAATAGGCTACTTGGTTCCACTAAAAATTATGATTTCCAATCTCAGAAGGCTTACAATACTATTAGGTACAAGTCCCAACCACATTCTCCCTCTGATTCTCACAAATTCTTAATGACCTCTATGCTCGTTCTTACCTTATAGAGCAGTGGTTCTCAACCTGTGGGTCGCGACCCCTTTGGTGGTCGAACGACCTTTTCACAGGGGTCCCCTAAGACCTTCCTGCATATCAGATATTTACATTACGATTCATAACAGTAGCAACATTACAGTTATGAAGTAGCAAAGAAAATAATTTTATGGTTGGGTCACAACATGAGGAACTGTATTTAAAGGGCCAGAAGGTTGAGAACCACTGTTATAGAGTAACAAGGACATATAAGACAGCACACAGGTTTTTCCATTAGAAACATCTTAGAAAACTTTACCGAAAGTAAATGCTTACTTGAAATGGCTGGTTTTGAACTTGATATCTCTCCAACAAAGATCAGCTCATCATCATCCTCATCCTGCTTTTCTTCTACTTTCTTCTGCCATGGTTCCAGTTCTTCTTCTTCACATTCCATAAAGAGTTCTGCCATTTTTGAATTATCTAATTTTCAAAAGGAGAGAAGCAAATCTTATTTTAAAAATACTTTTTGCAACACAAAGTATGATATTTAACGTGTACTTTGATAATCCTAATAGCAATTACTGAATTGATATTTGTAATCAGTAAATAGTAGCAAAATTAAGAAACTTGAAATTCAATCTCTAATATCTGAATTAGTAAAATTATGCTAGTTAGATAAATAATGGATGACAATAGCTATTTACAGTGGCCAACAGATTTTAGGAACATTCAAATCCAATCAAACTGAGTTTTAGTTTTATAACTAGAATATGAGTATATCTATGAAAAGGACTGTCTGTACCTATTATCTTAACCCCCACCAAACTCCTACATTAACAAAAAGGGAGATAAGCAAAGAATAAGAGGCAACAGGTGGGAGATATAATAGAAAAACTGGACCAGATTGAGGGATACTAGGCACAGAGCAAAGCAGGAATGTGGTGCTACAATGAAAATAGAGAATACTAAGCAAGGCTTATTCCATCTTAGAATAGATCTAGATATTTCTCACATGAAGAAACTAAGCAAAGAGCATGAATACCACCAAGCTACAAGTGCTGACAGAGCAAGTGATCATTTTGGTGCCTTATTCTTAATAAGGATGTACAACTAATGATCATCAGAACTATGTCTAAAACTTCCAATGTGAAAGATAAAAACAATAAAACAGAATAAAGTATCTCAAAGGAAACTGAGACAATATATATGGCAGGAAAAAAATTAGAGAGAATATAATTAACATTTTTAGAGAGATAAGACAAGAAAGCTATTACAAGTAACATTCAGAAAACAAAAAGATTATAATAATATAGCCAAAATGCAGTAAAAAATCAAATGCCAAAGTTGAGTAAACATCCCATAAGTGGAACTAAAATATATATACAGGGGTGAGCAAAAGTGGGATTACAGTTGTTTGTATGGAAAATAACATAATAAATAGTAATACAAGAATAAACTATTCTGTGTACTCACAACTGTAAACCTATTTTGCCCACCGTGTGTGTTGGCAAATCAATTTCAAAGTTACAACTCACCTAATAATAGCTCCAGAAAAAGGGGAAAAAAGGAAAAAGGAGAGGGAATATAATCAAATGAAAAAATACAAGATAATTTCCCAGTTCTTAAGGATATAAATCTCCAGATAGAAAGGGTTCACCAGCATCTAGCTAGCATAATAATTAAGAAAAGAAACATACAATTGAGGGACATATTGTGAATTTTCAGAATGCTGGAGATAAGGGAATATTGTGACATCTGAGAGAATGAAAGTGGAAAGAGAGAAGTTAGAATACTGTTTTCACAAGTCTTAGTAAAAATAAATTTCAATTTAGAATTGTATAACCAGCCAAGATTTTCATTAAGTATAAGGTACATATTTTCATCAAGAATAAAGGCAAGAAACATTAGACAAAATTTATCCCCATTCATCTGTTCTTCTTAGAATGAACCCACCAATATATGACACTTAAGAAGGAGGAGCCGTGGCCAGGTGGCTCAGTTGGCTGGAGCATTGTCCATACTCCAAAAAGATTTATGTTCAATTCCCAGTTGGTGCGCTTACTGGAGCAATCGATGGATGTTTCTCATTTCTCACATCAATGTTTCTCTCTCTTTCTCTCTCTCTAAAATAAATATATCAGCCCTGACCGGCTTGGCTCAGTGGACAGAGCATCGTCCTGTGGACTGAAGAGTCCCAAGTTCGATCCTGATCAAGGGCATGTACCTTGGTTGCAGGCATATCCCCAGTAGGGGTTGTGCAAGAGGCAGCTGATTGATGTTTCTCATTGATGTTTCTAACTCTCTATCCCTCTCCCTTCCTTTCTGTAAAAAATCAATAAAATATATTTTAAAAAATAAATAAAATAAACATATCCTTGGATGAAAATTTAAAAAAGAAAAAGGGCCTGGCTGGCGTGGCTCAGTGGTTGAGCATCAACCTATGAACCAGGAGGTCACAGTTTGATTCTGGGTCAGGGCACATGTTTGGGTTGCAGGGTTAATCTCCATTGTGGGGTGTGCAAGGGGTAGCCGATCAATGATTCTCTCTCATCATTGATGTTTCTGTCTCTCTCTCCCTCTCCCTTTCTCTCTGAAATCAATAAAAATATATTTTTTTAAAAAAAGAAAAGAAAAAGGAGGAAGACCAGGATGCAGAAAACACGATATTTAACACAGTACAAAGACAAAAGGAAGTCCCAGGACAATAGCTGTTCAACAGGTCTAGAGAGTAACCAGGCAATGTAGAGCAGGAGAACATTACTCCCAGGAGGAATATCTCCAGGAGAAAACACACACACACACACACACACACACACACACACACACACACACTTAAATTGATAGATTACAAGTTTTACCATGTAGAAAGTTGAGTTAAGAGGCTACAGAAGGGTGTGAGATGACTTGGCTAGAGACCTTAACTAAATTTAGCAAATTTTAAAAAATAAAAAATTTAAATTGATGGCTATATTTTTTAAAACAGAAAAAAGTAAATGTATCTATAACATATAATACCATAGTACTATGCTCACCAAGGAACAAATTTAGTAAAGTCATCATAGTAGAAACATCAAATAGGATTTAACCAAAAATTGAGCTATAACTACAATGGGAGATGCTTGGAGGGAAGGATAATATAAGAAACCTAAAATCTTCATAGTACTTAATAGGAAATCATTAGATAATGACAAAAACTTATGACTCAAGAGACAACATTATGTATATGTGTGCTTTAAAATTTTATAAATATGGAAGTGATGATTAGAAAAACAGCTAAACTAATAATAGCGGGTGCCTTGAAAAAAACATAGGAGTATACAGACCCAAAACACATGCATGTGCACAACCCTTTCTCTTGTTCTTTTACATCCTTCAGAAACAATGGTTATTAAATTTATAACGTTCAGATTATCTGCCTTTTTAAAACTATGCATGTACTAGTATTGTTCTGGTTTAAAAAGTTTTGAAGGAATAATTAATATAACGGCAATATGGATGGATAGAAAGGGTGCTAGATATGTGGAGTGAGACGTGGATAGGGAACAACTAAACAATAAAATTAAAACAAAACAAAATAATTCCAGAGTTCTGGTTTAGACAATGATATCTTTTTTTAAATACAATTATATATATACTTCATCTTTAAATGCAGTAATTTCTAAAGGTAATATTACTATGTTAAAATAATGTCATTTCTACTTTTAACTCAAAATTAAAAGGTACTATGTAGCTCTGGCTGGTACTCTCAGTAGTCAGAGTATTGACCCAAGCACCAAAGGGTTGTGGGTTTGGTTCCAGGTCAAAAGAAGGTACCTGGGTTGTAAGTTCGATCCAGGTTGGGGTGCATGCGGGAGGCAGCCAATCAATGTTTCTTTCTCTTTCTATGCCCCCACACACACCCTCCCTCCCTCCCTCCCTCTCACTCTCTAAAAATTCAATGGAAAAAATATCCTCAGGTGAGAATTAACAACAATAAAAAAAGGTGCTATGTAAATATGATTTGGGGAGTGCATATAAAAGAAACACCTTAACGTATTGGTGTTATTTTTTAAAATCTTTAATATAATTTCCCCTTTTATACAGGTATGCCAAAATCATTTCTTGGCATAAAGTTACTTCATGGTTAGTAGTCCACCTACCATAAAAGAAAACAAACAAACAAAAAAAACCTTCCCACCCTCCAAAATATAACCAATTTTATGAACTGATCCCATTCCTTTCTAAACTATACTTTAAAAAAAATATATACATATACATGCAGAATGCTCTAAGCCATGAACAACATAAACTGATGAACAAAAACAGATCCAGAGACAGAGAAGTATCGATCAGACCCTGAAACCTCAGAGGGAAGGTAGGGGAGGGTGGGGGTAAGGGGGAGAGATCAACCAAAGGACTTGTATGCAAGCATATAGGCCTAACCAATGGACACAGACAACAGGGGGGTGAGGGCATGAGTCGGGGGGAATAGGGGGCAACGTGGGGATAAGGACACATATGTAATAACTTAATACAATTTTTTTTTAAAAAAATAATGCTCTAAGTCAAGCATGTGAAACTCGTGGCTGGCGACCGGCTGCGAGTTTCACACGCTTGCTCTAAGTAAAATTAAAAAGTAATTCATGCCCTAACCAGTTTGGCTCAGTGGATAGAGTGTCGGCCTGCGGACTGAAAGGTCCCAGGTTCGATTCCGGTCAAGGGCATGCACCTTGGTTGTGGGCACATTCCCAGTGGGGGGTGTGCAGGAGGCAGCTGACCCGATGTTTCTCTCTCATTGATGTTTCTAACTCTCTATCCCTTCCTCTCTGTAAAAAATAAATAAAATATATTTTTAAAAAAGTAATTCATTGTTTAGCATTTGCACATTCTGAATACTTTGAAAATATAATCCTCATTTTGTCCCTTGAAGCCCTCATTTGTACTGCTTCTTCCATCTATAATATCCTTCCTCCTTACCTTAGACTGTCCACATTATTTAAGTATAGTAGACAGAGCATGAACTTGACATCAAATTGAATAATTCAAATCTTCATTGCACCACTTCTAATCATATGACTGGAGAAATTGCTTGGATCTGTTTCCTCACTTCTTTTTTTAAAAAAATATATTTTATTGATTTTTTACAGAGAGGAAGAGAGAGGGATAGAGAGTCAGAAACATCAATGAGAGAGAAACATCGATCAGCTGCCTCCTGCACACCCCCCACTGGGGATGTGCCCACAACCAAGGCACATGCTCTTGACAGGAATCGAACCCGGGACCCCTGAGTTCGCAGGCCGACGCTCCATCCACTGAGCCAAACCGGCTAGGGCCCTCACTTCTAATAATGGTATAATATCAACCTAATTGAAGTGGTAAGGTAAATTTATGAAAATGTCATATAAAGTGCCTAACTTCACGCATATATTCAACAAAATATTAATTCCCTGCCCCTTCCCAACTCTTGGTTCAATTAAAATTTCCTCAATAAACCATTAAACCTTGTTTTTCTTCTGCCTCTTACTACATTGAAAGTATATTCCATGCAATTTAAAATTTACCATACATGATCTCAAACTGCTCACTATTAATGTGCCTGAACTATACATGTCTTACTCAAAAGTAAGCTCCTTGACAGTGAAGAACACATTTTCTTCTTCCTTTGTATTTCCTCTCACACACAGTAGTCTACTGGATATACACTAGGCACTTAACATATGATAATTTACAGGCTAAGAAACTAAGCAAAGTCAGGCAGTGCTATCTTTCACAAAACAGATCCAGAGACACTGAAACATGCAACAGACTGCCATATTTCAGAGGGAAGGGGAGAGGAGGGAAGAGATTAATCAAATAACTTATATGCATAGCCCATGGACAAACAGTGTGGGGAGGGCCTGGGGAAGGGTTGGGTAAGGGACAACTGTAATACTTTCAACAATAAAGATTAAGAAAAATTAAAAAATGAGGGAGACTCATGTATACTGATAATAAATCATTTGCATCCATGTTTATAGATCTCCCTCATTGTTTTAACTAGGTACTGCCACTGTCAATATATTTCAAGGTATGCTGGAACCGGTTTGGCTCAGTGGATAGAGCGTCGGCCTGCGGACTGAAGGGTCCCAGGTTCGATTCCGGTCGGGGGCCTGTATCTGGGTTGCGGGCACATCCCCAGTGGGAGATATGCAGGAGGCAGCTGATCGATGTTTCTCTCTCATCGATGTTTCTAACTCTCTATCTCTCTCTTCCTTCTTCTCTGTAAGAAATCAATAAAATATATATTAAAAAAAATATATATATATATATTTCAAGGTATATTGTTGAGTAAAATTATTAAAAGGAAAAAAATTATTTAAAGGCATATAAAGTATGATTTTATTTAGAAATAATTTAGTTTGCCTATATATATAAAAAGTTTGATTATGTATACCAAACCGATATCAGTAATTATCTCTGGAAATGAAGAAACATTTAATTTCTAGTTTACTAACATTTTTATGGTATATTATTCTTTTTTACTATGAGTATGTATTATTATAATAAATGTGTTTTTTTAAACTGTGTCCACCTATACTTTTCTTACCTTTTCTCATGGAGCAAGGTTATAAGTAAGAAAGTCACGCATACTAGTATCACTTGCAGCAGCAATACTTACTTTTTGGTTGAAAAGGTTTATTGTCATCCATCAAGTTGTAGAGTCACCTAAGCACCAATATATAACAACGATCAATTTTATGAGTCACTTTAACACCAAATATTGAAACATAAAATTGGGATTCAGAAATCTTTGGGTCTGATTTTGATCTCAAACAAACTCACCATGTGACTCCAGACAAGGCAGTAAGTTAGGTGTTAATTTTCTGACCTATAAAATAAACATGCCTGCTATTAGGGTGGATTTGTTAAATTAGATGTACACACATTTAATATTTTTCTCCTATGGAAAGCTTACCTTTTGAGTTTGATGTGTTTGATATACACACATGCTACTTACTTTCCATATTTGGTTCATTTCAGAATGAATGCAAATTTAGTAAATAGAATGCTGAATGTACAAAGCATTTATTACTTGAAGAAATTTAATGAATTATTAAATTACAAATAATCTATGAAAGGTACCCTTTTATAAAAATGAATAATCACCCTTCAATATGTTTTATTAAATGTGAATTTTGAAATGCTAAGTGACATTAATTTTTAACTGTTACTTGTTCTTCATATCATAAATAAATGTAATTATTATACAAAAGCATGTTCAAATAAATTTTTAGTTTACTTTTTTTGTTTCTTATCAATGATGACTAAAAGGAACAGGAAAGTAACTGGATAAATTTCATCATAGATTGATTTAAAAAATTACTCATTGCCTTCTGTGCTCAAGGTAATGTGCTGAGTTCTAGAAAAATAATTAAGATGAATAATCATAGCCTTGCCTTCAAAAGTTTACAAACTTATATGTCTATGATTCTTTAGGCTTTTATAAAAGGTGGTACATTAAACATTATCAAAATTTTTGCTTTCTTTGAAACAGGAATTTGTGTTCAGAATTTTCATGCTCATAACATATTTTACATATAAAACAAACATACTTAAACTATTTCAGTTATAAAATAAAAAAGTAAAAAAAATAGACATCAGAAATCTGACTATTAGGATAAACAGCTAATTGAGCCTTCACATTTGTCTTTATCTGCAGACTGCAAAAGCAAGCTTTCCTAGTTTTTCCAATTCCAAATTTAACCTGAACTAGACCAAAGGGGAAATAAACTAATTTAACTCCAGAAGAAGTTACTGCTATAAAAGTTTGAATTACTGATACAAGAATCTCTAGTGATTCAGTACATAAGTAAATTTCCATAATTCTGAGGTTTGACTATTAAATCTCTTCAACTCATTATTTGGATAGTTACCACTTGTCCTGCAACTAGAATTAAGGTAATGCATATGTCAAGTAGATAAATACATGACAATTCTTGCTCAGCATGAAGGACCTACTATAATGCCAAGAATACAGAATATTTTTAAGAATCACAACTGCACAGCCCATGAGACTCATAAAGAACTCTTTTATTAGATGATCATATAAAATATCTATTGACACAAATATCTTAAAATTAGTACTAAATGTACAAATAGTATATATAAACATGTCCTATCTACTGCCTATGATTATGGAGATGGCTTTTGGGGCCTATAGCAGCCACCAAGGAGTCTCAATTAATACATTCACAAACACTCTAAAAAGTCAGAAATACTCAGGTGCCATTTAGAACCACAACTTCAGCCTAAAGCTGTGCTATCCAATAAGATAGCTGAACCTTCTAAAACTATCACCACGAAAAAACTCTTAAGTCATCAATTCAGAGTTTTGGTTCCAAGGCAAGGAATTCTGTGGGAGATCTGTTAGAGAAATGCAGCAAAATGTGCAGTGAAAAACCTTGGTGCTCCTATAATAGCAACTCCAGAGGGTGTCTAGGTTATGCAACTCAGAGTTGGCATTAAAATAGGCTGAAGAGTAAAAAGGCCTCTCCATTCCAGCTGTTGACTCAGAGATACTATGCCCATGTTTAGTATACTGTTCCTATGGGGGTGGGTGGGGGATGAATCTCAAGTAAATGACTTCCAAGTAACTGACAAACAACTCTTGGAACACAACCATTCAGTTTTTGGAGACTGCCTTTAAGTAGGTGCAATTACTATTTAGATAGTTTTTGTTTTCAGATTTAAATATTTAAAATTCAACACTCTTTTTAAGAGTTAATTCTACAAAAAAATTCTAAAACAATGGATTAAAATAGTTCAAAAGGTACTATTTTAATCTATGGATTGCATGGAATAGTTCAAAAAGTACATTATGTGTATTTATCACAAGGAAGATACTTAACACTTTGACAGTTCCTCACAAAATTAAACATAAAGTTACCATATGACTCAGCAGTTCCAATCTTGGCAAGAGAGAATTGAAAACATATGTCCATACAAAAATTTGTACACAAATATTCATAGCAGCATTATTGATAATGACCAAAAAGTGAAAACAACCCAAATGCCTGATTGATGAATAGATAAACAAAATGTGACATACCTATACAATGAAATAATACTCAGTTATAGAAAGGAAGTACTGATACATACTATGATATGAATAGATCTTGAGAACATTTTAGTAAGTGAAAGAATCCAGTCAACCTGTGATCCCACTTCTAGGAATATATCCCAAGAAACCAGAAACACCAATCAGAAAGGATATATGCACCCCTATGTTCATAGCAGCACAATTCACCATAGCTAAGATCTGGAAACAGCCTAAGTGCCCATCAGTAGATGAATGGATTAGAAAACTGTGGCACATCTACATGATGGAATACTATGCTACTCTAAAAAGGAAGGAACTCTTATCATTTGCAATGGCATGGATGGAACTGGAGAGCATTATGCTAAGTGAAATAAGCCAGTCAATGAAGGAAAAATACCACATGATCTCACTCATTCATGGATAATAGAGACCATTATAAACTTTTGAACAATAATAGATACAGAGGCAGAGCTGCCTCAAACAGATTGTCAAACTGCAGCGGGAAGGCCGGGGAGGGTTGGGGGGCAGGAGGGAGGGGGGTAAGAGATCAACCTAAGGACTTGTATGCATGCATATAAGCATAACCAGTGGACATAAGACACTGGGGGATAGGGGAGGCTAGGGGACTGTCAAGGGCGGGGGGGGGGAAGGACACATATGTAATACCCTTTGTAATACTTTAAGCAATAAAAAAAAGCCTAAAAAAAAAGAAGCCAGTCAAAAAGACCACATATTGTGTTTTCATGTATATGAAATGTCCAGAAATAGCCAAGTCATAAAGACAGAAAGTAGAATAGTGGTTGCTTAGGTCTGGGAGGGCTGGGGGGAGATGGGGTGTGACTCTGAATGGGTATGGAATTTCTTTTGGGGGTGATGAAAATATTCTAGCCTGGCTGGCGTGGCTCAGGGGTTGAGCCTTGACCAGGAGGTTACGGTTCAATTCCTGGTCTCCTGGTCAGGGCATGTGGGGCATGTGGAGGCAGCCGATCAATGATTCTCTCTCATCATTGATGTTTCTATCTGTCTCTGTCTCTCCCTTCCTCTCTGAAATCCATAAAAAATATATATTTTTTAAAAGTAGTGGCCATCTAAAAAATATTCTAAAATTGATTGTGGTGGTGTTTGCTCAACACTGTGAATATACTAAAACCAATGAATTGTACACTTCAAATGGGCGAATTGTATGTTATATGAATGATCTCAATAAATCTGTTAAAAATAAACACACATCACATCACATCACATCACATCACATCTTCTCTATTCATTTATCTGCCCATAGATGCTTAGATTGTTTCCACGTAATGGTTATTGTAAATAATGCTGCAATAAACATGGGGTGTGTGTGTAGTTATCTTTACAAGTTAATGTTTTTGTTCCCTTCGGATAAATACCCAGAAGTAAAATTACTGGATCCTATCAGTGTTCATGCTTTTGTCTGTATTTACTACTGCACTGTCATCAAGTACTGTAACTTTAATTGATGCTGACTAATAAAAGATCAGAGGGAGAGAGTATTTAAATAACACATTTAGCTATAGAAATGAAGGTAATGAAAAGGTTCAAATAGAACAATCTTGCTATTGTTTAGATAGATATGAATTATAGATATGAAAAACTAAAAAGTAGGCAGTGACTTTGTTTCATAAAAATATATTATTCATTCAATGTATTAACATTGATTCAAATAGCATTGCTTTTTTAGTTTTATTTAATTATTTGCTTTTTAATATATGAAAATCTATTACTACTCTGTTTTCACCATCAAAACTTACGATCTTGTTCTTTCCTTCTTGCCTTTGTATAAAGCCAAAAGAGAGACAGTGGCTACTTTGACAACCTTAAAGCAGACTACAGAAATGTCCCCAACAGCATGACCTTTGCAACCAAAGCCAGCGAACAGAACATCATTTTCCTCAATAAATTTCAAACAATCATCATTGGGTACAAAGACTGTGATTTTGGGGGGGCCATATTTAATCAGCTGGACCCTGACACACATCTTAGAGGGGCATATTTTATCCACTAGGGGAAATGTCAAGTAAAAAGCTGCAGTACAATGATGAGAACACTGGACATGGGCTGAATAAATGAGTGTGAATTTGGAGTCTGCCACTTTCTGGTCGCCAAACCTACAGAATGCTTAATTAACCTCGTTGAGCTTAGTTTTTCTGAAAATGGAAACAGTAATACCTATTGAGAAGATAAAATAAAGCACATGAAAAATTATTGTGTAGTACTTTGCACTAAAAAGAAAACAAATTCTAGTTCATGTAAAGAACTGTTAAAATACTGTCACAAATAAAGAACACCAGACCCTTCAGTTCAAGGGCTGATGTTCTAACCACTAGGCCCACCAGCCAGGAATAAACACACATTTTTTTAAAATATATTTTATTGATTTTTTTACAGAGAGGAAGGGAGAGAGATAGAGAGTTAGAAACATCGATGAGAGAGAAACATCGATCAGCTGCCTCCTGCACATCTCCCACTGGGGATATGCCCGCAACCCAGGTACATGCCCTTGACCGGAATCGAACCTGGGACCCCTCAGTCCGCAGGCCGATGCTCTATCCACTGAGCCAAACCGGTTTCGGCTAAACACACATTTTTGATACAAATTACTGAGTAAACCATCTTCTTGAGTCATTATTTAAAACAACCTGCCTATAACCAAATATATTTAAGTCCCTCTTGATGTAGGAAGACAGAAAAAATATTCAGTTATATATTTAATGAATGTCATAAATATTTCTGAAATTTGAAGTTACTTTTGAAATGAAAAATATTTTCAATATAAATTTCCAATATCCTATCTGTCATGAAAACTATGGATTTCTTTTTATTTACAAAAAAAATTATTCATTTAGGTATCTCCCCTTTTCTATCAGCAACATATTTTTGGATGGCTCTATATGTCCTCCTGAATAAATAGAACAAATCAGAGAGAAGAGGAGGTACAGAATTATATATTCCTTTCCCCTTACTCATCTCTTCAACTAAAAAAAAAAAAGTTGATGCTGAATAATAAAACACTGGGCTGAAGAAAATGGGATTAGACTAGAAAACTTAACTGAGGAAAATAGGTTGGAATTTGGAGCCTTTCAATATCAAAACTTTTCTCAATGGACTATTCTCCAACTTTTCAACATGCTTGGAAATAATAACAATATTATTTAAATACTAAAAAGTTGAAAAGATGTGAAGTATTAAAAATAAAAATTCATGCTGGGACCGGTTTGGCTCAGTGGATAGAGCGTGGGCCTGCGGACTGAAAGGTGCCAGGTTGGATTCCGGTCAAGGGCATGTACCTTGGTTGCGGGCACATCCCCAGTGGGGAGTGTGCAGGAGCCAGCTGATCGATGTTTCTAACTCTCTCTCTCCTTTCCTCTCTGTAAAAAATCAATAAAATATATTAAAAAAATAAAAATTCAAAGGAAAGGGGAATTGAAAATATTTCTTTTTTGGAGGGGGGTGAGCCTTCTTGTTTATTCTTTTTAACCACTTCACTGCAATGAAAAGCGGGGCATGATACAGTACATTGAACACTGGCTGAAGAGTTAGAAGATCTAGGTTTAAGAACCAGATATATAAATTCCTACCCATTATGACTTCTGTAAAGTCTTCTACTTGAGGCTGTTTCCTCACCTTCCAAATAGTTCTAGCAATACCTCAAAATGGATAATAATCCATGAAATACACAAATGCAGAATACTATTTTAGTGGAACCTGTACCAATGTTATAACATCAAGGGCATATAACCCTAACTGAATTTCATAAGCAAACCAGTACCTTCATAGGTTCAGTAAAATTTACCCTAAAGGAGACAATTTGAGTTTTCACAGTAACCCCCAAAGCGGGACATCTCATAAATGCTAAGAGAAGACTTTTGTAGTTTAAAGCATTATTTCTTGGTTTCAATTCTATATTTAATGGCACTAAAAGACACTAAAACTCACAGACCAAAAACTGAAAACAAAAGGCGAAATTTAAGTCCACACATTAAAAATAAAAACAACGAAAAAATCTTTGCAAACAAAGAGAATCCCTTGAAGATTTCCTGTGCTCGCAGAAGCTGGTACACTTAACATTTTATTCTCATTTCTCCTCATAAAAACTTGAGGTAAGTTCAAAGGAACTCCCTCCGCGTCTAGAGAAGGATAAAAAATCTCAGAATGAGATAATTTTTTCCATTAAAGTAAAACCTGCAAAGCTCATTGTTAAAAAAAAAAAAAAATGTGTCTCTAACTCCACGTTTCTTCCCCGGGCTGTTCTCTAGACAATAACGGAATGGAGCACGATTTCTATGAGGAGGAGCGAAGTCCCTTTGGCAAGAAAAAGGGTGTGAGCACTCGGCGACCAGTAATCTGGGTGGGGGAAACCTACTCGTAAAGGATGGGCCCCAGGGCCTCTGAAGCCTCGAAGTTCGGAACCTTCTCTCCTCCCTTTTAGAGACTCAGGGGTAGGCGGGTCTCATCAGACATCGACAAGAAAGGTACAAAAGACCGAAGGGAGTTGTCTCCAGAAAGAAAAGCCAAAACCTGTCTGGGGACCGACAGCCACGCACAGGCCGCAGACGATAAAGAGGCCGTGGCGGTAAACCGCGCGCCCACGGCCTGAGCTGCCCGCCAAACCCCACCGCTGAACAGCTACCTTCCCGAGATCCCTCCCCCGCCAGCGATGGCGCAAGATGGTGGCCCACCCGGCACCGCGCCACCGCGCCACCCCGCGTTCCCCTCCTCCGCGCGCCCTGGACTATCCGCGCGCCCTGGACTATCCGCGCGCCCTGGACTATCCTGGACTCGCGCCGCATCCAGACCCTCAACCTCCCTTCCTCACCGACTGGCCACCGACGCCGCCCTCAGACCCAGGCGGCGGTCTTCGCCGCGAGCGACAGCCTCCGCCCGCTCCCCTGAGGCGAAGGCGGGGGTGGCGGACACTTACCGCGAGCAGAACAGGTCGGCCAGACTGGGACTCTAAGGAGGAGGAGAAAGGGAAGGAGGAAAAAGGAGGAGCGCGAAAAAACTGGGCGGCGGCTACTGCCACAGCAGCCGCCCCCCCGCCTCTCAGCGCCGAATGAGCTGCCCAGACCGCGGTGGCGGTATATAACTACGCGCGCGCTGCCTCATGGGTAGTAGGCAGCTCCTCCGTCTCCGGGCCCCAGCTCCTGCCCTTTCTCCGGTCCCGCTCCTGCTCCCTCTCTAGCCCCCGTACATCCGGGCTTCTATGATACTTTACTAACCGATTTGGGGGGTGGGCTCGTACGTGTGCACGGCCTTATACAATCTGGAACGCAGCGCCGCTTTGACATGCGCGGTGGGCTGCGCGGGTCGCTGGCTGCAGGCAGCGAGCCAGGGCGAGATACTGAACGCTGAGGCACTTTCCTCCGCGATCCTGCTGTGCAACCCGGGTAGCAGTTCCAAAATTCGGGCTGCCCACAGTATCTAAGCACACGAAAACGTGAATTTTAGATCCTCCCTGTGTGTAAGAGATAGAGACACCATTTTAAAAAAATACTATAGCCGACCGGTGAAGACCTAACCTTGGTGAATGAAATGAATAAAAATCAGGTTAAATTCACTGAATTTGTTTTAAACATATGGTTTTGCTTGCACGTTATTCCTGTCATATAGATGTCTATAATAGTCATTAAAATGTTAAGGGCCCTAGCTGGTTTGCTCAGTGGAGAGAACGTAGGCCTGCGGACTGAGAGGGTCCCTGGTGGAGTGCCGGAGGCAGCCGATCAATGAGTCTCTCTCATCACTGATGTTTCTGTCTCTCTCCCCCCTCCCTTCCTCTATGAAATCAATAAAAAAATATATAAAAATAAATAAAATAAAAGCTGTTGAGCAAAATATGAAAAAAAATGTTAGGGAAAAAATACGTTTAGGAGAAAAACATTTGCCAAGACACTGCTTGCACGAACGTTTTCTAAGCATTGTGTTTCGAACAGTAAAGAAAATTTCCTTTCTCAATTTACCTCACAAATTCTTGTGGCAATAGTGGCCATTCTTTCAAGAATTAACCCAGACTGAAAACCTTGCCATAATAGTTCCTTAACGCATACGCAAGTCCAGTCAGTCACTGAATCTTGCCAATTCTATTTGAGCTAGTTTCTTCTTTCTTATCCGTACTTTCATTCGCTACTGACCCTGAAAATAAGCTTTACAAGAAAAGACAGCAAATAACAAAAATTAAAAAAACACGGAAAGTTAAAAATAGCAAAATCTTCCAGCATTTATAGAGACCATCCCCCGCCCGCGCGCGCGCGTACACAGACACAAACACACACTTCAGGGCAGGGGGATAAGAAAGGCCAGAACTTTCTCTTTTGTTGCCACTGAGAAATTGCAAATCTACATCCCATGATGTGGAGCTTTACCTAGGTCCCACCCTCCTAGAGACTACAAAGTCCCAACGCACTCTCTCTTCCTCTCAAGCCAGTCCAGATCTGCTTAGATCCCTTTCTTTCCCAGGAGCCCTAGATTTACCTCAGATTCTCTCGGTGTTACGAGTGTCAAGAGCCTGCACAAGCCCTAGCCGGTTTGGCTCAGTGGATAGGGCATCGGCCTGCGGACTCAAGGGTCCCAGGTTCGATTCCGGTCAAGGGCATGTATGTACCTTGGTTGCAGGCACATCCCCAGTGGGGGTGTGCAGGAGGCAGCTGATCGATGTTTCTCTCTCATCGATGTTTCTAACTCTCTGTCACTCTCCTTTCCTCTCTGTAGAAAATCAATAAAATATATTTTAAAAAATTAAAAAAATAAATGTTAAAAAAAAGAGCCTGCACAAAGCAACTAAAATTAGGAGGGGCGCGAGTAAAATATGCCTCAGTGAGATGACCAGAAAACATTTATAAACCAACCCAAAATTTCAATCCTATTTGTTCTGTTTTAATGTTTTTGTTGATTTCAGAGGAGAGAGAGAGACAAAATACCAATGATGAGAGAGAATCATTGATCGGCTGCCTCCTCCACACCCCCTACTGGGGATCGAGCCTTAAACCCAGGCATGTGCCCTGACCAGGAATCCAACCGTGACCTCCTGGTTCTTGGGTTGATGCTCAACCACAGAGCCACACTGGCTGGGCTTCAATTTATTCTCTTTTTTTCCATGAAAAAATATAACAGTCAAGAAGACTCAAAAACTCTGGTCAGCAAATGTTCTCTCAAAAGGAAATGTACCTGAGCTCAGTGGTTAGAGTAGAGGGTTTTGGGTTCAATTTCTGGTCAAGGATATGTACCTGGGTTATATGTTCAATCCTGGCCATGGTAGGGACGCCTGTGGAAGGCAAACAATCTCTCTCCCTCCCTCCCTCTCTACCTACCTTCCACTCTCTCTAAAAATTAATGGAAAAAAATCCTTGGGTGAGAGTTAACAAAACAACAACAAAGGAAATGTACATGAGCAGCCAAATTATAATAAAAGGGATGCCTGGTGAGAATGGAATTCACACATAGGAAATTGGATGATTTTGACTACTTTATCCTTAAAACTCTTCCTCAAGTTTCCCCTGTTCTGTTTCTCATCCCATCAAAAACAAAGATATCAAGCCCAGCTGGTGTTGCTCAGTGATTGAGCATTGATTTATGAACCAGGAGGTCACAGTTCCATACCTGGTAGGGGCACATGCCCAGGTTGCAGGTTGTGGGCTGGATCCCCGGTAGGGGGCATGCAGGAGGCAGCCAATCAATGATTCTCTCTCATCATTAGTTTCTATCTCCCTCTCCCTTCCTCTCTGAATTAAATAAAAATAAATTTTAAAACAAAACCACCAAAAAAAACCCCACATGTCAAGTAGTATATCTGCTAGAGTAACCAAAGTTCCTGGGAATGTATATTTATTCTGAGTGGGCCTTTTAGAGGAATTGCCCCCACAGAACACTTTAGTGAATGGAAGAAATTAAATGTAGGAAAGACAGGAGAGTTAGCTCTAGAAACACTCGGTATATAGTAATAATTAAAATCATAGCTAAAAAAATTATATAGCATTTATTGTGTACTAAGCACTGTTTTCAGTACTTTTAAATATCAATTATTTCATACAACCTTATTAGGAAAGTACTGTTTTTATCATCTCCATACACAGATGGCACAGATATAGTAAATACTTTGTTTGCTGTCACACAACACAAGTGATAAAGCCAGGATTTGAACCCAGGTATTTTGATTCTGTAATCTTAGCCATGATAGTCTCCTATCTCTTTAAATTTTAGATCTAAATCATATGTTAAATGAATGAATAAATGTAGAGATAGTATAAGAGACTGGGATCAAAGATTCTTGGGGATATATAAGTTAACAGGGAATATCAAACAATGCTGCCTTCATGTAAAATAAGTACAATAGGGTACGTACTTATCAGAATGAATCTCCCATTAAGAAAAAAAATCACTCCTGGCTGAGTTTTGCTCAGTGGATAGAGCGTCAGCCTACAGACTGAAGGGTCCTGGTTTCGATTCCAGTCAAGGGCACATGCCCAGGTTGCGCCTTGATCCCCAGTAGATGTGCAGAAGGCAGCCAATCAATGATTCTCTCTCATCATTGTCGTTTCTATCTCTCCCTTCCTCTCTGAAATCAATACAAATATACAGTGGGGCCTTGACTTACGAGTTTAATTCTTTCCAAGACCGAGCTCGTTAAGGAGCTCGTTAAGGAGCTCGTTAACTCAAATTACTCTATCAACTCCATGTAAAAAATGGACTGAGAGACAGCTGGTATCTCAAAAAACTCGTTAGTCGGGACACTCATAAGTCAAGGCCCCACTGTATAAAAAAGAAAGAAAAAGTCACTCCTATTATAAATTTTGGTGGAAGTAACACATTCAGTTACCTATGTCTCTAAGATTCTGGTTAAGGCCTTTCTATGTTCCTCACATTTGTGAACCACTTTAGCACTAGAGGGCTCTTGAATAAATCTCCAAGATGATTCACCCACATGTATAATTACTAGGTAAAGTTTTCACACTCCTCTGGTAACTGTTGGTAGAGATCGACAACCCTTCAGAGTTGAAAGTTTTAAATTTTTGTGATCAGTACTTTGCATTATGCTATATTTTAGAGAGGGGAACAAAAAAATACAACCTTTTTGGTGTATGGGGCAACACTCCAACCAACTGAGACACCTGGCCAGGGCACCACTGAAGATTTTGATAGAAAAATGAAGTGCGTATTTTGTGATTTACTTTCATCTCTCTAGACTCAAAATTGAAAAGAGTCTTAGGAGTTAAGACTAGATGCAGGGAGACCAATTAAGATGCATATTATGTGGCCTTAGTGTCTGCTTTCTTTCTCTGTACAAAACGTATCCAGGGTTCCTCCATGTGGTACCACATAGTAGTACTTCATTCCTTTTTATGGCTGTATACCAGGGGTGGGCAACCTTTTTGTGAGTGCGTGCTAAAGCCAGCAAAATCTCTGACTCAAAATTCTGCATGCCAAGCCTAATTTTTTGAGAACATGTTACACCTACTTGCTATCTCTTAAGGTGTACGTATGTGAAGGACCTTGAAGAAATAATAAAATTCATTCGAGCGACAAAAACACAGTATATGATGATGAAAAATGCATTTATTTTTAAATGTATACATGTACACTGATAGTCCAACAGAAAACTTTATGACTCCGTTTGATATTATCATTGGGACTTTTGTTGCTGCATCACTGATTACAGAGATTTTACATCAGGTTTATATTTCGTGACCTTCAGAGATATGCACGAGCTACTACTTTCATCCGTCAGGCTACTCCTATTATGCAACTTAACAAAATTCATCACTGAGAACTAAGATTCACAAGCGTATGTGGATGAAACCAAAAGACTGGTCGGATCTAGGAAGGCAGGGAGAGTTAAGGCAGAGGCATAGAAATTGCTCTTCCCCTCTCTCGTCAATCCATGTCTATGGTCTTTAAGATAACTTGTTATGTAAAATTATTTATCTAAGATGCACCTACACTGAATTTATCTGAAAATAAAACGTTGATATTAAGAAAAAGATTGTAAATGGAATATTATAAGAGAGGGTTTCTCATGCCAGCAAAAGTTACTGGCGTGCCATGTTTGGCACGTGTGCCAGGGGTTGCCCACCCTTGCTGTATACTATTTTATTTTATGGTTTTACCTTATTTGTTTATCCATTCATTCGTTCATGGACATCTGGGTTGTTTCTACTTTTTCCCTATTAAGAATAAGGCTGCTATGAACATTTTTTTTTGCTGCTATGAACATTTATGGAAAAGTTATTGTGTGAACATATTTTCAGTCCATTAGGTATATACTTAGGCTTGGAAAGAAACTGTTTGCCCAATTCAGGATCACCAGGTTTTACACTTACGTTTCCTTGCAGGAATTTTAGATTTTTAAGTCCTACATGTAGATCTTTGATCATTTTTGACTTGATTTTTGCTTATGGTATGAAGTAGGGGACAAAAATCCTTCTTTTGTATGTGTCTATCTATTTCTCCTAGAACCATTGGTTGAAAAGATAATTGTTTTTTCTCATTAAAAGGTTGTGGCACCCTCATTGTAAATCAACTGATCATAGCTTTGGCCTGTGTGGCTCAGCTGGTTGGGGCATTGTCCTATAAATCAAAAGGTGGTGGGTTCGATTTCTGGCAGGGCATATACCCAGGTTGTGGGCTCAATCACCAGTTGAGGCCCATGTGGGAGATAACTGATCAATGTTTTTCTTCTCTCTCTCTCTCTCTCTCTCTCTCTCTCTCTCTCTCTCTCCCTCTCTAAAATCAGTAAAAAAAATTCAATTGACCATAGATGTATTGGTTTATTTCTGTGCTCTCTTTCTATTTTGCTTTTCTATGATTCTATCCTTATGGCAGGAATACACTGTCTTGATTACTTCAGTTTTGTTGTAAGATTTGAAATTGGGAAGGCTGCATTCTCTTACATTGTTCTTTATCAAGACAAAATTGCATTTTTTGGTGCCATATTTAAGAAATGTAAATAATCCAAAGTCAAATATTTATACATATATTTGATTCTAAGGATATTATAGTTTAGCTCTTAAAATTAGGTCTTTTATTCATTTGGAGTTAATTTTTATATATAGTAATGTTACCAGATGGGGACTGGACTGGAACAGGTCTGCCTTAAGCTGGTCTATAGTGTGTGGGTCCTTGCCTTCGTGTAGGAAAGATTTCATAACACAAGTCCAGATGATTTTGAGAGTACATTTATTAAAGCTGGGGACAGTGAAACAAAGGAAGGAGTTAGGGTAGAAGAAGTCACAGGAGAGAGCCTGGGGGAGCTCTGCTTTGGCTTCTTAGAAATAGCCGAACCGGTTTGGCTCAGTGGATAGAGCGTCAGCCTGCGGACTCAAGGGTCCCGGGTTCGATTCCGGCCAGGGGCATGTACCTTGGTTGCGGGCGCATCCCCAGTGGGGGGCGTGCAGGAGGCAGCTAATCGATGTTTCTCTCTCATTGATGTTTCTGGCTCTCTATCCCTCTCCCTTCTTCTCTGTAAAAAATCAATAAAATATATTTTAAAAAAATGGTACAGGAAAGAAGTGGGCCAAGTAGGGGCTGCTGTTAGCTCACTTGGAAGTAACAGTCACAGTGAAAGAAGTGAGAGCTAAGGCAGGGCAGCTGTTAGCTCACTGGAAAGTCAGAGAAAGGGGGTGCCTTGGAGACAGGATCAGGGGCTAAGCCCTGGAGAGCTGCTGCTTCCCATTGCTCCCTTGGTTGCAAGTCTCCTGAGGACCCTTAGAGTTTAAGGTTAGGAGGAAGTAAAAAGTTCATGCCCAAGAAAGGGCATTGCATGCTCTAGAGCAGTAGTTCTCAACCTTCTGGCCCTTTAAGTACAGTTCCTTATGTTGTGACCCAACCATAAAATTATTTTCATTGCTACTTCATAACTGTAATGTTGCTACTGTTATGAATCGTAATGTAAATATCTGATATGCAGGATGGTCTTAGGCGACCCCTGTGAAAGGGTCGTTCGACCGCCAAAGGGGTCGCGACCCACAGGTTGAGAACCACTGCTCTAGAGCAAGTTTGCACCAGGTCTTTGTCTTGAGGGTTTTAATTTTTCTTGTGCAGGGCGAGAATCTTAGGGGAAGGTTTTAGTAGAATATTCATTAGCTTTTCAGGTATGTTTTTAATATGTTGATGCATCAAAATGGTCATATAGGGGAGTTTGGGATTATTCTTTGGCCTGCTTTACTGTTTTGCTTTTACCTTGGATCTGTCTAGCATTAGCCAGGTTTTTGTTATTTGTTCCCCTGACTTCATCTGTCCTTGGGTTTAGCTGGCACAAATGGCATTAATTGGACCTCTGCCCTCTAACTCCCTGACCAGGGTGATTTAAGCTATGTATTTTCTGGTTAGGGAGGAAAGGTATAAACCATTTGCTCTCAAGTGTTCTTGGTGAGGAAGATAAGGTCTTTAATTCATTAACTGGCTATAAATTGTTCAAATTGGCCTTGTTTAATTACCTTGTCTCAGTTTCCCCATTCCACTTTCCCAAGAATTTTCCTAGATTCTTATTATCCTGACTCAGTATGAGACAGGGGACAAAATCATTCTTTTGTATGTGGATATCCATTTGTCCCAGAATCAACCATTTAAAAGACTGCTTTCCCTATTGAAAGGTTGTAACACCCTTGTCAAAAACTATTTGATTATAGTTGTATGGGCTTACTTCTGGACTCTCATTCTTTTCACTTGTCTATATTTCTAGCCTTATGGTAGGACCATATTCTTTTGATTACCTATAGCTTTACAGTATGTTTTGTAATGTAGAAATAGGAGTCCTACATTTTTCTTCTTTTTCAAATTTTTTTTTAGCTATTCAGGGTCCTTTGCAAGTTCATATGAATTTTATGATCAGCTCATCCATTCATGCAAAAAACCCCACAAAAAACACGTGGTATTTTGGCTGGTCTTATATTCAATCCGTAGGTCAATTGGGGGGAGTATTACCATCTTAACACTAACACCTTTCAGCACTAATCAACCATAATCCACTTGCTGTCTCTCTCTATTTGCTTATGTTTGACATTTTTTTATAAATACTGGAGGCCCAGTGCATGGATTCGTGCACCAGTGAGGTCCCTCAGCCTGACCTGTGCCCTCTCGAAATCCAAGACCTCTTGGGGGATGTTGGACTGCTGTTTTCAGTCTGATCCCTGCAGGCCAGTCCGACATCCCCAGAGGGATGTAGTAGCAAGTGAAGCAGAAGGTGGCCTGGGAGGAGCCTGAGCCTCTGCTCCGCTTATCCAGCCCCACTGCTTAGTAGTGTTGCCGCCCAGGTGGGAGAGGCTCCAGTTGGGTCAGCTGAGAGGCGCTCCCGCTGTGGGAGTGCACTGACCACCAGGGGGCAGCTCCTGCATTGAGTGTCTGCTCCCTGGTGGTCAGTGTGCATCATAGTGACCTGTCGACTGGTTGTTCAGTCATTTGGTCGCTTAGGCTTTTATATATATATACTAGGGGCCCGGTGCACGAAATTTGTGCACTGGGTGGGGGGGTAGTGTCCCTCAGCCCAGCCTGCTCCCTCTCACATACTGGGAGCCCTCAGGCGTTGACCCCCATCACCCTCCAATCGCAGGATCGGCCCCTTGCCCAGGCCTGATGCCTCTGCCAGAGGTGTCAGGCCTGGGCAGGGGACCCTCATTTCCCCCCATCACTGGTTCTGCCCCCCACCCAGGCCTGATGCCTCTGTCATATGTAGCTATGGAGCACTTGATGGCTAGTCTGAATTGACATGGGCTGTGAGTGTAAAATACACAAAAACTTAGTATAAAAATAAAATGTAAAGCATATTATAAGTGCTTTTTATATTGATCACCTTCTGAAATGATATTATTTTGGACCTATAGGGTTAAGTAAAATATTACTAAACATTTTTAAAGGCTATGAATGGAAGGTAATTGGGCAATAAATAGAGGGTGATAAGGGGTTAGAAGAGAATTTTCTTGTTTTGGTAACCTGGGAAGAACATGAAGCTAATAGGAAAGATAAATGGAGGAAGAGGTTCGCTCTCCAGGATCATTGAGAGGAAGTAAGGGAGCGTGGTCTGCAAGGAGGCAGGAGGTCAGGCAAAGTTTAATCAGCATGTATGTAGTTATATAAAAGACAGAAAAAATGGAAGAACACACATAGAAATATTAACGGTGGTAGTGGCTAATGGGGATGATGTTTACATTTTTTACTTCTTTTGTATTTTTATGTTCTTGTGTATGTTTTGTTTGTACTTTTCTTTTCCCTCCATAAAGATACATAGCCTTTAAAACTGGGGAAATTCAGAGGACCTAAAGTTAGAGGTATGGAGAACACTGACTTCAGCACACAAGGCCACCCTGGAGGAGCATGTGATAGTAACATGCATATCACAGAAATGATAATATAAGTATGTATGTATGCACTGAGAGAGGACTAGAAGGAGGCCCTCAACACTGTTAAGATAGTACTCTTTAAATGTTTGAATTTTGGGTAATTTTTACTTCTTTACACTTTTGTGTATAGTTTAAATGATTTATAATGATTATATATTTTTTAAAATCATAAAAATAAGCTATTTGTAATTTTGAAAAATATGTGCAGTCATTATCACAGAAAATAACAGTCCCAAATGTTCTGTGCTGATAAAACTACATCTAAGGCATTCTTTCTCTCCTGCTAGGCTGGAAGAAACAAGGGAACTGCCTATAGAGAGGGCCATGTTGCAGGAAACGGGAGAGCCTCAGGAGCTGAGAGTGGCCTCTGGCCAACAGCCAGCAAGAAATTGAAGCCCTCCATGCTGCAGCTGCAAGGAAGTGAATTCTGCAAAAAACAGAGTGAGCTTGGAAGTGAATTATTTCCCAGTCCAGTTCCAAGAAAAAACACAGTCTGGCTGACACCTTGAATGCAGCCTTCTGAGACCTAGGTAAGTCATGCTTGGATTCCTGACCTGCAGAAACTGGAGGCAGTAAATGCGTGGTGTTTTAAGCTGCTAAATTTGTGGAAATGTTTTTTTACACAGCAATAGAAAACTAATATACCCACCCAGTGTATGAGATGCTACCAAACCCCTTGTATTGTCAGTGCTTTTAACTTTGGACATGCTGGTGGGTGTGTATTACAGTTTTAAGTTGAATTTTCTATATGATTAATAATGCTTTGCACTTTTTCATATGCTTATTGATCATTTAGATATACTCTTTTAAATGAAATACTTTTCAGGTATTTTTCCCATTAAAAAATTGAATTGCCTGTCTTTTTATTGTTGTTAGGAGTTCTTTTTTTTTTTTTAATATATTTTATTGATTTTTTACAGAGAGGAAGGGAGAGAGACAGAGAGTTAGAAACATCGATGAGAGAGAAACATCGATCAGCCGCCTCCCGCACATCTCCCACTGGGGACGTGCCCGCAACCCAGGTACGTGCCCTTGACCGGAATCGAACCTGGGACCCTTCAGTCCGCAGGCCGACGCTCTATCCACTGAGCCAAACCGGTCTCGGCGTTAGGAGTTCTTTATTTATACTGGCTATGTGGTTCTGTAGGATGCTTGGATTAAAAATCTCTTCTCCCTGTCTGGATCTTGCCTTTTTATTCTCTTAATAGTGTTTTCTTTTTAAAATATGTATTGATTTCAGAGAGGAAAGGAGAGGGAGAGATTATAGAAACATCGATGATGAGAGAGAATCATTGATCAGCTTCCTCCTGCACACTCCACACTGGGGATCAAGTCTGCATCCTGAGCATGTGCCCTGACCGAGAAATGAACTGCGACCTCCTGGTTCATAGGTCAATGCTCAACCATTGAGCCATGCCAGCTGGCAATACTGTCTTTTAGTGAAAATAAAAATGTTCTCAATCTTATATTATTCTTGTTTGTTGTTCCCTCCCAGTTTTATTGATATATAAGTGACATGTAATATTGTATTAGTAATGTGAATTTCACCCAATTAATAAAAAAGGTTTTCTGGCTCCAAATACAATGCTCTTTTCATATTTTAAGACCAGGTGTTTCTTTTGGAAGAGTAGAAGAGGAAGGCACATTTTGGCTTTTTAACAGAGTTTATCCAATAGTGAAATGAGCTGGCTTGTGATACATACTTACACTGGGAGTATTCTAGCAGAGACTGGACAACTGTCTATAATAAATATTATAGAAGGGATCTCTATATATCTTTCCCACTTGAAGATTCCAGGATTCTATAGAGATCAGAATTCAAGTATAACAGTATAATCAAATACTGGCCTATGTGGTAAAGACTACAAATAGAGGCGATTAAAAAGGAAAATGGCCAACATTGATAATGAAGACTAGATTTTTTAATGTTGTAGCTTTAGAAAAATATTTTGAACAAACTAAGCAATCAAACTGCAAATGTTTTCAATAAACGTGTTTCTTATGTTGTTTCTACAAATGCTATTTAAAATGTTATCTATTTTTGAGCTTTTAAAATAAGTAATTGAAACAAATCTCCTTTTAACAAAGTTTATTTATGTAATCAGTGGGATCAACTTGTGGAGGCAGGGGCTGAAGAAGCAAAAGTACAATTTTGTATAAAAGCTGGTAGTGTTTTGCTCAGAGAGGGCTATAATTCTAAAAGACTCATAGACCTGGATATGAGGGATAGCTCAGACCACAGCTGGACATACAATTCATGTCACTGGAGAGAGTATAGTCCCTTCAAAGAAGGACTCAAAGCTGCAATCTCCTTTGGCTGACTGGAAGGGAGTGCTTTGCTGAGATGTAAATTGAAGGGGATTCACATTTTGGAATGCATGCACATGTTTCTTATATTATTTCTATTTTTAATAAATTTCTGACGGTAACAAGAGTATTAGAATTGAGAACAGTATAGTATAGTGGTTATGAGCCTGGTCTCTGAATTCAGACCAGAGTTTGAATCCCCAGCTCTGCCACTTACCAAGTTACTTTCTTAACTTCTTACTACATCAGTTTTCTCATCTACCAAAATGGGAAAGTAATAGTACCTGTCTCATAGGGTAGTTGTGTGCACATGAAGCTCTTGGCGTCATTTTCAGTAAGCATTCCCTAATGCCAGCTAACATGTATGCTGCCTTAAGACATTTTTAAATGGGGGCCGGGGGGGGGGAGACAAAGGTATTCTGAACATGTATTCATTCAACAAATAATCATTTTAGGGCCGCTAAACTGTTATGTGGATAAACCCTATTACAGTGGGGCCTTGACTTACGAGTTTAATTCATTCTGTGACGGAGCTTGTAACTCAAATTACTCGTATGTCAAATCTTAAAGTGAAGGAGTGAGACATGTGATGCTGGGCTGATGTTGTGGCGTTCACTGTGACGTTCGCTGTGCCAACTAGCGGTGGGGTATCTGAAGCTGGCTCGTAACCCAAATTTTAGCTTGCAACTCAAAGCAAAAAATCAGCCGAGACACAGCTCGTATCTCAAAAAACTGGTTAGTCAGGACACTCGTAAATCAAGGCCCCACGTATTATGTAATCTTATGAGATTACGGGTGGGGGGTGGAGTGGGGAGGAGCCTTCACTCCAGAGGCTTAAAAGTTAGAGGAAGCCCATTGGGTAACGGAATAACTCAGAATGCTTTGCACCTATTCCTTCCATCCTGGAGGTGCTAGAGCCAGTCAAAGGGCCCTCACTTAGTTTTCTGGCTGATTGTGAGTTGCGGATTAATTCGAACTCCCCTGTTTGTATTGCTACTGTTGTGCCCAGATTTCAAAGTTCCCAAGACCCCCAGGGAGCCAGTCAGTCCGATGCAAAAGCAAAGAGTCCTTTATTATGCAAGCTGGCCTGCGCTCCCCGTTCACCAGACCCACCGACACAGCGGAAAGTCCAGTGGCCAAGAGAGCGAGGCCTGATGGGACAGAGGGTTTTAAAGGGGGGTGGAGTGAGGGCAGGAGAGGGCACTGTGGGCCCTGCCGATTGGCCAGGCGCAAGTCGGTACAGGATGTGGTCATAGTGATGGCGTGCACTTCCCTTGATCATCATTGGTTAATCCAGAGAAATCCTGGGTGTGGCTAGCAGCGGCTTCTTCCCGTGAGGAAGCACATGGCCCCATCCCAAAATGGAGGACCCAAGGCAAGATGGAGGGTGCAGTCCTTGTCCGGCTCCTGCTGCTGCCGCTCAAACTCGCCACAAGGCAGGATGCGCCCCCCCCCCCCCCCCCCCCCCCCCCCCCGCACAGCACCCGCAGTTGGCCTGCGGGCGGACCGGGACTCCAGCGCATCTGGGCGGCACAGGCCCAGCAAACGGGGTGCGGCCGGTGGAGCGGCCCAGCTCTGGAGGAGCGGCATCCGCTCAGAGCAGGCCCGGCCCATGGGGCCGGCGCACTGCAGCATGGCGGCCTCCCAGAGCCAGGGCACGCGCCCCACTCCGCTGCCGCCGCTGCTGCACTGGGCCGGTCGGGGGGGGGGGGGGGGGCAGCCCGCGCCGGGCTCCCAGCGGCGGAGCCAATGCCCCCCCCCATGGGGCCCGGCGGTCGGCCCACGCAGGCCCCGGTCCCCCCGACCAGGCCCCGAGGGACGGACCCTCGGCCCCAGCGCGGGCAAGCGGGGAGCCGACCACGGGGGAAGGGAGGAAAGAGCGAGGCGGTGAGGCCTTCCGCTCCCATGACCTCCCCCGTGGTCGGTCACCGCCAGGCCCCACCCCTCGGCCCGCCGCCGGGCACCACGCATCCGGCCTGGACACTCGGACCGCTCCGGGGAGGCCAGGCCCTACGGCGGGCGCGGAGGGATCTCAGAGCCAGGCGGTCAGACTCCTCCCCCCGCACCGCCCGGAGAGGCGGGCTGTGCGCCTTTCACTACTCTTCAGATTCTTTAACTTTTTCTGATAACTCTTTTCTGTTTCCAACTTGCTCTTTCTCAACCGTCTGCTTTAAGTACAGGGCCTGAGTCTAATTCTTCAGTCCCGAATGCCTGGGCCCTAGTGGGTGTTGAGGTTTATTTGTTTACTTGATCTTTCTTTCCCAGTTTAGGCATTTTGCGAAATAGCGCTCACCCCCTTTGCCTCATTTTCCCGCTGGTTTTAAGCCCTTTGTCCTGCTCCCTCACGTTCCCTCCTTTTTTGTGATCTCTGCGCAGGCGCCCCGCCCTTTCACCCCGCTTGCCCCGCCTCCCCGTTTGCCCCGCTCTTCGCGGCCCGAGGTTTTTTTCCAACCCCCTCCTTTCCCGGGCCTAGTTCGCTCGAGGTGGGTAGTAACGTGATGAAGAGGAAATATCTCTGCTCTAGTAGACAAGCGTGCTGACTGCAGAAGCTGCCGATTTCTCAGGCCTTACTACCCTCTCCCGACCACTCCCGACCTCTCCCGATAGTCAGGTTGCCCTTTTGGGCCTTTACGCGGTGTAGCCTGCCGACTCCCCTCCCCCATTAAGACCCCTGTTGTTTTCGCCTCCTATTTTGCGCCTCCTCTTTAAGGATCGAAGGAGGCGGAGTTGGGATGCCAGCGCCACTGTTGCCAGGGCAACAGCTTGGTTACTTCCGTTGGTTTCAATGCTTCCGGGTTGGCGCTGCAGTGGTGTTTCCGACTGTGGGAGCCTCGGCTTCCCAGTCGTCCGATGAACCCGAGCAGGTGAGGGGGAGCTCCTGCATTTCCAGGCTGGGGAGCGGGGCTGGGCCGCGCCAGGCCGCGCGGGGCCGGGCTGGCCTGGTTCCCGGCCTGGGAGGGGCTTAACGGTCCTTTGGTCTCTCTCTCCCCTCAGCTGAGTCCCTTCCCTGTCTTTCACTCTTCTGGCATCGTTGGTTTTACTTCTTCGATTGAACCCTGCTTCCTCGACCCCCTTGGGAGGCCGCCTCCTCAGGCGCCTCCCTTCTCTTCACGAACTCGCTCTGACAGCCGAGGAACTGGCAAGATCCTGCTACCCAGAGGGTGAATGGGTATCTTTCCTGGAATAATCCTAATTTTTCTAAGGGTGAAGTTTGCAACGGCGGCCGTGATTGTAAGCGGAGTAAGCAAACACCTCCATTGTATTAGTGTGAGGGGTGCTGTTGAAAGTTGCTCCCCTTCAGTTTCTACCCTTCCACTCCTTGAGGTCAAGGCATTGAAGGCATCTATTAAAATGCAGTTCAGATAACTAATTGTGATGACAGCCTTTATCAGCACGAATTAATTTCTCAGACAAGGTAATAGCAGGGACATTTGTAATTTTCTCTTAGTATTTCCTTGTTTTTTTTCCAGGCTAGGAATGCTTAGAGTTACCATGAACTCCTCTCTCATCTTCATTCCCTATGTCATCAAGTTCCTTTGTGTCTCCATTTTAAGAATTTACCTCTAACCTCACTGCCAACCAACACCTTGTCTGCTTTACTTCATACCATCCTAAGCTAGTTTCCCTGGCTCTCCCATTTGTAATCACTTTGCTGCAGCCCTCGTAGGCTAACTAAAATGTGGATTTCCTCAAATCACTTCCCTGTTTAAAATTTTACAGTATCCCTCATACCCCAAGTCTTTCAACATGACCTGTTCCTTGTAATTCTTGATTAATATTATTTCAATGACGTAAGGGAATTTTCTGTTCCATTTAGGTTGCACTCTTCTCAGAGCAAACCATGTTGATGTTTGCCTCCATGTGCTGTGCTTTCCCCCACATTTGTGTGTCTGTTCATTCTGCTCTCCTGCCCCTGCCTTTTTCCTTACCTACGCCTATCCTGCTTTGTGCCAAGGCCCATTTTAAATTCTCTCAATTTCACCAGCCTTTCCAAATTATGTAGGCCCATGCTGATTGTCTCCTTTTCCATGCTTATTTTGCTCTTATAGTTTGTATTATATAGTTTAGCACTTAACTTTTCTTTAATGAACTACTCTGATTTCTTCTACCAGATTATAAATTATTGAAAGGCAAGCACTGTATTTTATAGAACCTTTATCACCACCTTATTCTCCTTGATTATCCAGGAAGTATAGGTTAAATGATAAATATTGTTAAGGTGTTAGAACATTTGTTCTGTTTTTTGTTGTTGTTTTTTTTTTTTAAAAAAAAAACAAAAAACAAACAAAACATCAAATTTAGACTAGAGCACATTGCAGGTTTGGGTATTTAATGTCCCTTCAATAAATATTTGCTTTACTCTCCATTATTATCTCTTGAAGCTAAGAATCTGATGCCTACTCTTTCTTAAAAGAGAAAGCAAGAAAGACACCCAGATTTTTCTCATCAGATTTTTGGAGTAGTGCAGGGCTATGTAACTCGTATTTTAGGACATTCTTTTCACTCTTTAGTATATCAGATTTTCCTTAGTCAAACTTCAGAATATGTGTGTGCATTTTGAAGATATTTTTCATACAATATTTTTTATTTTATACAATAAAAATATATAAGGTACTCTATTTTTATTTTAACTCAGATATGACTTTTCTCCTTTTACCCATTTCTGAGGATAGCCCCCACAAGTCAAAGGCATTGTTAGATGCTGGGGGTATTTTACACATGTAATTATCTGCAACAAAATCAAGGGAAGAGAATTAATAGGCAGAGAATCTCTGAGGATCAGCAAAGTGTCGTGTATCCAGCATGTAGTGTTGGTCTGGCCCAGCAACTTAACTTTCATGATTTTTCCTGTAATCTTTTATATATAGGCTGCATATATAGATAAAGCACATCACACTAGAGCCAACCATGTATTTAATGGATGTGTACCCAATTCTGTGCAAGCTATTGTAGGGGTTATAAAAAGTGCTGTGAGACATGGTTTCTGCCTTCAGGGATCTTAACCTAGTTAAGAGAGAAAAATAACATGGGCAACTAGAAGAAAAATCTCATCCTAGCCATTATTTGTATACCTGAGGTTAAGATATAGAAGGGAAAAAAGAAGATTCAGAAAACATTGCACAACTGTTGAATAGCTATGACATAACATGCATGCTTGTTAATAGCCTTAAGAGAATTGGAGGTTTGAGCTGACATTTTAATGATGCATTAGTGTGATGTGGCCTCCACAAAAGCAACTGCAATTTTCAGCTTTAATAATTGAAGTATAATAATGAAAATAATTGTGGTTATGTACCCTGAAAAAGATAAGATGTAGGAGAGAGAGCATGATATCTGTCTTTAAATATTGGAAGGACTTCCCTAGGGAAAAAGACTAAATTTGTCCAATATTACCTCCAAAAATGGGTGAAAACTATGGGAAGGCAGACTTTTGGCTCAGTAGGAGGAAGGAATATCTAAAATAAGACCTAGTTAAACATAATACAGGACTTCTTCATAGCAGGATTCTTTCCTAACATTAGAAGGAAAGGGATTTTACTATCATATGGGAGTGGAGCGGTAGGAGTGGTAGCAGTGTTAATTTGGCCAGTGGTTCCCAGACTTTTGGATTTCATAGACCAATAAAATTTAAATGAAAGTGCGAGCAGGAGACACAAATTAGGGTTGCCAGTCTTATTTTGTTAAGGCATTAAGCACAATTAACTACCAACTACTGCTATTACCTCATACAAGAGAAGTGATTTAAAAAAATGTTCCAGGTACTGGAAGAACATGATTTCCTAATAATCCTTTAAATGAAATATATTGGACTGAAAAAAAGCACTAGGTACTCTTGTTCATTTCACCTCAGAATTGTGAAAACTTCATTAAGGAACCACTGAGCAACTGACCTAAGATTTAGTGGCTGGTCTTTTTGCTCTGCTTTGGCTCTGCCCCCTGCCTTTAACTGAATTATTATTGAAGCCTGAACCCTGAACATATCTGCCTTATTAAAAGGCTAGATAGCAGGTAGTAAAATTCTGATAGAGGCTTTCTCTTATAATGAGAAGATTCAAAGAATCTGTAAAGATAAAGCTTTGGAGAGAAGCATAGCAGCCATTTGAAATGTTTGGCTGTTTTAGGGGGTCTATAAATTGGTCAATGGAGAGGGCATTTTCCCCCACAGACTCAGAGAGGGAATATGCCATGGTTCTTGCTTTTCCATGCCTACCCTCTCACTGTATGTGTCATGCTTTGCTATCAATTGATAAGATAGCATTTAGTACTGAAGACTCTAATTTTAAGCAGCAGCTATGTGAAGTACTTATTCCTTCTTTGCTCTTTAGAAGTCCAATGCGCTGTCCAATGCGCTATCCATTGTGCCACAGAGCCCGCTCTTTCTTTGCTCTTTAGAATTTTTTCCAAAAACTTTCCTCCAAAAGGGCTATCTATTTGAGACTCTATGTCAGATGAACTGGCTGATCACACTGTGCTTGAAAGAAACTTTCCATAATTATTTTTGTGACCTCTAACTAAAACATTTGTCTGCAGTTTATTATCCTCTCTGGAAAATTGTTCTGTGCTTAGTTACAGAGAATTTCTTATGTGGAAACAAAGCAAAACCTTGCCTCCACTAAAAAAAGAGAATGCAACTCAAAGGTGCTAACACCAGATTGGGCAATGGGGGAAGTAGACAGCAAGTAATATCTGTGAAAATGTATATTGGAGTACTTAACTTTTCAAAATGTATTAATGATAAAAACTAATAGTTGTTGAACTAGGTTCCAAGTGCTTTTCTAGGTGTTTTACATTATATTATTTAACTAGAGGCCCAGTGCATGAATTCATGCACGAGGGTGAGGGATGTGTCCCTCAGCCCAGCCTGCACCCTCTCCAATCTGGGACATCCCTCTCACAATCCAGGACTGCTGGCTCCCAACTGCTCGCCTGCCTGCCTGCCTAATCACCCCTAACTGCTTTTGCCTGCCAGCCTGATCACCCTGTAACCACTCCCCTGCCAGCCTGATTGATGCCTAACTGCTCCCCTGCTGGCCCGATTGCCCCTCACTACCCTCCCCTGCCAGCCTGGGCACCCCTAACTGCCCTCCCCTGCCGGCCTGGTTGCCCCCAACTGCCCTTCCCTGCTGGCCCAGTCATTCCTAACTTCCCTCCCTTGCCAGCCTGGTCACCCCTAATTTCCCTCCCCTGCTGGCCCGATTGTCCCAACTGCCCTCCTCTGCCAGCCTGGTCACCCCCAACTGCCCTCCCCTGCTGGCCATCTTTTGTCCACTTGGGGGGCGGCCATCTTGTGTGTTGGAGGGATGGTCAATTTGCATATCACCTCTTTATTACATAGGGTTTTCACAACAACCCTATAATATAGTATTTATTATTATCCCCATTTTATAGTTCAGAAAACCCAGAAATAGAGTGGTTAAATAACTTGCCCAAGATCACAGAACTAGTATGTGTTGTTGTCAGGACTTGAACCTAGGCAGTCTGATTTCAGAGTCTTCATTCCTGACTATAAACTACTTGAAGTTGCTTTTGAAATTCAGTAATATACATCTGTGAAGCGCTGAAAAAGGAATAAAGAAATCCGAGAGTTCAACTTAAGAAAAGAGGTAATTTCAACTGGACTAGGATTTAGTAGGTGATGCCAAGAGTAGTAGTTCTTAACGTGTGGAAGCATCAGCATTATTTGGCTGTGTCTTTTTTTAGCATCGGCATTATTTGGAAACTTGCAAATAGTCCAGACCCAGACCACCAGTCAGAAACCCTGAGGGTGAGGCCCAACAATCTATTTTTTAATCCACCTTCTAGATGATTTTGGTGCACATTAAAATTTGAAAATCACTGATCTAGAGGGCAGAACTATAAGGAAAAAATTCAAGAGAGAGAGCTGAGAGTGGCAGGGAAAAAAACTTGAAATGATTAAAGTTGACAAGTCTACTGGGGGTGGGATGAGAAAGAAAGAAAAGGAGATGAAGAGTAGAATACCTTGTTAAAGAACCTGAACTCAAAGAAAAACAACATTTGTATGCATGTGCTTTAAAAGGCCAGGGAAAAGAAGATTCACTGGATGTTAAATGTCACAGAGAAGAAAGATACGATATTTCTGTCATTCCTTTGGGAACCAGAAGGAAGGTGAAAAGGTGTTTAACTCAGCCTGGACCTAGTGGGGCGGGGCGGGGGGGAGGGTTGTGGATAGCTAGAATGAGATACATGAACTAAAACCGTAAAGTTTAGTGGTAAGATGAGAGGGCTAAGTATATGTGAGGGTAGTGGTGTCAGCTGTGTTTTGCACACGAATAAATGTGACTGAATAGCATGAACTGCTTTTATGAGATGCCTCGGCCTATATAATTTGAACTCCAGGTTCCTTCACTAGTAATTGTCTAGTTGAATGTCTAAGTTGTGTGTGCTGGATGGTCTGGAACTTATTTGGGTGGGGATGGGGATAAAATTAAATTAGAATGAAGGGCACAGGTTGATCTTTGAGTGATTCTCACCCCTGCCCCTATGTGGCAGTAAACACATTCATGTTCATCTACCACATAAAACGGGATCCCCCATTTTTTTGTCATTCCATTTGGTAGGGTTGTTCCTCTATGTCTGTTTTATTTGCCAAATTTGTTGATGTGTGTTATGTGACCAGACACTGATAGATACTCCTTACTCTTGTGCCTTGTTCTGATTTATGTTTATTTTTAGCATCAGAAAAGTGACACTGGAAGCCATGAGATGTCTGGTCTGAATTGGAAACCCTTTGTATATGGCGGCCTTGCCTCTATTGTTGCGGAATTTGGTAAGAATGTGAAAACTGAAAAATCTGCTTCTTATGGTATAAATGGCAACTTTTGGTGAATGCTAGAGAAAGAGAAAAAAGAAAGGCCCTGTTTGTTTTAAAAACTATTGTCTCAAAGCCATCAATTAACATTTTCTGGGAAAGTACTATTAATGGTATGGAAAGTGAAGTTAAGTTAAACTTAGAAAGCTTTTTTTCCCCACATTAGCTAATTAAAATTTATTATCAATTTGTTAGTTTGTAAAACTAACATCAATTTATACATACCACAGTACGTATCTTCTTTGTTAAAATTTAGGAAGATTTTAAGAGGGAGAAGTGGGGAGACTTGAAGTGGGCAGAAGGAAGAGACAGATAAATGCCAGATTGTATGTAACACATGAAATTAAAACATTTAAATTATTTTGCCTTTACTATATATAAGGACAATCTTAAAAGCACTTTATTATATTACAATTTCAATTATACTATGGGTAAAATCCTGTTGACCAGATAGAATACAGTGTATTTCACTTTACCACTTACAAGACATGACTTAAGACAGTGGTATTCGAGTGTTTTTCTTTGTGTTATAAGAAAAATTTGTCTTATGTTTTTAAAAAATATCATTGGCCAATTGTGTGGTGACTTCACGGCAGGGAGGAAGATTGGTGGAGGTGGAAGAGGGTATATGGGGAATAAATGGCGATTGGGGAAAAAATCCTATATAATAAAAGGGTAATATGCAAATCGACCAAACAGAGGAACAACAGGTCACTATGATGCGCAATGACCAGGTGGCAGACGCACAATGCAGGAGCTGCCCCCTGGTGGTCAGTGCGCTCCCACAGGGGGAGTGCTACTCAGCCAGAAGTCAAGCTGATGGCTGGTGAGTGCAGTGGTGGTGGTGGGAGCCTCTCTGCCACCACAGCAGTGCTAAGGATATCCGACTGCCTGCTTAGGTGGGGAGCAGGCCTAAACCTTCAGTCGGACATCCCTTGAGGGCTCCTGGACTGTAAAAGGGCACAGGCCAGGCTGAGGGACCCTACCCCCCAGTGCACGAATGTCATGCACCGGGCCTCTAGTAATAAAATAAAGGGAAAAAATGTCATTTGCATACATTCAGCCAAGAGTTAACTGTGATTCCTTGAAAAAACTTATAAATGAGTATGTTCTTTATAGGAACTTTTCCTGTGGACCTAACCAAAACTCGACTGCAGGTTCAAGGCCAAAGCATTGATGCCCGCTTCAAAGAGATAAAATACCGAGGAATGTTTCATGCATTGTTCCGAATCTATAAAGAAGAAGGTGTATTGGCTTTGTATTCAGGGTAAAACTGGATTCTTACCTTCCATCATGAATAGAAATAGTTTTTAAAGATGTCACGTATTTTAGCTGTCTGATAGTTTATGCTGTTCATATTCACCATTTCAACTTGTAATTGAATATTGATGTGTCAATTTATATTTCACTTGCTTAAAGCCTTGAGCTTTGGATTTTGTGTTCATTTATAAGTGTGTGCAGCTATTAGGGGTCAACTTTTGATTAGCCATATCTTTGTGGTTTATTGTCCAGTTTGTTATCTGCTGCCAGTTTCCTAGGCTACTCCTGCATCTAGGCTACCAGTTTATTGTTCACAGAATAGACATCAATTTTATTATTAATCTATGTTAGGCTGTATTTCAAAGAATTTTCTTGGGGGAAAATCAAGTAATACATCCATATTCTTTCATCAGCATGGATAATCACAAGATTATTTTTTTCTGATAGCAAGCAAATAAAGTCAGAAATATGCATATTTATCCATCATTTTTTCCCTAACTGGCTGAGCTTCTGCTGTCTTTCTATTTATAACTACTAAAATATAGTTTTGTAATTTGGAAGGATCTCAAAGGACACAAGAGTGAGAATGTCACCAGTTTATAACTTAAATAGGGTGAATTCTTGGCCTTGGTACCTCCTTCTTGAAAGGATGAAAGATGTATCTGCAACTGTTAGGAAGTAAGGTTGATTTTTAAGACTGTACCTATGATGCGGGTAATGGTGTATACTTTTCGTACATTGCTGGATTCAATTTGCTAATATTTTGACTTTTTGAGCTGACTTTTTGTTTCATTGATTTTCTCAATTTTCCTGTTTCAATTTTATTAAGTTATGCTCTTTATTATTGCCTTCCTTCTGCTTGCTTTGGATTTATTTTTCTCTTTTTCTAGTTTCTTGAGGAAAGAATTTAGATGATTGATTTGAGGCTTTTTCTCTTTCCTAATCTAAGTGTTTTGTGTTATAAATTTCTCTTTCAGCACTGCTTTGGCTGCATCGCACGTATTTTAAAGGGTGAATTTTTCATTTTCATTCAGTTCTATGTATTTTTAAAATTTCCTTTGAGACTTCCTATGATCCATGGATTGTTTAGAAGTGTGCTGTTTAATTTCCAAATGTTGAAGGATTTTCCTTCTTGATTTCTAGTTTAATTCCATTATGGCCAGAGAACATAACCTATATGATTTCAATTTTTAAAAGTTTGTTGAGGTTTATTTTAGTACCCTAAAATGCTCTCTTGGTGAATGTTCCATGGGTGCTTGAAAATATATATATTTTGCTTTTGGTAGAATGAAATAGCTAATGGAAATGAGTAATCTGTCTAGACATGTATAATTTGCAAGGACATGTTGAATATAATTGACTTTTCCCCCTTTTTTTGGGCAGAATTGCTCCTGCTTTACTAAGACAGGCATCATATGGCACCATTAAAATTGGCATTTATCAAAGCTTGAAGAGATTATTTGTAGAACGTTTAGAAGGTCAGTATAGACTCCTCATTTTCTTTGGGGGTAATACTCAAGGGGATTATTGAAATCATGCTTCGTGAGAAAGTGTTCATTTTGGGTGAGAATGGGTGACAGTCATTGCAAGGACAAAGTGAGCTTGTACTGATTTGGGATTAATCCTTGTAGAGGTGATAATGTGTTAGAGGGATCTGCTCTTCAAGTTTGTTCTTTTTCCTGTCAAAGGGAAAAAAGGCTTCTGGCCATCACAGGGAACATGGAATAAGCTTGTCCAGAAAATTAATGCTGTTCTCGTCAACAAGAGGACTTCCACTATAAGGACTTTTCTAGCTGCTGAGTTTGACAAACGTTTGTTAGGTGGAATAATTTTAGATACTGATGTACCTAGGGCCACCTTATCCACAGTCAGCATTATTATATGGCCTTGTATTTGCTGCTGCAACATTTCCAGCCTGATGCTGTACTAAGTGGTTATTTTACCACAGGCCTGGAACTGTTGCATGGTTGGAGACAGATTGTTCACTTGGGTTTACCTAGTTTCTATTTGTGGGCTCTTCATGATGAAGAGGCATGGTGAAGATTGCATTTTAACTTCAGAAAAAATATGCTCTGTGTGTGTGTTTTTTAAATCCTTATCTGAGGATATGTTTTTATTGGTTTTATTGATTTATTTATCTTTTAAACTTATATTTTTTATTGATTTCAGAGAGGAAGGGAGAGGGAGAAGAGAAACATCAATGATGACAATCATTGATCGGCTGCCTCCTGCATGCCCCCTACTGGGATTCGAGCCTGCAAACTGGGCATGTGCCCTTGACTGGAATCAAACCTGGGACCCTTCAGTCTGCAGGCTGAAGCTCTATCCACTGAGCCAAATCAGCTAGGACTGTTTTTATTGATTTTAGAGGGAGAGAGAGCAAGAGAGAAAGAAACATTTATGTGAGAGAGAAATATCAATAGGTTGCCCCCTGTATGTGCCCTGACCGGGGATTGACCATGCAGCCTAGGTATATGCCCTGCCCAGGAATTAAACCCGCAACCTTTTGATGCATGGAATAATGCTCCAGCCCACTGAGCCATCTGGCCAGGGGCTCTGTGGGTTTTCTGTTTTGTTTTGTTTTGTTTTTGGTAGCTGAGGGGATTTACTTCCAAATGACCAGTTTTTCACATTTGATTATAGAAATCTCCTGTAAATAAATAGAGGCTAGTAGATATTGAGGCTAATAGATATTAAGGCCAATCACAATTAATATTTTGACAATTTTTTTCTATTAGACAAAAATTTTATCTCTTTTTTAAATCTTCACCTGAGGATATTTTTCCATTTATTTTTTAGAGAGAGTAGAAGAGAGAGGAAAAGACAGAGAGAAATACTGATGTGAGAGAAACACATCGATTGGTTGCCTCCTGCATGCACCCTGACCAGGCCTGGGCCAGGGGGGAGCCTGCAACCGAGGTACATGTCCTTGACCGGAATCGAACCCGGGACCCTTCGGTCCATAGGCAGACGCTCTATCCACTGAGCCAAACTGGCAAGGGTAAAGATTTTATCTTTTAAAAAACTTTATTGTTGACAGTATTACAGATATCCCCTTTTCCCCACCCTTTGCCCCACTACACCCCAGGCCTTCCTCATACTATTGTCTGTGTCTGTGGTTTATGTATATGTGCGTGTGTCCTTTGGTTAATCTCTTCCCATCCCCTCCACCCCCCTCCACACTGAGATCTGTCATTCTGTTCCATGCATCCATGACTCTGGACCTATTTTGTTCGTCAGTTTATTTTGTTCATTATATTCCATATAATAAGTGAGTATCATTTATCTCTTAACATTCAGTCCTGAGTCTTTTGAGTTGATGATTTTCCCGAAAAAGACTTAAAAATAGTTTTCTTTAGATGTTTGAAATGATTGAAAAGTAAAATACCACATTTGAATTTGTGTGTGTAATTAGCAGTTACATATAATAATAGAACATGTTCCAGTGTCCTTTAGAAATAGTTTTTTTAAAAATGATTTATGTATTACAGTTTTATACGTTTCAGTACTGATTTGAGATCTAGAAATATGTGTTCATTTTCATAAGCTTTGTAGTTCATTTCTACAGTCATTTCTCTGACTAGTTTTCCCTTCCTTTGATAGCTCAGTACTCCGTTCTCAGAAACTGGTACCTAATACAAGCAGACATTTCGTTCTTTCTTTCTTTCTCCCCCCCTCCTTTTTACAGATGAAACTCTTCTAATTAATATGATCTGTGGGGTAGTGTCAGGAGTGATATCTTCCACTATAGCCAATCCCACCGATGTACTAAAGGTAAGAGAGGTCTGGTAGCTTTGGATGTGCAGTGTGATGTGAAAAGAGCATGAGTTTTGAGTCAGATTCCCCACTCTGTCACTTGTCAGCTGTAAAACTTTGGGTAAATCACTTAATTGCTTTAAGCCTCAGTTTTCTCATTTGTAAAATGAAGATAATTCAGTACTTAATCACATAAGGTTGTTAAGGATTATAGATAATATATATAAACTGCCTGTCATTGTACTTGTTCATAGCAGATGCTCATAAACTGCCTGTCATTGTACTTGTTCATAGCAGATGCTCAATAAATAGTAGTCAATTTGTTAAGGTATGCATTAATCCATTGGTCTTCAAACTAGAATATTGAAACCTTTTATAGGTTCTTTCCAAGGGCTAGCAATTTTAAGGAAATCAATTTCAAGATCCCTACTTCTATTTGTACTCTTTTCTAAAAGTGATCTGAGGGAGAACTTGTATATATAATAGTCCTTTCCCCACTTTACAAAAGAAAGGCATATCCTTTTCCCCTTCTAGAGCTTAGTATGGTATATTGACCTGTGGTGTAACCTATGGAACCGAACAAAGGAATAAATTGAAAGGTAGTTTTTGGAAAAGCCTCTTTGAGTACCTAATTGAGGTACCTTAAGTCTATAATGCTTCTGTCTTTTCCTGCCTTATCCATATTTCTATTAAGAGTGAGATTTGGCTTTAAAATGGTATGCATATTTTGGCTTGCGTTGGGATATTCTGAATTCAGAAACAGAACAATATAGGTTAGTGGTGCTGAGTTTTCAAAATATGGATTGCTTTCAGATTTTATCAAAACACAGAATGAAACATTTATTTTAATATAAATCTTCACCTTATTTTACCTCATTAAAAGGCATTTTCTATTTAACTTATTTAAATGTATAATGAATCAGAATAATCAGATTAATTAAAAACACTAAATATATGATAAAAAGCATGAGAGAATCCCAGATCACAAACTTAGACTGTGATGGTAACAATATAAGATTTATAATCACAGTTGGGCTGTTCAATCCTTTTATCCTTGGACAGCTCTTTCTCTGATTTACTATGTGTTGCTTCTTCGCCTTTGTGCATGTAGTTCTGTTTCTGCCTCAGTTGCTTACCCCCCCCCTTTCCTTATGAATTTATCCTTCAAGACTTCTTAGGAACAGGGCCAGGACTAGGACGAGACAAGTAAGGCAATCTCTTTGGTTGCAACATGTAAGGAGGTACCAAAAAACTCAGTAATCAAGAGATAATGTTTTTATGCAATATTTTTCAGAAATTAAGATGGATGCAAAAAATTAATGGCGAATAGAATATCAATATTTTGTACAATTTATCTTCCTTGCCTCACCTTAATCCCACTGTGTTGGATCCTATTTTAGTTGCAATTTTGATATTTGGTTCATTGTTGGTTTTTGTGCATTAATTTTGATTTTTAAAAAAATGTTTCATTAAGATGTTATTTATCTGGATTACTGAAGTTTTTTGTGTTTTCCTCCTACATTTTGTGCCTGAGGGAAGTGCCCTGCTTGTTGCTCCACCCTAGTCTGAGACCTGCTCAGGAATCATCTCCTTAAAGAAATCTTGTACTTATCATATGGTATTTGTGGTTTCAGCTTGTCTTTGTGGTGATTTCTATTCTGATATAATTTGGTTAAGGTTTTTATTTCAACTCTTAGTAGTAGCAGTTGATTTTCTACATAGAGACATGTTGCTATTACATGATATTTATGGAAACCTAGAGTTTTGCTTCATGAAAATCAGGGCTACATTTGGGCCACTAGTATTTAGTGATGACTCCTGTGATTCTTTTTTTGTGTGTTGTTAATCCTCATCCGAGGATATTTTTCCATTGATTTTTAGAGAGAGTGAGGGGGAGAGACACAGTGAGGGAAACATCAATGTGAGAGAGACACATTGATTGGTTGCCTCCCACATGCTCCCTGACCAGGGCCGGGATTGAGCCTGCAACGAAGGTACATGCCCTTGATCTGAATCGAACTGGGACAGGTCAGTCTATGGCAGTGGTTCTCAACCTGTGGATCGCGACCCCTTTGGAGGTCGAACGACCCTTTCACAGGGGTCGCCTAAGACCATCGGAAAACACATATATAATTACATATTGTTTTTGTGATTAATCACTATGCTTTAATTATGTTCAATTTGTAATAAGGAAAATACATCCTGCATATCAGATATTTACATTACGATTCATAACAGTAGCAAAATAACAGTTATGAAGTAGCAATGAAAATAATTTTATGGTTGGGGGTCACCACAACATGAGGAACTGTATTAAAGGGTCGCGGCATTAGGAAGGTTGAGAACCACTGGTCTATGGGCTGATGCTCTGTCCACTGAAACAAACTGGCTAGGGCACAACTCCTGTGATTCTGTGTGTGCAGAGTGCTCTATCTCCTTTCTTGTGCTCTTCTCATAATAATAGCAGGCTGATTTTTCTTTGCAGAATATAGTATTGTGCTTTTTTACAAATAAAATTCAGTTTAATGTCTTGTAGCATAAAATTACATTAAAACATTTTTGCTTTTTATAATTACATAAGCAGTGCATGTTAAATGTAGAAAAAAAGTGGAATGCAGAAAAAGCAAAAAGGGGGAAAAATGCTCACGGATAGCCTCATCTCTCAGACTTAAGCCATGGTCAACATTTGCGTGTGTATGTTCATCCACTCTCTTTGTTGTGCATATGGCTTATTTTAAGTTAACATGCTTTTAATAAAAATTATATAGCATACACACTGCTTTGCAGCCTGTTTTTTTTCTATTTAGCGATTACTTGTTGACATTTTTTCAATGTCAAATATTATTCTACAACATAATTTTATGACTGCACAGTATTCCATTAAATGAATGGATGCACCATACATTTATGCAGCCAATCCTTTGTGGTTTTTGGACATGTAGACTGTTTTAATTTTTCACTAAATTACTTAAATTTTATTTTATTTATTTATTTATTTATTTTTTTAAATATATTTTATTGATTTTTTACAGAGAGGAAGGGAGAGAGAGATAGAGAGTTAGAAACATCGATGAGAGAGAAACATCGATTAGCTGCCTCTTGCACATCTCCTACTGGGGATGTGCCCGCAACCCAGGTACATGCCCTTGACCGGAATCGAACCCGGGACCTTTCAGTCCGCAGGCCGACGCTCTATCCACTGAGCCAAACCGGTTTCGGCAAATTACTTAAATTTTAAATGAATTGTTTTCTACCTACACTGAGTACTTGTTTGTTCTTTTCCTCAAGTTTTTTTTCAACTCCAGAAATGATAGACCTATGTATGAGGAATGTGAGGCTGATTAAATCATCTTTATAAGATACTAGAGGCCCAATGCATGAAATTCGTGCAAGAGCAGGCCTTCCTTCCCTTGGCTGCCGGCACCGGCTTCCCTCTGGCACCCGGGAAACGGGCTTCCCTCTGGCTGCTGGCAGGCACCCAGGACCTGGGCTTCCCTTGCAGCCCCGGCTTCATCCGGAAGGTCGTCCAGAAGGATGTCTGGTCTAATTAGCATATTATGCTCTTATTATTATAGGTACTTTCTATATATAGTTTAAGTCATTAACTTCATAATAATAGCAGGTTCATTTTAATTTTTTAAAATTTTTTTATTGATTTCAGAGAGGAAGGGAAAGGAAGAGAGAAATAGAAACAACAATGATGAGAGAGAATCATTGATAGGCTGCCTCCTGCATGCCCCACACTGGGGATCTAGCCGCAACCAGGCATGTGCCTTGACTGAGAATTGAACTGTGACCTCCTGGTTCATAGGTTGATGCTCAATCACTGAGCCATGCTGGCTGGGCCTGATTTTTCTTTAATCCCCAAAAACTATTTTCTTAAATGTTAAATGAGTGAAATATCTCATTTTTGCTCTTCCAGCCAAAACAAAATGTTCACCTTTTCTTATTTTAGATTCGAATGCAGGCTCAGGGAAGCTTGTTTCAAGGCAGCATGATTGGCAGCTTCATTGATATATACCAGCAAGAAGGTACCAAGGGTCTGTGGAGGGTGAGTACAATTTCCTGATATTGTTGTATACTCAGTTTCTAGAATTTGCAATGAATACTTTTTTATATATAAAGCCATACAATTGTGAACTGTCATCTTATATTGTGTAAGATTCTTGTTAACCTAAAAAATAAGGTAAGAAGCTCCTTATCACCTATGAAAGGACCAGAAATTATCAGTTGTCTTTATTATTTCTACTTAATGTTTGGGGGTTATGTATGTGAGAGAAGATACTACATTATTTGAGATAGCATTTTGATTTGTTCAAATTCATAGTGAATTAGTTCTTCAATATCTATTTTTGCCAGTTTTGTACTGACACAGCAATGTCTGTTTATGATACCTATGTAATGCTTACGTTCTAAAGTTGTTGCCTAAAACAACCTTTTTAAACCTTTTTAAAGGTAAAAGATGTACTGTAAAATATTGAGAAAATATGTAAGTGAGAAAAAAATCCATCAAATCCCACTAGCTAGAGATAATCACTTTTAACATTTTGTCTTATTATCTTTCAGTCTTCTATCCATACTTCTTTTTCTGTTGTTTGCATATAATGATTTATCCTATTTTAACCACTTAGTATTAAGACTACTAGTAGAATATGCAGAGAGTAGAATGGGAAATTCTATTAATAGACTCTTAAAAAAGAAAACTTCGCTGTTTTTCTTCTTTTATAATTTCCCCCAACTTCTTCTTAAAAAAATTTCAAACATACAGAAAAGTGGAAAGAGTAGAACAATGAATACCTATATACCTGGATTAAATGACTGTTAAAGTTTGGCCATATTTGCTTTATCTATTTATGTATTTATATATACTCTTTTTTTTTTAATTAAATCTTTATTGTTCAGATTATTACATTTGTTCCTCTTTTTTTTTCCCCCCATAACTCCCCTCCTCCCAGTTCCCGCCCCACCCTCCACCCTCACTCCCCACCCACTGTCCTCATCCATAGGTGCACGATTTTTGTCCAGTCTCTTCGCACATCTCCCACACCCCTTTCCCCCCCAAGAATAGTCAGTCCATTCCCTTTCTATGTCCCTGATTCTATTATAATCAACAGTTCATTCTGTTCATCAGATTATTTATTCACTTGATTCTTAGATTCACTTGTTGATAGATGCATATTTGTTGTTCATAATTTGTATCTTTACCTTTTTCTTCCTCTTCCTCTTCTTAAAGGATACCTTTCAGCATTTCATATAATCCTGGTTTGGTGGTGATGAACTCCTTTAGCTTTTCCTTATCTGTGAAGCTCTTTATCTGACCTTCAATTCTGAATGATAGCTTTGCTGGATAAAGTAATCTTGGTTGTAGGTTCTTGGTATTCATCACTTTGAATATTTCTTGCAACTCCCTTCTGGCCTGCAAAGTTTCTGTTGAGAAATCAGCTGACAGTCGTATGGGTATTCCCTTGTAGGTAACTGAGTTTCTTTCTCTTGCTGTTTTTAAGATTCTCTCTTTATCTTTTGCTCTTGGCATTTTAATTATGATGTGTCTTGGTGTGGTCCTCTTTGGATTCCTTTTGTTTGGGGTTCTCCGCGCTTCTTGGACCTGTAAGTCCATTTCTTTCACCAGGTGGGGGAAGTTTTCTGTCATTATTTCTTCAATATCTTGCTCTCTCTCATCTTCTGGCACCCCTATAATTCTGATGTTGGTACGCTTGAAGCTGTCCCAGAGGCTCCTTACACTATCCTCGCATTTTTGGATTCTTTTTTCATTTTGCTTTTCCGGTTGGATGTTTTTTGCTTCCTCGCATTTCAAATCATTGACTTGATTCTTGCGCTCCTCTGGTCTGCTGTCGGGCGTCTGTATAATATTCGTTATTTCAGTCCGTGTATGCTTAATTTCTAGTTGGTTCCCCAATATAAGATCGAGGGTCTTATTAGTTTTCGTGTAGATCTCATTAAGTTTATCGGCAGCTTCTAAACAGTTCTTGAGAGACCTTAAAAGTGTGGTTCTGAACTCTATATCTTCCTTTGACAATTTTGTCCTGTTTCTTTGTCTCCGCATTTTGTTATGCTTCCTTGGTGCACCCCCTAGTGGTCTTTGTTCGGAGTCTTATAGTTAAATCTTGATTGTTGTAGCTAATTCCAGGGAGGGTTTGACCTCCAGGCCAAGTGGCTATGAGAATCAGCTGTGTCAGCAGTGAGAGAACTTCTGTCCTCTAGGGAGGTGCTAATCTAGCCTTTGCCTGAGGCTATCCGGCAAATGCCTGTGTGCAGGGCTTGGGCGGGGCGGGTCGCACAGGATCAACAGGGTGGGCCGGAGAGAGCAATTATGGCGGCTCTCAGTCCTGTCCCCAGGGGCTCTGCCTCTCTGAGTCCCAGCACCCGCTGCAAAGCTCGGAGAGAAAGCTGCCCTCGCTCTGACCGAATCCAGACAGTCCCGCTTCTCCCGTTTGAGTCTGGGTCCCTAAAGACTCGCCCGGATCTGGTGCTCAGAGTCTGCGACTCCCTCCCGATTGAAAACAACAACCACGCCCTCTACCGCCAGCCCGCTCCGTGCACTCCGCACCTCAGAATTTGACTTCAGCACTGCGCCTCCTCTGAGTGTCCGTGTGCGTTTCTCTTTCCTCCTAGTTGTAGGACTTCCACTCAGCCAGCGTTCCTGTGGTTCTGGGTGATGTCCCTTCCGTCTTTTAGTTTCACTTTTGAAGTAGTTGTTCAAAGCAGCAAACTCCGGCGTTAACCTATGCCGCCATCTTGGTTCTCTCTCCTCTTTTTCTTTTTGCTAAGCTATTTGAAAGGAAAGTGCAGACATCATGGCATTCCTCTAAATACTTCATTATATATCTCTTAAGAATAGGGACATTCTCCTACATAATAATAATACCCTTATCACACCTAAGAAAATTAACAGTAAGTCCCTAATACCTAACATCCAGCCCATATTCAAATTTCCTTTATTGATGAGTCCAGGCTAGCTTTCTTATAAAATGATTCCTCATATTTCCTCTGTACTTTCTGTAAACTGGAAGTTAAGTCTGTTGGCTTGATTAGATTCATGTTAAATGTTTTTGGTAAGAGAAGTTCATGGGTAAGACTGTATTTCATATGCAACATACTAACAGGCAGATGATGTTGAGTTATTCCATAGTTAGTGATGTCAAGTTTGATTACTTGGTAAGATGATGTCTACTAGATCTCACCATCGTAAAAGATAAGTTGTTTCACCATTGGCAATTAGCAAGTAGTCTGTAGGGTTATATTCTAGCATCATGCATGTATCCTATTATCTAATAACCTTTCACCTAATGGTCTTGGTATCTATTAATGATCTTTGAGATTTGCTTTTTAATAACAGCAGGGTGCCATTTCTTGATTAGTTCAATTTAAAACCGGAAAATGGAACTAGCTAGAATTTTTTTTACAAAGTAAGGCTAAAGACAGCAATAAATAGAATTGAAGATTTGGTCAGGGGAACATAGCTACTTAATTTTTAATTAAAACTTTTAGTTGTGGTAAAATACACATAACAATATTTACCATCTTAACGATTTCAACTTCAGTTGTGTGGAGTACATTTTTCTGCAACCAGTCTCCAGAATTCTTTTCATCTTGCAAAACTGGAACTCTATACCCATTAAACAATTCCCCATCCTCCCCTTCCTCACAACCTTATACCTTATGTCTATATGAATTTGACTATACTGGATACCTTATATAAGTGGAATCATACTTTTGTCATTTTGTGACTGGCATATTTCACTTAGCATAGTGCCCCTCCAGGTTTATTCATGTTGTCACATCTATCAGGATTTATTTCCTTTTTAAGGCTGAGTAATAGTCTATTGTGTATATTTATCTGCTCATCTGTTAATAGACATTTAGGTTGTTTCTATACCTTGGCTCTTATGAATAATAATGCTATGGACATGGGTGAGTGAAGACTGTGACTTCAGTTCTTTTATGTATATACCCAAAAGTGGGATTGCTGGATTGTATGGGAATTCTATGTTTAATTTTTTGAGGAACTGAACATAGCTACTTTTATGATCCAGGCTACTTACATCATCCGGGCATGTACATTGTGTTATGTATTCTTTTGACACGGACATGTTATTTGCATATTAAATACAGAATTATTTTTTCATTTCAAAGAGAAATATGTCTGCATTTTTCTTCAAACACATGGTCCTCTTTGTTTATGCTTTATTTCCCTGCTTTGATTACAATATGGATACTGGAAACATTTCACTTTCTTCCCTACTCCATTGGGAGAAATAACCACATGAATACGACAATAAAGCGTAACTGGCACTAATGTCAGCTTTGGGAAGACAATAGAGTGGTGGGGACTTTGGTAACTGGAGAGCACCTGCCGCACTCATTGTTGCCATGTGTGATGTGAATTCAGTGTTGCCAAGTTTTCTGGATTTGCAAGAGAAGCTGCAAATCTGCATTTCTATGTGAAGTGTCCTGGTTTTTTATATGTTGACAGTTTATTCAGCCTTTTAGAAACACTGTTTGGTGAACCAAAACATGTCTGAATTCAGCCCATGGACTCCAGTTTGGGGCCTCAGTCTTCACCAAAGTAGTCTTCTGTAAAGGTCATCTTCTAACAGAGTTGAGCAGATGGACGGGTCAGAGAGGAAGGCATTGTTGGGCCAGTCAGCCCGATCAGCAGAATAAAACATGGTGACAGCACAGCTATATTACTTCTATTGTATACATTGAGTTAGGAATTTTAAAAATATATATTTTTATTGGTTTTAGAGAGGAAGGGAGAGGGAGAGAGAGAGAGAGAAACACCAATGATGAGAATCACCTATCAGCTGCCTCCTGCATGCCCCCAACTGGGGACTGAGCCTGCAACCCAAGCATGTACCCTTGACCAGAATTGAACCCTGGACCCTTCAGTCCGCGGGCTGATGCTCTTTCCACTGAGCCAAACCAGCTAGGGCGAGTTAGGAAATTTAGAGATGATTGAATAATATAACTGGTCTTCCAGAAAGCAGTTGTCCCCACAGTATGTTATGTTCAATTTTCAATGAAATTTAAACACAGCCTATAATAATAAAAGCGTAATATGCTAATTAGACCAGACAGTCAAACGACCTTCCAGACGTCATTCCGGACGACCTTCCAGATGAAGCTGTGGCAGCGGTGGCCAAGGCGGAAGAGGTTGGGGGCAATCAGGCAGGCAGGCAAGTAGTTAGGGGCAATCAGGCAGGCAGGCAAAGTGGTTAGGGGCAATCAGGTAACAGGCAGAGTGGTTAGGGGCGATCAGGCAGGCAGGCAGGCAGAGTTGTTAGGGGCAATCAGGCAGGCAAGCAGAGTGGTTGAGGGTGATCAGGCAGGCAGGCAGAGTACTTAGGGGCGATCAGGTAGGCAGGCAGAGTGGTTAGGGGCAATGAAGCAGGCAGGCAGAGGCGGTTAGGGGCAATCAGGCAAGCAGGTGAGCAGTTAGGGGTGATCAGGCAGGCAGGAAGAGTGGTTAGGGGTGATCAGGCAAGCAGGCAGAGGCAGTAAGGGGCAATCAGGCAGGCAGGCAGGCGAACAGTTAGGAGCCAGTGGTCCCGGATTGCGAGGGGGATGTCCTACTGCCAGTTTAGGATCGGGCCTAAACCGACATCCCCCAAGAGGTCCCGGATTGCATGAGGGTACAGGCTGGGCTGAGGGGACCCCCCTCCACACACACACACGAATTTCATGCACTGGGCCTCTAGTTTACTTATAAAAGTAAAACATTTGTGGTGAAGGCCTGGGTTGGGGTGGGAACCAGATGGAGAAAGAAAGTGGAGGGATAATGGGGACATCTGTAATACCCTCAACAATAAAGATAAATAAATTTAAAAAATAAAAGTAAAACATTCATTGTGATTTTTAAAATATAGATAGATATAAAAATAAAAATTAACTGGTCTGTTATCCTAATCCCAGATGAAGAAAAATATTTTGGTGTATTTCCCTCTAATCCTTTACAAAAATTTGGTGTGTGCACATACCTTTTTCCCTAAGTTAGAATAGTACAATAGTAATTTTATGTGTTGCCATCTTTAAGGTTATATCATAAGTATTTTCTTGTCAGTAGTCTTCAAAATATGACTGTTAATGCTCTAGCAGCCCTGCACTATAATGTGAGCTGTAATATGCTATTGAGTGAAACTCTGGTAGTATTATCCCAGGAGGATTTATAAGGAAGTATTGCTTTTGCCTTGGCCTTCTCCCTAGCTGCAGCATACCTTTGCTGGCATCCTAGTGTGTTCTTTCTGCATATCCTAAAATTCTGTGAATTAAACTTGGAAGTGCTTCTCTCCCCACTGACTTTTTTCTCTCTCTTTTTCTTTATTGATTAAGGTATTACATATGTGTCCTTATCGCCCCATTGCCCCCCCCACACACTCATGCCCTCACCCCCTGGTGTCTATGTCCATTGGTTATGCTTATATGCATGCATACAAGTCCTTTGGTTGACCTCTCCCCCTTACCCCCACCCTCCCCTACCTTTCCTCTGAGGTTTGAGCATCTGATTGATATTTCTCTGTCTCTGGGTCTGTTTTTGTTCATCACTTTATGTTGTTCATTATATTCCATAAATGAGTGAGATCATGTGATATTTATCTTTCTCTGACTGGCTTATTTCGCTTAGCATAATGCTCTCCAGTCCCATCCATGCTGTTGAAAATGGTAAGAATTCCTTCTTTTTTATTGCAGCGTAGTATTCCATTGAGTAGATGTACCACAGTTTTTTAATCCACTCATCTGCTGATGAGCACTTAGGCTGTTTCCAGATCTTAGCTATGGTAAATTGTGCCGTTATGAACATAGGGGTGCATATATCCTTTCTGATTGGTGTTTCTAGTTTCTTGGGATATATTCCACTTTCAAGCTCATTTTATGAAGCCAGCATTACCTTAATACAAAACCAGATAAAGACAACACAATGAAAGAGAATTACAGGCCAGTATCCCTCATGAACATAGATGCCAAAATCCTCAACAAAATTCTAGCAAATCGGATCCAGCAGTACATCAGACAGATCATACACCATGAACAAGTAGGATTTATCCCGGGGATGCAAGGGTGGTGCAGTATCCACAAATCAATTAACCGTGATACATCCCCACTGACTTTTGCTTCATGGCTTTATTTGATTTTTTATAACATCTTAATTGAGATAATTCACATACCATTAATTTCACCATCTTAAAGTGTACAATGTAATGGTTTTTAGTAATTCACAGACTTGTTCCAGTAGTAGGCATTGATTTGAAAGAGTAATGTCTGTACTCCAGACTTGGATTTTTCTGTCACTTTTTAACTCACAATTTATTTTGTTCACTTTTGGACTTATGCCACACTACCTGTGTATTTTCTTGGTGTCTAATTGTAGGGTGTCGTTCCAACTGCTCAGCGGGCTGCTATCGTTGTGGGAGTAGAGCTACCAGTCTACGATATTACAAAGAAGCACTTAATATTGTCAGGGGTGATGGGAGACACAATTTTAACTCACTTTGTGTAAGTATGATAGGTTGTGCTCATGCCATATTACCAGCACACAAAAAAATCTCACTGAAATCCTCATGTAGAATTGATACCTTTATTCTACATCCCAGATGCTATGGGCGTTTTGGTACTTGAGGGCAGTATCTAATACAACAGCCTGTGAGATTTCTGTCAGTGTTTGCATTTTTTCATACACAGCCTCTATATCTAATAAGCTCATCTGTTATTTGCTTTGGTTTATTTTAGAACAGAAAGCAAACTTTTCTCAATGAGAATCAGAAAAAGTCAAATTGTATAGGGCCTATGAAACAAAAACATAGTTTTGGGCTGAAGACTGTTGCCAGTCACATCCTACATTTTCTTCATCTTGCAACTTTTATGATATTTTACTACTGAAATGCATTTGGCATATGATCCTGTGTTTTGAAAAATCTACATAGCTAATATATGATGTATGAAACTTGCTGTTTAGAAATCTTGCAATACTTTTAAATTGTCCCCCTTTAAGAAAAAAAAAAAGGTGTGTAAGTTTCAGTTTGAAAAGTGAAAAGGACAACTTTAAATGATGTCTCTTTAGAACATATTTTTTTTCTTTTTAGATTATAATGAAAGGGCAAGTGCCAAGTTTTATCTGATGAGTCTGACTCATTGTACATTTAAGTTTGCTCTCATTTCTGTTTAGGGGGCAGGAGTGGAAGAAGGGCAGTCTATTTACTTGAACTTTTCATTTTTCAGTTCCAGTTTTACATGTGGCTTGGCTGGGGCTCTGGCTTCTAATCCAGTTGATGTGGTTCGAACTCGCATGATGAACCAGAGGGCAATAGTGGGACATGTGGACCTCTACAAGGGTACTTTGGATGGTATTTTAAAGGTATGGACACTGTGGGCTTGCATTGCATTTTTAATTTTCGTTGGTGTCTTAGACCTTCTTTCAAGCCTTATTCTTAATTGCTACATATAATTCTGAAGATGTAAGAGTTACCATGTATATTTTAATAGGCTGTCAGAGTAATTTCCAGGTAGAAAAGCTGTGTCCTTGGCAATCTGCTGATGCTTAGTGGTCCTTATTATTATTCCGATTTGGATGCTTGTGACTGTAGGATACTTTTATCAATAGTACCATGTACAATTAATATAAAGGACTTAATGAAACCCACATTTGCACATTTCAAACAAGACGGAGACCCTGTGATAGAAAATCTGGTACTCAGTTTCAGTTCAGCATTGTGCTATTATTCACACTTTTGCTTTGAAAGTTTCCACTATGTTCTTCTTGTAGATAGCTAAATATCATAAATGAATTATGTATGATACAATCACTGGTGATAATACTTCTACAAAAAAGAAATTTGAGGCTAAAATATGATATTGCCATATAGTTTCTCTGTGGTTCAGCTTAATTTAACAACTTTTCATTATAGATCAGGCACATTTTAGTAGGCACAGAGAAATTATAGCATTTCTCAGTGGGTGTACAAACATAACACAGCTTGGTAAGTGAAAAACTCAGGGATCTGTGGGAAGAAATTTTAGTCCAATTTGGAAGTTTGGGATGGGTTTCCTGTAGATGGTGGCATCATGAATAATAATAACTCATATGTTGAGTGCTTTACTATATATTTGGAAATATCCTAATGAGACCTTACATATTATTTTAGTGGTGACCATGTGGTAGCATTCATTAACAGAGCATCACAGGAAGAGGAACAGGTTTTGTGGGAGACATCACAGTTTTGAGCACTTAGTTTGAAGTTCCTGAGGAACATACAGTGGATATATTTGAATATATTAGTCTTCACTCAGAGGAGAGTTCGTGGGTGTAGCTAAGAGCCTTGGGAATCAGTAGTGTATAGGTGTTGCATACTGTGGAGGGGGAGACCAAGGAGAGCAGGTAAAGGAATTCACAACATTATTGCCTTCCTAGCACACTGGAGTGTTAAAAAAATTCCTTCCGTTAATAGTGATTCACAGAGGCACTGATTCTTAGACTCTGGGGAGTAGAGTTTGACAAAAGCCCCTCCCCCCTTGCTGTTTCTCATATGCTCATCCTTCCACTTGACAATCACTGATGTAGAGAGAAAAGTCGGGCTAAGGAAAGAAATACCAATTATTTAGGCCTTGGCAGATGCGGAACTCAGGGAAGACATAAAAAGGTAACAGTTCAAAAGATATGAGGAAACTTAGAAGAGAATAGACATCATGGAAGCAAAGGGAGTAATGAGTTTCAAGGAGGGGTGAGTAATTATTTAATGTCAAATGGAATAAAGAGATCCAGTACAGGACTGCAAAGTACCTATTGGATTTAATATTTTCTAGAAGAGGGTTTGCTAGATTAGTGTTTGCAAAAACCCAATTGTTGTGCATTGAGGAGTGTGTTTAATCATTCATTCATTCATTCATTCATTCATTCGATACAAAAATGTTTGTGTCTTATGTGCCAGGTACTGTTCTCGGTTGGTGAACAGAAAAGTCCTGTCTTTCATGACGCTGTAATTCTAATTGGAAGAGACAGATAAACACATAGGAAGTGAGGATAAGTAGAGAAGGTTGGTTAAGAGGAGATAGAAGGTACAATAATCTAGTAATAGCTAGCGTTTATTGAATGTTTACTACGTATCACACTATAATATATCCTTTAACTCACATCAACGTTATGGAATAGCTAATTATCTTTCCCATTTTATAAAAGTGATTTTAGTTTCAGAGTAGCTAAGTATTTATCCAAGATTACACACCCAATAAGTGTTAGCTCTGGGATTTAAACCAGGACCTGTCTGATTCCAAAGTTTGTATTTATAACCACTATCCTGTGTTGTATAGAAGGAAACATTTTCATGTTCGTACTACCCTTTAATTACTTATAGCTACTCACTGATTCACTTATTTGCTATTAAAATTTTTTAAAAACAATTTCACTCTATATTATTATGATATATAATAGCATCATACTTTGTTATTTTATCTCTAAGAGTCCCCAAACACTTTGGCGAATGGAATAAGCATTTGTCTCTGACATAGAAATGAGCAACTGCAAACCTCATACTGTCATCTCCATCTTAAAACCATTGGGTGGATTTCCATTGATCCAAGGCTCTATATGATTTGACCTCTTTTTACTTCCACAGTCTTATCTTTCCTACCTTTACTCTGCATTCCAGATATACTGAACAATTTCTAGTACTTGACTTTCTTTCATTTCCAAGTTTTCTTCCAAACCATATACTTTGTTAGATGCCCCCCCCCACTCCATCCTAAGTCCCTTTCACTTGGCTAGCTCCTGCTCATTTTTAGATCTCGTTACTTTTTCATAAAGGCCTTCCCTGATTGTTAAACTAGGTTATGTGTACATAGTTTAGTGCACTTGCTCTATCATAGCATTTATTATATTTTTAAAAATCTTTATTGAGGTCTAATTCACATATCATAAAATTAACCTATTCAAAGTAGCTTTTGGTATATTCACAGATATGTGCAACCATCATCACCACATTTTCATAACCTCAGAAACCATATTCCCCCTATCTCCCCCATCTCTAAGAAAGCACTAATCTACTTTCTATTACTGCAGAGTTGCCTATTCTGGATATCTCATATAAACGGAATTATAGAAAATGTGACCTTTTTGACTGGCTCCTTTCATTTTACCATAATGTTTTAAGGTTCACCCATGTTATAACATGTATCAGTACTTTGTTCCTTTTTTCAAATTTGCTTTTTTTTTTTACTTTGTTCCTTTTTAATTGTTTAAAGTATTACAAATAGTAGTACATATGTCTCCTTTTTTTTCAATTGACCTTCCCCCAGCCTCCCCTACCCCCCCGGCACATGCTCTCACCCCTCTCCCAGTGTCTTGCGTACATTAGTTATGCTTATACTTTACTAGAGGCCTGGTGCACGAAATTTGTGCACCCTCTCCAATCTGGGACCCCTTGAGGGATGTCTGACTGCCCATTTAGGTCCAGTCCCTCTTGTAATCCAGGACTGCTGGCTCCCAACCGCTTGCCTGCCTGCCTGCCTGCCTCTAACTGCTTCTGCCTGCCAGCCTGATCACCCCCTAACCACTCCCCTACCAGCCTGATTGATGCCTAACTGCTCCCCTGCTGGCCCAATTACCCCCAACTGCCCTCCCCTATCAGCCTGATTGCCCCCAACTGCCCTCCCCTGCTGGCCTCATCGCCCACAACTGCCCTCCCCTGCTGGCCATCTTGTGTCCACATGGAGGCAGCCATCTTGTGTGTTGGAGTGATGGTCAATTTGCATATTGCCTCTTTATTAGATAGGATTTACAAGTCCTTCAGTTGATCTCTTACCTTCACCCACCAATCCTCCCCAGCCTTCCCACTGTCATTTGACAGTCTGTTTGATGCTGCTCTGCCTCTATATCCATTTTTGTTCATCAGTTAATGTTGTTCATTATATTCCATAAATGAGTGAGATCATGTGGTATTTATCTTTCTCTGACTGGCTTATTTCACTTAGCATAATGCTCTCCAGGTGCATCCATGCTGTTGCAAATGGTAAGAATTCCTTCTTTTTTACTGCAGCGTAGTATTCCATGTGTAGATGTACCACAGTTTTCTAATCCACTCATCTGCTGATGGGCACTTAGGCTGTTTCCAAATCTTAGCTATAATAAATTGTGCTGCTATGAACATTAGGGGTGCATATATCCTTTCTGATTGGTGTTTCTGGTTTCTTGGGATATATTCCTAGAAGTGGGATCACTGGGTCAAATGGGAGTTCCATTTTTAACTTTTTGAGGAAACTCCATACTGTTCTCCACAGTGGCTGCACCAGTCTGCATTCCCACCAGCAGTACACAAGGGTTCCTTTTTCTCCGCATCCTCACCAGCACTTGTCGTTTGTTGATTTGTTGATGATAGCCATTCTGACAGGTGTGAGGTGGTACCTCATTGTTGTTTTGATTTGCATCTCTCAGATGATTAGTGACTTTGAGCATGTTTTCATATATGTTTCTTGGCCTTCCTTATGTCCTCTTTCAAAAAGTGTCTATTTAGGTCCTTTGCCCATTTTTTTATTGGATAATATCCCATCATATGGCTATATCACATTCATTTCATTTTATTTTAATTACTTTTACTTTTTAATTCTTTTTAAATTTAATTTATTAGGGTGACAGTGGTTAATGAAACCATACCGGTTTCAAGTGTACAACTCAATAAAATATTATCTGCCCTAGTTTCCCATCATCATCACTGAGTCACTATCTCATACGTTCTGTTAGTTTATTCACAGCATTTTCTTCTATCTGAAATTATGCTCTTTATTATTTGTGTGTTTATTGTCTGAATCTATGGTTCTAGGTTATCTGTATCTGGGCTTTACTTTTACATCATGCACTCGTCACCCAAAGTAAAGTCTCTTTCCATCCCCATTTATCCCCCTTTTGCCCTCTTCTACCTTCCCCCACCCCCTTTCCCTCTGGCTGTCACCATACTATTGTCTGTGTCTGTGTCATATACGGGGTGGGAAAAGTAGGTTTATAGTTATTTGTATGGAAAGTAATACAATTATTAATAAACTATAATACAAGAATAAACTATGTTTTGTATACTCATAACTGTAAACTTACTTTTGCCATGCCTTATATTTTTTCTGCTTAATCTTTTCACCATTTTTCACCCAGCCCCCAAACCCTTCCCCTCTGTAATTACATTTAATATCTGTCATTCAGTAGACTGTAAATTCCTTGAAGGCAGGACAGCGTGCATCTTATTTGTCATTTTATCTACAGCAAGTTATTTGTTGAATGAATGCATAATGTTGTTTCTGTTTATCTATATAAAAGTTCTTGTTTGTTTTCATACAACTGCCTCAAGCCAAAAAATATGCCTCCTAATACTAATGTTCTAAAGAAGTTAGTCAATATTTTGGAGCTTTATAAGGAGATGGCTCATGGAAGTGTTAGAGACTCTGTGTTTGTATATCCATTCACTCAACAAATACAGGGTATTCCCCCCAAAATTTTTACACACTTTAACAGCTGATAACTCTGTTTTGAAAATTAAATGTATTTTAATAAACACAGCCTTTATAATTATTCAAAGTGTATGCATACATTATTTTGGGCACCCTATATTTACTTAGATATTTGTTAGAAACTTTACTGTGCCAGACAGTGTTAGGTGGTGGGGATATAATGGTGAATGAGACAAACACAGTCCATGCTTTCCTGGAGAGGGACAGACAATAAATAAAGAGTATAATTTCAGATAGAAGTAAATGCTGTGAAGAAACTAACAGAATGTATGAGCTAGTGACTCAGTGATGATGATGATGGGAATCTAGTTCAGCTAGGGTAGCTAGGAAAAGGCTGTGAGGAGTTGACATTTGAGCAGAGGTCTGATGATGAGAAGGTGGCCATGTGAAGATTGGAGAGAAAAGTATTGCATTAAAGAAGGAACAGGTACAAAGGTCCTGAGTTGGGAATGAGCTGGACATGTTCAAGGGTTAAAAATAAGGTTGGCATGCCTGAGTGTGGTAAATGAAGGGCAAAGTGTAGGAAATGAAACTGGAGAGAGGGAGGGGCTAAATTATGTAGGATCCTAAATGTCATCACAGAAAACTTGCAGTTAGAATGAATTCCACTGGGATGTCATTGGGGAGCTTTAAGCAGGAAAGTGACACTGTCTTGTTTAAAAATTTACAAGTTTGTTTTGACTTCCAGGTGGAGATTGTAGACCAATTTGGAGGTTTATTGTGGTATTCTACGTGAGAGGTGATGGGGTTGGATTGTATTTCTAAGGTCCCTTGTAATTTTAGCAATCTATGGTTCTAGGTTATCTGCATCTGGGCTTTACTCTTGCTGATTTTCACAATTTTTCAACATCAGTTTTGCTGAGACCTTTGACATTTGCTCATAATCCACTGGGGGAAGTATATTATCACTATGCGTTCATAAATAACGCCCTACTTATGTTGCTGTTTGCTCCAAAAAATGCTTAGTATGGATAATTATCTCGAGTGCTCATTTTTTTCAGTTTAAGTATAGTTGACATACAATATATTATGTTAGTTTCAGGTGTACAATATAATGATTTGACGTTTATATACCTTATGATATGATTACCACCATACAACATAGCAATTTCACTTTTGGGAATTTATCTAAAGAAATCAAGCATAGGATAAGGGATATTTATAAGTCTGGATTCTCAAATTATTGTCTAGTCCAGATATATTTACTTTTTAGTATAGTGGTGGGTTTCACTTCACCAGTGGAAAGGCAAAATAACATTTTTTTGTTGTTAATCCTCACCTGAGTATATTCTTCCATTGATTTTTAGAGAGAGTGGAAGGAAGGCAGTGAGAGAGAGAGAGAAAGAAACATTGATGTGAGAGAGACACATCAATTGGTTGCCTCCTAAATGGGCCCCAACCAGGGCTGGGGATTGAGCCTATAACTGAGGTGCATGCCCTTGACTGGAATTGAACCCAGGCAGGCTGACGCTCTAGCCACTGAGCCAAACCAACAAGAGCAGAATAACATTTTTTTTCAATGTCTAACACAATGCCTAAGTTACAGGAGTCACTTAAGAGATAATCTGTCCATTGAACAGGAACTGTTTCTATAGGTTGGATTCATTATACACCACTGGTTTATGACCTTTGATATACCTCATTTTTCCTTTAATTTATAATAACCATTAAGCTGGTATGTGTAGACCACCTTTGAAACAGGAAACCCAAACTCAAAGGAATTCACAGTTTTCCTCATGTGATCCTCAGAGCATTGATATGAGGTAGGCCCTAGCATTACACAGAACTTGCAGTGATGAACCAGTGATGAAATGTTATTTGATGGCTTGGCTGGGGCTGGGATATCTGCTTCAAAGATCATGTGGCTGTTAGCAGGAAGCCTCTCTTCCTCTTTGGCTGTTGGCAAGAGCCCTTAGTTTCTCACAGTTGGGCCTTTTCATGACATGGAAGCTGGCCTCCTCCAGAGTGAATGATCTAAAAGAGAACAAGGCAGAAGCTTTATTTATAAAGCATCTTTTATAACAAAGCATTGGAGATGACATGTTCACCACCGCTTTATTCTATTGGAGACACAGACCAATCCTGATATGTGTGGGTGGGCCTACACGAGGGTATGAAAAACTGGAGGTGGCTTTCTTTGGGGACCATCTTGGAAGCTGTCTACCACAGATACTTTCTTTTTTTTCTGGAGGGATACCTTTTTATTGCAAATGGTAAATAGCCCTCATGCATTTAGTCCATCACATTGTATTTTATTTTTTTCCCTAACCCTAACCCTATCTTTATCCCTAACCCTAACCATATCCTTATCCCTAACACTAACCCTATCTTTATCCCTAACCCTAACCCTATCCTTATCCTTAACCCTAACCCTAATCCTATCTTTATCCCTAACCCTAGCCCTAACCCTAACCCTAACCCTAACCCTAACCCTATCTTTATCCCTAACCCTAACCCTAACCCTAACCCTAACCCTATCCTTATCCTTAGTCCATCACATTTTAAAACATACATTTCTTCTCTTGCTTATACATTTTCTGATAGGAAACTCTGCAGGGATCATTTTGCAGTTAATGTTGAAGGCGATACTTTCTTTCTCTTGTTTGCTAGTATTACTGTTATCTCAGCATCAAGAATACATTTGCATATGGTAGGTGCTCAATAAATATTTGTTGAATGAATGGGTAGATTTATTTAGATTATCCATGAATTCAAATGTGTGTCTAGAAAAAAAGGACTATTCATGGAGCCGTGAGTTGTTGGGGAGGGACTTGGAAGATGAATATTAAAATACATGTAATTGTCAGATGTAAAGAGTAAGGGGAATTCACTCTATTTTTTATTACATCTTTCAGATGTGGAAACACGAGGGCTTTTTTGCACTCTATAAAGGATTTTGGCCAAACTGGCTTCGACTTGGACCCTGGAACATCATTGTATCCTTTCACAACATGAGAATGAAAGCAAATACTTTAAGCTCCCAGGTAATTCTAGGCTATGGGAAGGAAAATTTGATCCTTGAAGCTTTCAGGCAAGTGAGAAACCTAAGCATTCTTATGGTGACCATTGAGGATGGAATTAAGAAATGACTTTCAGCTGGAGTCTAATACAAACGGAAAGGACTAGAAAAGGCATAGCGAAGTGTCCTCTTAAAAAAAAAAAAAAAGCACTAACAATAACAGACAAATCTGGAAGGTGCTATTTCCCTGCTGGGAAATGCCCACAAAAAAGTCCATGCTGAGGAGGTCCATATTTCCTATCCCCTAACTATAGGACCAAAACAGCTGGAGAAATAATAAGACAGAAAACATAAATAGGGTGAAGGAATCTAGGGCCAAATAGGGCTATTTCCTCAGGGGTGAATCTCCTTACTTTAACTGTATTTGAGTGCCTTCTACATGCAGAGTCATGAATTGGATGCTGTGGGTGGTGATGTGTGTACAGTAGTGAGCATTGCATGGTAGAAAAGTAATTTCCTGCCCTTGTGGAGTCTATAGGTTGAGGGAGATAGTATTTCTTACCCTCCTTGGGATTGCTCTGATTACCTAATGTCTGTAAATGATTATTCTAGAACTGAATTATATGTTGCCATTGATGTTCTTGTGTGTGTGTGTGTGTGTGTGTGTGTGTGTGTGTGTGTGTGTGTTATTTTCCCCCTGAAGACTCCAATTATGTTAGAATTTTAATCTGTTTATATTGCTAAATGCCAGTGAAGATAATGGACACATGGTGGGCATTCAGTACATGCTTGATTTGCCAGGTATTGTTTTTAAAAAGACTTTTAAGCAAGTGCAACTTAGAGTAGCACAAACTAAGTACTTTAATTTAAGAATGCAATGCACAATTTTAAAACTGGGTTTGGCTTTCTGTGTTAACCCAGTGATCTTCCATGACTTACTCTTCAGTTTTTTATCACATATGAGCAGCTTAAGAGACTTCAGATCTAAGGACTGAATTACATGTGAGCCAAGCCCTGCCAACCTTTCTACTCTTTTTCCCTTTTCCTTCTTCAAATGTATTTTGACAAAGTTGTGAGTGTTTACTGAACCATTGGTCTCCTAAGGGCCTCCTGATGGAAGAACAATAGATAGGATTATTCAAAATTGTTCAGTTGTTTGTGTTACCATGTTAACTTCCCTGAGAGGAAGTGTTAACATTGAGATTCTGGCACCAGATTGGTATCTTCTATGAAGATGGATACTGATGGGTGACATTCAAAATGGCCTTCTTTTCAAATGTGGGTTAAATGTAGTTGGTTAGCCTCAGACTTGGGTGAGAGCAGAAGGCATAGGCCAGGGAAGTTATTGCTGTGTATGTTACAGACCTCGGTTCTCATTAAAGAATTTATTGGAAGAATTACTTTGGTTTTGTCTTCATTTACTATTTTCCCCTTTGCCAATTCTTTATAAGTTACATTCTCCAGAGACTGATAAAGAGAAGGTGTCTATGAAATGGAGTCTGGACTCTTACAACATATTTATGAGCACAGACTAAGTGCATTGTGCTTTCCCACTGTCATTCATTGTCATAATGCCACTCACTTGTAAACATTAGGCAAGTGGTCCTTTTCTAATCATAAATAAAAAAACAAGTAGCTAATTTAGAAGTTTGTACAGATAAAATGCTAAAAGAGGCTTAAAATAGAACTCTGTGTCTAGGTTTCTAATTGTCTTATAAGCAAAATGTTCTGCCTACTTTCTTGTACTAGAATAGTGCCTAGCACATTGTAGGCACTCAAATATTTGTGGACTAAGTAGTTTACTGTAGTTCTTCATCCTTATCCGTTAATTATTTGTTCAAAAAACATTATGTGTCTCTCATATCTTAGATGCTTGGAATATAAAAATGAGTTAAGATGGTCTCTGTTTCCAAGCTTACATTATAATAGACAATTACAGTAGGTGCTATGTACTATGTGAAAGATCAACGAAGTACTGCAGAAGCACAGAGGAGGGAACTAGAGGATTGGCCAAGGACTTCATAGTGGAGTTTATATTTGTGCTAAAAAGCAGATGTTACCATATGGATGAGACAGGGAAGGACATTCCAGACAGGGGAATGAGAAAAGTTCAGTGTGGCTAAGATGTAGGACAGTGGTTTTCAAATACCACGTGAGGCAAATCATATGGCGATCTTGTGAAAATGTAAGTTCCCATCATCTGAGAACCTAACCTTACTTGGGGCAAAGGCATTTTGCTTTTGTTACAGGCACTGAACCTGGTCCTTACATTATACTTTGAGAAACACTGGTTAAAAAATAATGTGGGCTAGAATGAAAGGAAGAGTAGTGTGGCCAAAGGGTCAAATTATGAAGGGTCTCTATATGCCCAAAGAAAGAGTGACTTTTATCCGGAGGGATAGGGCAGACAAAGGAAGTTTAAAATAGGGAATTAACATAACAGCTTTTGTTTTTAGGAAGATAACCCTAGTGTGGAGGGTATCCTGGAGGGGAACAGCCCTAAAAAGGTTAAGACATACTGAAATCTACTTCCCTATACATCCAGGTAAACAAAACAAGAGTCCAGATAAACTAAGAAAATTTGTCCCAAGTCACATAGCCGGATTGTGGCAGGTTTGAGACTAGCACATTGCTGTCAGAGTTCTTTGTCTCATTCTACCACCCACAGTCCTTCTTAACTGTCAGTCTAAAGCACTACCTTTTGAAAATTAATTTTAATAGGTTTTATTTTTTTTAGAGATGTTTTAGTTGCACAACAAAATAGTGCAGAAGGTACAGAGGTTTCCCATGTATTCCCTATGCCCACATGTGCATAGCTCCCTCTCCCACATCAAAATTATTCACCAGAGTGATTAATTTGTTACAATTTAGGAATCTACATAAGTGTCAGACGAGAAAAAGTCCAAGTACTGAGCCTGGGGAAGTCCAACATAAAATAAGGCAGAAAACCACAGAGGACACTAGTGATGACTACATACTCAGCCTAAGTTGTCTTAATAAGACTAATATTCTGATGAATGATAAAGAGTAAAGGGGGCAAGAGAGTAAATTATTTTTAATATGAAATTTGGAGAAAAAATAGTTTGAAGCTGATGAGGTCTTTAGCGAAATTACTAAAGTTTTAAGGAGTGTTGTCTTTATAGTAGCCAAAATCATGGGCAGATAGTTCAAATTAAAGAATTTGATTTGCTCTTTTGGTATAGTATCTTATCCTGTTCTTAGTCATGGATTAATATAGTATCCTCCTCACCCCCTCCCTCCCATAACTTATTGATGGATAGAATATTTTGATTGAGCACTCAGGATTAACCCATTTCTATAGTGAAATAGGCTGCAGTAAGGGTCCCTCAGGGAGTACATAAAGATCTGCCTCTTGCCACATAGCATTTATAGGGGATTATTTATTTGTATGAAGAATTTAGTGTTTCACAAAGATTATTCACCATAGAGTACCCTTAAGTAATAACTCTCCGTTGTATGTTTGAATTGCAATTTTTGATTGAAAAAATATCTTTATAGGGGCATGTCAGATATGAAATAGATCCACCAGTGTCTTTTGAAGGTATACTGAGAAGGGAACTCTTTCAGTCAATGAATACAAGGAAATAATATTTAAAGGGACTAAGGACATTGATTGAAATCTTGTTTGTCTCAAAAACAGAACAACACAACTCTCTGTACTGTCTGCTCAATTTATCTGTAAACCAAAAATTTTTCTAAAAAATAAAATCTGTTCATTTAAAAAAATGCTCCGAATGAAAGGGTAACACAAAGATAAGCAGGCACTGCTGATTTGCAAAGAAATACTTTCCCAAGTAAAAAACCCAGTATATAAAAAGACAATATCAAGAGTTGGTGAAGAAATTGAAACTCTCATACACTTCTGGAGAGGTTGTAAAATGGTGTGACTCCTTTGGAAGATAGTTGGACAGTTCCTCAAAAGCAAAACATAGAATTGCCATATCGTCCTTGCAGCATTATTCACAATAATGAAAAGGCAGAAGCAACCCAGATGCCCATCAACTGATGAATGGATAAATGAAGAGTAGTATATCCATGCAATAGAGTATTGTTCAGCCATAAAGAGATATGAAATGCTGATATATGCTACAATGTGGACTAACCTTGAAAACATTATAAATGCAAGAAGTCAGACACAAAAGGGCACATATATGATCCCAGTTAAATACCCAGAATAGGAAAATCCATAAATATAGAAAATAAATTAGTGGTTGCCTATGGCTGTGGGGGGCGGGGGGGGATGAGATGAGGAGGGACTGATAATGGGTATAAAATTTCATTTTGGGATGAAAATGTTCTAAAATTAGATTTTGGTGATGGTTGCACAACTCTGTAAGTATACTAAGAAACATTAAATTACATGCTTTAAATAGGTGCACTCATGGTATGTAAATTATCTCAATCAAGTATTTATAAAAGCCCAGCATGTATGTAGTTTAGCTTGATTAGGATAGCTAGTGAGGGATTTCAATGAAGCTACTCAATAACAAAATACAGTTTGATTCATATTAACTCCAGATGATTACATGGATTTTTTTTTAATAAGCAAATTCCTCATGTTACCAGCAATCTGAAGATTAAATAACTGACATTTCTGATCTGGAAACTCTAGGTTTGAAGGGATAAAATAGTGATCAAAGTCTGTAGGCTATGTGATGAAAAAACATTCAATTTTTAATTTTTTTTTTAATTTGAGAGGTTACAGGATTAGAAAACTAATAATACTACTACTATATTATGTGTCAGATACTGTTATAAGTGTATCGTGTTTCTAAAACTCTATTTACATTGCCCAGTTCAGTGGTTTAGTGTCGACCTGTGAACCAGGAGATCGCAGGACATGCTGGGTGTGCAGGAGGCAGCTGATCAATGATTCTCTCGCATCATTGATGTTTCTATCTCTCTCTCCCTCTCCTGTCTTCTCTGAAATCAATAAAAATATATTTTATAAGTACCGCGCGCTAACCGATTGCTCCACTGGAGCTCCAAAAATATATTTAAAAAAAAACAATTTACATTCTTCCAACCACCCTATAAAGTAGGTACTATTCTTATTTTTCTTATGAGAAACAAGTTCAGAATGGTAAAATACTTTCGTTCCTAGGAAATGGCAGAACTAGGATTCTAACGTAGGCAGTCTGGCTCATGAGCCCATACTTGTAATGACTATGCTAGAGGTGTACAGACACAGTCTCGTCCAGGGTTACTTAAAGTTTATGACAGGTGAGCAGTAAAGAATATTGATTTCATTAATTCCCCTATCTTTATAGCACCCTGGGAGAGAGAAGGTCAATAGCTGTGGTTGGTCACTCTTTGACACTTAACTGTAATACTGGACTGAAATTATTTTCTTAGAGACATGCGACTAAATATATATTTTTTTCTCTTATTCTCCACTTTGTACTGCTTTCCCTCTCTTCTTTTTTTTGGTCTTTCTTCTCAATGACCTCCTTCATCACTAGCCCACCACACACAGATGAACTTGTTCTTGTCATGTGTTATACTATTTTTTGAAGAACTTGGAATTATTGATACAGATGTCACTAGTTTGAAATTTAATAATGTGCACATGGGGCTAGCCTTCTCACTGTCTCTCATCCAGTGCAAAGAAGTGTGTTGTTAGGCTTATAAACAAATTTATGGGAGAAGTAATTAAACTACTATGAACCTGACTATAAGTAATTTTTCATTCACTAAAGCATATCATATAAGGGACAACACTTTTGTTAGCCTAGCCCAATCAGAATATTACATGTAAATTAGAGTAATGATATTGCTTCTTAAAAAACAAATGTCTTCGTATCTTCTCAGAATGGTCACTCTGCATTAATCTCAATTCCTAAGGTTTCACTAAAGGATATTTCTTCTCTTTATTCAGTGTCATAGCATCAAAATTCAGTTTTATTTTGGGCTGTGCCTAACTCATTATAAACATTCATTGTGCATACTTGTCTGTCCCATTCATTTAGTAAATAAGATAAGCAATTTAACACATCATTGTGTAAAACTACTAAGGGGCCTGGTAATCTTAAAGTAGTAGTTGGAATTTTGGATTATGAGTCTGGTTTTCACATTTGAAATAACCTCTAGCCATTCAGCTATAATTGCCTGGTTTAGTTTTCTCACTTTTTAACCCATCTCTGAGATGACATGACACCAGTTTGCTTTTATGTGGGAAGTATTTTAGTATTTGTTAAATGGCCCAGTGGGCAAATCTGCAAAAATATGAGTGATAAAAGCGCAATGAACAGTTTTGTAAGACAGTGTGACATTTTACTGGGCCAGTGAGTGTGTTATCTCAGTGTGTTTATCAGCTTTTTAGTACCTAATGTCAACACAATTGAGACAGAACTGGAACTGATGTAGATTTATTATAGTAAATGGGAAATATGACACAATTACAAACCTAAAGAAATAAGAGACCCACCCCTCAGGCTTTTGTTTTTACATGATTTTAGTCCCGCCCCCCCCTCCCCCCCAGTCCTCTGGAGCAAATGAATCCTGCCCGACTCACTGTATAGAGGTGTTTTGAAAAGAAAAAAACAACAGGAACTGCTTTGTGCATTGAAACAGACTCTGAGACCCTAAACAGCTGCACTGGTCGTTTCTAGGACTCCTCATGAGAGGGCTCTTTGAGCTCAGTGGCTGATTATGGTCCCAACAGCTTGTAAATCCAGTGGACATATGGTTGGGTAGTAGCATGTTAAGCTTTCATGAACTTTACCCTGCCATAGGTGATCCATTAGATGAGCACACCTTTCCTTTTCAGCAAGGCTGCGAGACTAGGGCTTCGAGACTTAACTGCATCAAAACTTGTCTCCTGACTCCATGTGATCATGTTTTTATATTCTCATGCCTTAGCATTTGATGGTATTGTACAAAACAACTACCTCAGAAAATTTTAAGAGTGAAAACACATTGAAATCAATACTTGGATATCATACAATGCTATATTGATGATCTAGTTGTACTGTGAGGACTGTTCTTAGGTACTGTGTCCCATTAGTTCAGATTTCTAAATTTGCAGATTAACTCTAGCAGCAGGGCATATCAATAGGTTTCCTTTTGTAAATACCAACTAGGTAATCTCCTTCAGTATGGTTTATACTTTCAGGAAGCCATGCACTTTTTTTTTTAGATATTCATATCAGTGTAGTGTGTTCATTTATAACTCACTTTTCATTTTTGTTAGCAAATATCCTAGTGAAACATTACACTTCAAGAAATTCCAGCAAAAATATAAATCAGAATTCTTATAAATGTTTAATGCTCCTTGACCTAGTAATATTGCTTTGGAGAATTTATCCAAAGGCATTAAACAGACATGTCAAATATTACAGAAGGATATTGTGGTATTATAACAGTGAAAAATTGGAAATAACATAAATGTACAACTATAGGGAAAAGGTTAAATATATACTTATGTTGAAAAAACAACCTTTACAAGTCATATTTTTGAAGAAAACTTAATGACAGAAAAATACACAATATAAAGCTAAGTGAAGAGAACAGATGAAAGAGAATAACAGTGATCATTTCTGGATGATACAATTATGGATAACTGTATTTTCAAAATTTTCTAAAATGAACAAAAACTGCTATTATAATCAGAGAAGGATAATGAAAATCATATGTACATCAATATATATCTCTAACAAATCCCAGCAAAGCTGGGGCAGTTTTAATACCTAGCTCTGAATAATGAATGTGTTTGTGGGGTATGTAAACAGATAAATAGACAGATAAATGAATGAATGACAGTTGACACTTGTAGGTACCATAATTGAGTTTATGTGACTGCAGAAATAACAAATAAATATTTTTAATTAAAATGAGATTTCAGATCAGCCAGCAGTTTGAAGGATGACATAGGGGTTACTGAAGGAGTCACAAAATGAGTGGCTGACAGCAGCCAAGGAGTTGTGGTCAAATCTTAGGTCCATTGCTGTTCTTGCTGGCCAGCTATCGACACCATTTTTCCTCTTGTTCTATTTGTGTCTTTGAAATTTCTCTCATGCCTGCTGATTTCACTGGTCTATATTCAGTTTGGCCATTTACTGAGAGAATGAAATCAAAATCATGAGTTCATTTCCCATTTGAACCATGTACATGTCTTCATATAGAAAAAGATATTCCAAGGCTAACTCCGGCTGGCCAACTCTCAGAGATGGGCTTATTGGTCATGTGGGCAAGCAGGTGAGTGTGGGCAGATTAGGGAAACCTGCCTCTAACACTTGTGAGACCACCCAAAATGCCCCTGCACAGAGTTGCTTTGTGTTCTTATGTTCTTGAAAGTAGTCCTCTGAAACTGGTATGTTTTGTATAATGTTAGCTACTTGAGAAGTCAGTATAAAACTTAGTCATGTCACAATTTTTATAACAAATTCACAATAAGCTGTTCATGGAAACTATACATGGGACTGATTGACCTACATTTCATCATATAAGGTCTTAATATCTTTTGGCTATTTTGATCAAATTGCTAAACTGAATCTGGCTTTTTTGCATGTCCATCCAGAGACAACACTGAATGCATGAATGAAATCTAAATGATTCTTCTCCAGTGCATTCCCTTATCTGTGAAGGGGCCTGCGTCAAAGAAAGCCATTAGACTTTCATATAGCATTCTGTATCTTTGCTCTTGGTGACTTTTTAAATGCAGTGTTTTTCATTGCAGTTACTCTTAAGCCCAAGTGAATGATTATAGTGCCTTGCTTGTATCTGCTCTGCCTTGATCCTGCTAAGATATTCGATTTACTGTTTGTGTTTTTCAACCTGAGTCACCTGTCATCATTCATTTTTTTTTAAACCCTTATTTAGGGATTGAGGAGTTCACAGCTCTGAACTGTGAATTTACGTATGTTCAAAATTGTTCTTGTCCTGGAGGTCATAATATCTATAGATGTGATGGGCTCCCTTAAATTGGCCAGCTGGATGTTTTATTCAGGATTTTTAAGGAAGAGGGAGAACATTTTCTAAGCACTAACAGTGTGCTGTAGTTTACTAGGCATTTTTTACATACATTATCAGAGTTAGTCCTCACTATGACCAAATAAGGTAGGCATTATTACCACAGTTTTACAAATGAAGAGACTGCAGCTTTGAGAATTTAAATGGCTGATCATAATTTGAACGCTGATCTATGGGACTTCAAAGTCTGTGATTTTTTTCCACTGCACATACTGACTCCCAGGGATAAAGGGTTTCTTAAACGGGACTTAATAACACCATAAACACCTAGCTTCTCTTCAGCTCCTGCCTTTCTTCTGTAACTAATTTCCATTATACTTTGCTTGTGTTACCTTGACAAGATCAGTCCTTTGCAGCAAGGCCAAGAAATTAAGCTTTGAACCACTAATAAGGAGGGTAGTCATTTGAGCTTTCAATTTTGTCCAAAAACTCAGTTAGTTTGTGTTTTACCTAGTTCCCAATAACTCATAATCCAATCCAAGGGTGTTCCTTATTGCTGGCATAACTGGTCCTCGCTGGGTGCTCAATACTTCAATGCATGTTGGCTTCCATCATCCCCTCGAGAGCCAAAAAAGTTCTTCAGTTGTAGGAACATAAAACCTACCATGGTGAAGGCAAGCACAGTCTTCCCCTGGACCAGAGTGGTAAGCAAAGCAACTGAAAAAATATGTCCCAAAGGAGGGTTTATGTATTAGAATAAATTAGTGAGAAACAGGCCATTTGGGAAGGTAAAGGTTAAAAACAGGGAGAAAGGAATTTTTGAGAGTATAGAAATTGTAAGGGATGATCATTAACCTCTGAACAACTTAAGGAAAGCAAGTTAGGAGTTCATCTAAGACTGAAGGGGAATTAAAAGCCAAGTGCAAAGTATCCAAGTTCCCAGGCCATCATTTTAGAGATACAGAGAGGTTAACCTTCCAAGGCTGTTTCGGTACCAAATCCCAGACAAATTCATCCATACTGTTGAGGTTTCTTCTTGCCCTCTTTTGTCTATTCAGCTTTCTAGGAAGATAATCTAGTCTAGGGCCTTAAGTGACAAACTTTCTAGGAATCCACTGTGGAGACCAGGAGATTGAGGAGAGGGTTACATGGAAGGAAGCTCAGGAAGGCTGAGTGTAGTTCCCGGGTTTCTTCCCCACTCTGTTCTTGAATTTTTGCTGCTAGGGTTGCCGAGAGGGAACCTGCGCATAATTCCCAGATTCCAACAGTCATTTTCTGTACCCACAGAAAGCAGAAAGAGGCACCTGCTCCCCAGCTGGTCTCCTGAGCCATTGTGGAGACATCCTATTATGCGACTTTGAGTTTCTTAGGAAAATGAAAGTTTGGGAGGAAATGGAAGAAAGTCAAGGTCTAGAGAGCAAAGTGGGTCTAGTGTAAAGAGTGGTAGTGCCTTTCTTGATACTGACCCCTTTTTCCTTTTTCTCCCCTTTCTGTGTCTCAGAATTTGTGGTTCATCATTGTCATCAGCAAGTAGCTACAAATTAAGTAAGAGGCCAACTGAGGGGAAGGGGCACCACAGAGTTCGAAAGGTGGTAGATTGGGAGAGTTAATGGAAATAATCACAAGTAGGCTATTTCCCTGAGAAACACTGTCTTGAACACCATGATGTGTGGGAAAAGACACATTTTAGAATCTAATACAGGTTCCTACATTTTGTGCAAACTCACTAGTTAAAATGTCTGATTTATGGGACAGGACTCCTCACTTTACCAAAGCAATCACTATAATAAAGTTAGAAAGAATAGAATTTCAAACAAACAAAAAAAGAACAGACCTCATTTTTTCTAGTGCTGTGCTGTCCAATATGGTAGCCACTAGCCACATGTGGCTATTGAGCATTTGAAATATTGCTAGTTTGGATTGAGATGTTCTGTAAAGGTAAAATGCACACCAAACTTCAAAGATCTAGTGTGCAAAAAATAATGCAATAGTTTTTTAAAATATTGATTACATTGAAATAATGTTTTGGCTGTATTGGATTAAATAAAACATGAATTTCACCTATTTCTTATTTTTTTAAACCTGTTTAATGTAACTAATAGAACATTTAAAACTATGTATGTGGAAAACAAACTATATATGTGGCTTGCATTATATTTCTATTGGACAGTGTTGTTCTGGTATATTAAAAATAGGGTTTGACTTTTAAGCATCTTTACAGTAGTACATTTCTTTTTAAAAATATATAGTTTTATTGATTTTAGAGAGAGGAAGGGAGAGGGAGAGAGAGATAGAAATATCAATGATGAGAGAGAAACATTGATTGGCTGCCTCCTGCACACACCCTACATCGAGCCCGCAACCCAGGCATCTGCCCTGACGGGGAATCAAACCGTGACCTCCTGGTTCATGAGTTGATGCTGAACCACTGAGCAATACCAGCTGGGCACAATAGAACATTTATTGCTTTAAGTAAGTACACCTATACAGGAGAAACAGACTTATTGCAAGAGAAGGACACAAATGGAGATTTGCAAATGGGGAAATTGATTATAGAAGAAAGTCAGCAACCTGTCTCAGTTACCTCTCAGTCTGGGGCAAGGGGTTATGGGGTCATGATCAATTGCCTGAAATAAGTGCTTTCATTCCCCTAGTTCCATCTGATCTCCTGGTTGGGACCCAGAGAGAGGAGGGAAAGGGCATTTTGAAACTTCTTTCACCTTACCGGCTTAGCCATCAAGCTGTGGGTGAGAGATAGTGGCAATGTGACAGGAACTTTCCCTCGACACGTCTGGGCCACCATCCCTGGCCAAGAAAAGGAGGAAGAATGAAGCGAGCCCTTTCTTCACTCCCAGGGCCATCTGGTAGAGCTGCTGCCGCACCTCCTTCTGCCAATAGGCATAGATGAGTGGGTTGAGCAGGGAGTTGCCCACACCAAGCAGCCACAGGTACCGTTCCAGTACTAAATAGAGGTGGCACTCTTGGCAGGCCACCTGCACAATGCCAGTGATAAGGAATGGGGTCCAGGACAGAGTGAAGCTCCCAATGAGAACAGCCACAGTGCGGACAGCCTTGAAGTCGCTGGGAGTCCGTGGGGGCCGGTAAGCTCCAGCTGTGGCTCCTGCATGTTCCATCTTCCGGATCTGTTGGCTGTGCATAGAGGCAATCTTGAGCATGTCACAGTAGAAGAACACAAAAAGGAGCAGGGCTGGGAAGAAGCCAGCGCAGGAGAGTGTCAGCACAAAGCGCGGGTGAAACACAGCGAAGAAGCTGCAGGGCCCCTGGTAGGTGGTCTGCTGGAATATGGGGACTCCAAGTGGGAGGAAGCCAATGACGTAAGACACCAACCACAGCCCAGCAATGCAGGCTCCAGCCACAAACCCATTCATGATCTGGAAGTAGCGGAGAGGCTGCTTGATGGCAAGGTACCTGTCAGAGGCAATCAGCATGACTGTGAGGACAGAAGCAGCTGCGGAGGAAGTGACAAATGCCATCCGAAGACTGCACAGGGTCTTCTGTGTGGGCCGAGCTGGGTTGGAGAGCTGGTCAGTGACTAGGCCAGAAATCGCCACGCCAAGCAAGGTGTCAGCCACAGCCAGATTCAAGGTGAAGCAAAGACTAACGCCATCATTCCTGTGGATCAACAACAGCTCAGCCACGGCCACTAGTGCATTAGCAGCAATGATGAGGGACGCCAGGACAGCAAGGATCACTCCAAATGGGAAAGATGACTCCATGTCTGGAAGTGGCAGGATTTCCACTTACCAAGGCATGCTGGCTCTCTAGCTCAATTTCTCATGGGCTGGAGGAGAAGCTGTGGATTCAGAGCTACAGTACAATTCTGGCCATCACTGGCAGTCCAGGATGGCAGCTTGTCATCTTTGGGATCCTGCTGGTTATTAAGAATCACTCACTCTTCCCTTTTCAGTCCTCAGCCTCTTGCTTCTCCAGCTCTCTGAAGGCAGCAATCCCTGTGCAGACCTCCCCTGAGCCCTGAGTTAGTCCCTCCCCCTCCAACAACCAAGTTACTAGACAACTCGAAAGTACCTGGTGCACACTCTCACCAGACTCTCTCTCCTTTCACTGATGCTTCACAGATGATGGAGGGACTGGAGCATTCAGTAGATCTCCTGTCTGGCAGATGATACAATTGACTAACCACACCTTTTCTTCCTCCACAGCCTAATGTTAAATTTCCAGTTCTTTTCTTCCTCAATCTCAAGCTTAACAACTAATCTCAGCTTAATCAAGCACTTGCTCAGTAACTAATTCTCAGTTACTATAATGACTGCTTTTAATGAAAGCAAGATGATCATAATCAGTTAAAGTGGGAAGTGAGGGCAGGCAAGCTATTTCAGGGCTCAGCAGACTTCCAGGGGATTTATCATATATTTAAGCTGTTTCTTATCTTTTGCTTCCTAACACCGAAGATTCTAATTTTCTCAAACAGGGTGTGCTGTTTCCCTCTGTCTCATCCCTCGGAATTCAGTCAGTTTGGGATTTAGAAGGGGGGGAAAAATCAAGCTGAGAACTGAAAATAGCCTTCATTTTGTTTAGAATATAGCCTGTCCCCGTCTACTAGGCTGTGTCTGTGGGATATACTCACTGAAAATTTTTCTGCACCATGTCAGACCATGTTTCCGGTCATGAGTAGTGGCTGCCAGCCTTGCCTTTATCTTGTGACCTTGCCTTTCTTTAAAATTTGTTTAAAATATATTTTTATTGATTTCAGAGAGAAAGGGAGAGGGAAAGAGAGAATAGAAACATCAATGATGAGAGAGGATCATTGATTGGCTGCCTCCTGCAACTCCACACTGGAGATTCAACCCACAACCTGGGCAAGTGCCTTGACAGAGAATCAAACCGTGACCTCCTGGTTCATAGGTTGACCCTCAACCATTGAGCCACACCAGCTGGGCTAACCTTGCCTTTCTTGATCTTTGTCTTTCTTGATCCTGTAGACCTAAGATATATCTGGGACAGGAGAAGAGGAGGTGGACTGCATTCTAGAAAGTGTCTGCTCTAATGTTTGTGGAATTTTCCATTTCCCAGGGATAGAGTTAGGCCAAAGGGTGACAGTGTTGTTGAGGCAGGTGAGATAGGCTCAGAAAGGGCAGCTGTGTAGGTCACTCCTATTTTAGGTTGTATATCCATTTGCGCAGGTACATTAGAACTAACCTTTTGCCTGCTGCTCTCTTCTTGGATACCAAGAAAAGAGGGGTGGGGAGAAGAGTGGTTATAAGCTTATTTACACAGTTCAGGTGACAGCACAAATGGGAAAGGTTATTTTAAGTGAGGGAGTGGAGCAAGGTGCAGAGTTGGAGGCAAATATATTCAGATGTTTTGACAGACTAAGTGGGCCTTTGGCAGATGTTTCTCCTACAAAGGATCAGAAAGGCTGTGGCGTGGGGACTTGGTATTTCAGTTGCCAGCCTGAGTACTGTTCTTATTCTTATTACATCCATTAGAAGGCTGATTTCAGTTGCTTGGCACCTGGCTTAATTTTATACGTGGATCTAAGGTGTGCTTTTGTTTTTCCAGCCCTAGACTCCATTCATGGAGTCAAGATGGCCCAAGATGCTCAAACTTGAGAGTGCATCAGAATATCCTATGGGGCTTGGGCTTCATCCCCAGAATTTGGGATTCATTAGGTCTGTGGTGGGCCTGAGAATCTGCATTTCTAACCACTTCCTAGGTCAGTGGTCGGCAAACTCATTAGTCAACAGAGCCAAATATCAACAGTACAACGATTGAAATTTCTTTTGAGAGCCAAATTTTTTAAACTTAAACTATATAGGTAGGTAAGTTGTTATTAACTTAATTAGGGTATTCCTAAGCTGGCCTTTGCTAAAAACATCCTCTCCCTTTCCCTCTCTCTTGTCCTTAACTGGAATCAAACCTGAGGCCCTTCAATCCGCAGACCAAAGCTCTATCCACTCAGCCAAACCAATCTGTGCTCTTCTCTCTCTCTCTCTTTTTTTTTTAGGGGATAAGGCAGAGGGTTTGGAAGCCGTACCAAAAGGAGGGATAAAGAGCTCTACTTGCACACAGAGCAGTCCAAGTAAGACCCCAGAGGCTTGAAATAGTGTACAAGTTGGGGAATTATGATGTGTTCCAACCATAAAGTGAAAGAAACGATGGAAGATGAGGTTGGAGAAAGGGGTCCCAGGCTGTCCTCACATGGAAGTCATTACAAAGCCTCTCTTTCCCACACTCCCTCTTCACTCTCTTTCTCCCTCTCACCAGGTTCACCTATTTGCTTTAAAATAACCCCTCAATTGAAAATTGAAAACAATTCAGGCCTTACTCAGGATTTTCACCTTTATCCTGAGAACAATAGGAAACCATTTGGCAGACTTAATTAAATGAGTGGTCAGAGCAGGTTTTCTTTTTCAGTTTATTCTCCTTGCTATATTGAGAATGGTCTGAGAAGGAATAGACAAGAAATATTTGGACAGAGCAGTCAGGTGGTGATAGGTAAGAGAGATCATGGGGAACTGAAGTGGTGGTAGCAATTAGATAGAAGGAGTATTGGACAGGTGTGGAAAGCATTTCTAAGGTAGAATTGATAGGTCTTGCTGATGGGTTGAATGATCTTTTACCCTCTCTGCATCCACCCCCTTGGGCATTTAACTTTGAAGTGTCCTCTGCCTCTGTCTCTGGACTTGACCATGTGCCTGGCTTTGGGTAATAGAATGAAGCAGAAGTGCAAGTATGGTGCTTCTAAGTCTACAACTCGAGAGGCCTTGCTCTTTCTTGTGTTTCTGTCATCTCCATGAGGACATTCCTGAGGTAGCCTACTGGCATGGAACAGATATGTGGCAGAGACTTGAAGTGCCCAGTCAGCCCAGTTGAGACTCTTCTAGGTGATGCTGATGCTACTGGTTCAGAACCACTTTGAGAACCACTGCTCTACTGAAATGATTCTTAACCTTAGCTGTGTAGTGGAATCACTTGGTAATTCCAAAACTACTGAAATTTGGGCCACACACCAAGAGATTCTACTTTCATTGGTCTGGGATATGACCTATGCATCTGGGGTTTCAAAAGTTCCTCAAGTAATTCAATATTCAGGCATAGGTGAGAACTACTGTCCAATGGCAAAAACACAGGCTTTGGAGTCAGGAGACCAGGGGTCTGGCCTGATACTAGCTGTGATTTTGCTTGGCCAAATAATTTCACCTCTCTGACTTAGATTTGACCTCCTCATATGTATCATTGGGGCAATAATAGCTACATGACAGGGTTGCAGGGGTGATATAATGAGTATGATGGATGTGAAAGGGCTTCATAAACTGTAAAACATTACACAGGTATTTTTATTGCATGTCTTCTAGTCTCTTGTTGAAGTATTTATCAGATCAGGATATTGGTAGAAATACAGAATTTCAGGTCTGACCCAAGACCTACTAAAGCAGAGCTTCATTTAAATAAGATTTCCAGGTGATCTATATGCACATTAAGGTTGTACTTTTCTCTTTCTCACTCTCAGGTGCCTGGTTGTATTAGTTTTCTTTCCTGCTGTAACAAATTGCCACAAACTTAGTAGCTTAAACAACACAAATTTAAGTTCTCCAGGTGAGAAGTCCAAAAAAGGGGCTCAACTCAAGGTGTTGGCAGGGCTGCATTCCTTTAAGAGGCTCTAGGGGAGGATAACTTGCTTGCTTTTTCAGCTTTTAGATGCTGGGTACCTTCCTTGGCTCATGGCACATCACTTTGATTTCTGATTCTTTAGTCACAACTCCTTCTCTGACTCTGATCCTCCTTCCTCCCTCTTTAAGGACCCTTGTGGTTAGATTGAGTCTTCCTGGATAATCCGTTTCTTCCCCATCTCAAGACCCTTAAGTTAAAGTACCTTTTGCCATGTAAAGTAAAATATTTACAGGTTCTGGGTATTAGGACATGCACATCTTTGAGGGGGTGGGGGGGAGCATTATTCTGCCTACCATATCACTATTCTCTGCTGCCAGGTCTCTTCTCCCTCCACCCCATAACAGATGCTTTTCTCAGTATGCTATTTCTTTGCCCATACCCTAAACATTTATTTATTTTTCTTTAACCATAAACACTTCCCTGTTTCTGTCTTGTCCTCTCAGTAATCCCTAACCTGATTCAAACTAGTATAAGCAGCCTTGTAAAATATTGAGCTCCCTGTCATTGGGAGTATGCAAGCAGAGGCTGAATGCTCACCTGCCTGGAGGACCTTTGATGGAATTCCTGTAGTGGTGCAAAACATCATTACTCCCATTGAGTTGTCTTTCAGTCCCTACACAATCTGTTTTTGATGGGACCCTGGAGTCTTTTCTCTCCCTCAGCTCCCCCCCTTCTCTCTTAGCTACCTCCACTTCTATATCAGCCTTGGTCTTTTATGCTCCTTTTCTGTCACTACCACATGGTTTCAACTGTGCATCCTAGGTGTGTGCCCATGCAGTGAGGTCAAGACCACAGAGAATGTGGTTCCTTCTTGGGAGGTTGGTGGCTGGAGCTTACAGTCCTGCTCCACTGGAGTTGGCTTAGGGCTTTCAGAGTCTCTGGAATGGAGTGTCAACAAGGCAAACAAATGGGGGGTTGAGAAAGGGAAGGAAGAAAAGGATGAGAGGGTTTATTCTCTGGTCAAACTATCCCATAATGAATGCATTAAAGGCTAGTCATACTGGATTGTCACCAAACATGCAAAAGGGTGCTTCATCCACCCTGAGGGCATGGAGCTGAGGACTAGAGGTTTTGACTGGAATGGGAATGGAGGAGACACCTGGCTTCAACACAGCCCACCTTCAGAGCCAGGCCCCCGGAAAAGGAGCTCTAGGAAGATATCCAAGGCAAATTGTGCCTGATTTCTCATGGTTCCTAGACCAGCCATTTGCCTGTGATGGTTTAGCTGTATCTTGCCTAAGGACAAAGGCAGCAGTGACATTTAATATTTTTTTCTGAATGACTAGACTCTTACCTCCATTACTATGAAATATTAGGCAACTGTGTGAAAAATATGGGATAAGGTTTATACGTCCTGACACAGAGAGACCTCCAAGCTATATTGTTGATTGATAAATCAAGTCACACATCAATATATAGAGTCTGGGCTCACTTATGAAAATAAAACCCCAAAACCCATCTATATGTGTGTATAAATACATAGAAAGGAGATTGTTAATAGACAGTGAATATTTTTAGGAGGGGAGTGGGATTGGTGAGGGGGTGAAGACTCACTGTCACAATTTACTTTGAATACTTTCTGACTTGTTATATATTTTCATAGTGAGAATGTAGTCAAGTAATTTCAAAAGAAAAAAAAAACACCTCAAACTCCCCCTCCCTATTCTAGCTTAGTCATTAATTTGGAAAGGTCTTTTACAGACCACACAAAAATGCAGTGTATATTTATATATGTATTTGTAGATATATTTATATACATGTGTATATATTTATGTGTGCATATATAGTTACCTATATTTATATATTTTTGCTCATATTTTTACCTGTGTGTGTGTACTGAGAGAACGGGTAGGGTAAGATAGGGTGGGAGAATCAGTATTTGAGGCTTTAGTCTCTCCTTGAAGTGGGAGGTATTTTGAGGAAACAGACCTAGCATTCTGGGGCATCTGAACCATCTTGTAGCAATGATGATACCAGCTAACATTTGTGGGGCCCTTAAGTGCTGAGTACTGTGCTAAATATACAACATGGATTCTTGTTTCATCCTCACAACATTTCTAATACCTCAATTTTACAGTTGAGGAAAACAAGGCGCACAGAGTGGGTAAATTATTTGCCCAAGGTCACACAGCTTGTGAGCCATAGGTATCGGAAATTGGCACACAGGCCATCAGCTTGTGTAGGACAGCCATTAAGAGTTTGTCCTATCTCATATTAACCATAGAGATCACATGTTGTCCTCTTTTCCTGCCAGTTATGTGCTTCTGTGCCTTTGCACATCCTATTACCTGTGACCTTCAACGTGACACTTTTATGCTTTGGGTTTTTTAAAAATACGTTTTTATTGATTTCAGAGAGGAAGTGAGAGAGAGAGAGAGAGAGAGATAGAAACATCAATGATGAGTGAGAATCATTGACCCACTGCCTTCTGCATGACCCACACTGGGGATTGAGCCTGCAACCTGGGCATGTGCTCTGACCAGGAACTGAACCGTGATCTCCCAGTTCATAGGTCAATGCTCAACCACTGAGCAACACCGGCTGGGCATATGCTTTGGGTTTTTGTTTTTTTTTAAGGTGCTTGCGCTGAGATTAAGTAGAAGCCATTTTTTTTTTTTTGGTTGTTGCTAAAGCCCAGTGATTGTGGGAAATGAGGATAAATTTTACCCTAAGCCCAAGGAAATATATAAATCTGGATTCATATATACTTCTCCATTTATCTTCCTGCTCCTTCTTTCCATTCTTGCCATTGCCTCTCTTATTTAGTACTTCTTTATCTTCATCTGCACTATGTTTATGATCTCTTAACTGCTCGTTCTGTTTCTCCCCATGCTGACATCCTTCTTCTAGCATGTTTATTGAGTGCTTACTCCATGCCAGTTACTATGCTTGGAAAGAGCTTTTCATACATTCAAGTAACATCTTGGGAGCTCGATGTTATTATCCCCAGTTTACAAATGAAGATGAGGCAAAAGGAACTGCCTGAGATTATGCAATGGGGAAGGAGTGACAGATCTGGGATTGAAATCCAGTTATCCTCACTCTTAGTCTAACGGTCTTTTTGCTACTCGTGTCACAGAAGCCTGGGTGTGGTAGGGTGAAAAATGCCCCCCAAAGATATCCATGTTCTAATCCCTGTAACCTGTGAATATGTTACCTGACGTGGCAAAAGGGCCTTTGCTGTTGTGATTAAGGCTCTTGAGATTGGAGATTATCCTGGATTTTCTGGGTGGGCCCAATGATACAATCATAAGGGTCCATATAAGGGGAAGGTGGGAGATCAGAGTGAGCAGTATTAGGGTTTATGACCACAGAAGCAAGAGTTTGGAGTGATCAAGGAAGGGGCCACAAGCCAAAGATTGCAGGCGGCCTCTAGAAGCTGGAAAAGCCAAGAAGCAGATTCTCCCCTAGAGTCTCCAGAAGGAACCAGGCCTGCTGACACTTTGATGTTAGCCAAGTGAAACTGAGTTCAGATTATTGATTTTGAGAACTGTAAGCTAATCAATTAGTGTTGTTCTAAGTGCTAAGTTTGTGGTAATTTGTTACAGCAGTAACAGGAAACGAATAAACTGAGCTATAGGGTTAATATGAGGAGACAGTTAAAAAAAAACTGTGTCCTGGTTATATTGCTGCTTGGCAGTGCCTACTGACTAAGAGACACTTGGTTGCAATACTACAAAGGTTCCCACTTAGCCAGGAAAGAGAAGCTTGAAGGCCAAAATGCCAATGACCAGGAAGCCCAGCAGAGGGCAGGCACTCTGTAGGGAGAAAGCAATCCTTGGCGAGGCTTTGCTCCCATGTAGCTATATAAACAGGTAGGTCTCTAAAAGGAAAGATCCTTCCAGGCACTTCTGGATTGCTGTGGTTGTGTTGCATCTAGGCCAAGCCTTCATGCAGGCCAGAGGAGCATGGTGAATATGAAAACCTTTTCATTTGCCACTCAGGGTCAGACCATTTTTGCTCCTTTTATTTATTTACTAGAGGCCCAATGCATGAAATTCGTGCATGGGTAGGGTCCCTAGGCCTGGCTGGCAATCAGGGCTGATCAATGGGGCCACCGGCAGGGTGATGGGGGGCGGGGGGTGCTGGCACTCACCTTGTCCGGCCTGGTGCCACCTGCTCACGAGCCCCACCCCCCTGCCGCTGCCACCCGTCACCTCCTTCTGCGCAGTGACTGGCAGGGCAATCAGGCACCCCCCCCCCCCCCCGCTGGCATCCACCTTGGCTAGCTTGGGCCTGCAGGTTGAACGTCTGCCCCCTGGTGGTCAGTGTGCATCATAGCCACTGGTTGTTCCACCGGTCATTCTGCTGTTCGGGAAATTTGCATAGTAGGCTTTTATTATATAGGATATTGTTGGGCTAGTACTTTGAAATCCTTTCCTCTCCTGAAGAGTAGGAGTTGGGTAATGAGGCATACACATTTTTGGTTCATTCCCATGGCTTATGGAATGGAGTGAGGCGAGAGTTGAAAATATATATTCAGTTAATACTTCTTGCATTTTTCATTGAAAGTAGTTTTTGAAGGCTATTCTTCAAAAAAGACTGCACTGAAGGGGTCATGCTAGCCTGAATTGTATATTGCAGCCCTCCATCTCTCAGGCAGCCATTCCAACTTTTCCCTGAAGAAGAGCTAGTGGTAAAATTTGGGGATTGAAAAAATTTGGGGGTTATAACAATGGCTGGGGGTATTTGGAACATGATAAACTTATTATTAATATTAGTAATACCTAAAAAAGAAGAAAACAAAAAATAACAAAAAAATAAATAAAATATTAGTAATACCTACCTAGGATCAGACAAACTTTACATGCATGATATCATTTAATTCTCATAACATCCTTGTGAAGTGATATTTTCACCAATGCACAAAGAAATTATTGCAACCAACTAAATCGACAATGGTTTTACAGCTAGCAAATGGTGGAAGTGGGATTTGAATTCAAGTCTGTCAAGCCTCAGAGTCTACATTCTTCTAACTTGTTACCTGTTCTCTCCAGAAGGTAAGTTGCTGAACAGAGATAGAATAAAAATGTGTGGCATCATCCTATAGCTTTGAAAACTGTGTTCAGCCTCTCCAGGGATGCCAAACCCCAGCACCCATAAGAACAATGCTGCCAGCCAACATGCAATGTCATTGTGGCATGAGCTAAGACAAGCCTGCTCTGTGCTTCATCTCTGAGGGCTTTGCTTGCCCCTCAGCCTGTCTCTCTGACCATCCATTTGCTCTTCACAATAATATGTCTCAGTGATCTGGCTTCTCTGCCTCATGGCCCACTCACTCCTTTCCCTAATTTGCACTATCTCCTATTCCCTGGATCAGTGTTTTACCTGGCACTCCTGGTAACTGACTTCTTTACCTTGGTCTCAATATGGCATCCTATGATCTGTCTCAGCAATAGAACACCCCAGGAAAAGTCTGACTTAGGATAGTGAAAATGACTGAGAGGAGGGTAAAAGCTGACTATATAAGGAATCTTTTAGAGCAGTGGTTCTCAACCTTCCTAATGCCGCGACCCTTTAATACAGTTCCTCATGTTGTGGTGACCCCCAACCATAAAATTATTTTCGTTGCTACTTCATAACTGTAATTTTGCTACTGTTATGAATCATAATGTAAATATCTGATATGCAGGATATATTTTCATTGTTATAAATTGAACATAATTAAAGCATAATGATTAATCACAAAAACAATATGTAATTATGTATGTTTTCTGATGGTCTTAGGTGACCCCTGTGAAAGTGTCGTTCGACCCCCAAAGGGGTCACAACCCACAGGTTGGGAACCACTGTTTTAGAGAATAGGGGGTGGGGTACTAGACTTTGGCCTATTGAGTGCCTAATCTGTATTTATCTGCTTAGATGCAATTGTGATTACCATTTTGGAACTTCTGCTCTAGGCTGGCTCCTGTCATCCCTTTAATATTCTTTTCTATTCAGCTCCATTTAGATCGGCCTAGCTCTACTCCTCATCACACCTGCTCTGTTTGTTCTACTCAGTTCAGTTTAGCATGCATGCTCCATAGACCTGCATGCCAATGGGGACTTCACATTATGAATTTAGAGTAAATGTGATTTGTGATGACAGGTAGATTCCACTTGGACTAGAGCCATACACTCCTCAGCAACTTCTCTATTCTGTCCGTTTCTTCCTTGGAACTAGATTATGCCTTTTAAGTCAGTTTATCAAAAACTTTGGCAGCTTCTGAAATGTGTGATGCTTGAGGTATGGCAAACTGCTGTTTTGGCCTAGACAGTGGAGGAAGGGTGAAAAATGATAGCCAGGTGGTATGAGAACATTTGTTGTGTGTTTTCTAGAAGGCATACTTCCCCCTGGCCTCCTCCTCCTCAAGAGCTTGGGATACTCTATCCAGCTCCTCAAGTTGCTACCTAAATGTCAGATCGCTGGGAGCAAGCAGCTGTGCCGGGCCTAGAGGGGAGTCCATGGGGGTGCTGTTGTGCTTCCAGTTCATGCACGTTTTCCTGCAACAGCTTCCTGCTAAGCTTTGCAAACTGCTCCAAATTATCTGTGGATGATAGTATTCACAGATAATCCTTAGATGCTCTAGAGCAGTGGTCCTTGGCTGTTGTTTATGAACCATGGAACCTTTTTATTTTATTTTTTAATATTTTTTATTGATTTCAGAGAGGAAGGGAGAGGGAGTGAAAGATAGAAACACCAATGATGAGAAACTTTAATTGGCTGCCTCCTGCACGCCCTCTACTGGGGATCAAGCCCACAAACCAGGCAAGTGTCCTCACCAGGGATTGAATGATGATCTCCTGGTTCAAATGTCGATGCTCAACCACTGAGCCATGGTGGCTGGGCACATAGAACCTTTTTAGAATCAGATATAAGCCATGGACCTTCTAAAAAATGCACATGTTCATTACATACACATCATGACTTTAGGTTTATATCCCTGGAAGAGATCCTCTGTTGTTAACACAATACATAATTTTGTACTCCCTTTATTTCCCCAGTAACCTATAATTAAGGAACAGATCTTTAAATAAAATATTTAATTAGGCCGAAACCGATTTGGCTCAGTGGATAGAGCGTCGGCCTGCGGACTGAAGGGTCCCAGGTTCGATTCCGGTCAAGGGCATGTACCTGGGTTGCGGGCACATACCCAGTAGGAGATGTGCAGGAGGCAGCTGATCGGTGTTTCTCTCTCATCGATGTTTCTCACTCTCTATCTCTCTCCCTTCCTCTCTGTAAAAAATCAATAAAATGTATTTTAAAAAATATTTAATCAGTTTCTTCAACTAAAGGAAAGTGTGGTCCACACCTACCCTTTTAGGTTTCTATTTTGCTTCCATCAGATAGCATTACCCCAGAGTCTTCAGTGTAGGGGCAGGTAAGTACAGGATGGATATATGGGTCCTCTGGAGTCCACTATCCTGATGGGGGAATTATTTGTGGATCAATTGAAATAAGTGGTGGAAACACTGAAAAATTAAAGGTGCTTAAACCAAGAACACTTTTCTGCAGAGTTTGACAATATCGGTCACTTCTTTGCTCTCTTCTTGAATTCTACTTTCTCATGATGCTTCATTCTCACTTTTCATCTTCCTCCTCAGTCTCCTTTGTTGGCCCCTCAGGCACTTTTGACTCAACAATTTCCAAACTAAATTCATCAGTTTTCTCCCACAGCAGCCTTCCTCCCTGCCTTTCTTAGTTTGGCAGAGTGTTACTGCCCAACTAGTCTCTCAAACCAGAAACCTAAGCATCATTCTCAGATGTTTTCTCACTACCCACATTTGATTTACTCAACCTGTTATGCCACTGAAATCTGCTCACTTAGTTCATGCTCACCACAGCCAACTGCTCTCCCAACATCAAGATTTGTGTGCATTAATCCATCCCTTATACTGGTTCCAAGGTGATCTAAAATAAAATGATCATTGTATTCCCAGAGTTCAGGGAGCATATTTGAATTGTCTTTTTTTCACATACGTTTTCCCTTGAGACTGAGCATGTTTACCTGTGTAATCTCAGCACCTAATGCAGCGTCTGCATATAGCAGTTTCTCAACAGAAATGGCTGCCTTGTTGGTTGGTTGAATGACTGAATGATTGAGCCGTATGATTACTTCTCATTGCCTACAAGCTGGAATCTGAACTTCTTGGCTCAATTTATAAGGCCCTTCACGAAATGGCCTGAATTCTTCCATCTTCCTGGGATGCCCTATCCCATTTTATCCCCTGGTCACACCATACATTTTTCACACTTCGATGCTGTGGCCCCTGGAGGCTCTTCTGCTGGTTGCTCTGTTCAAAATGCTCTCTCTGCATGGCACCCATCCTCTGTCTTCCGTCTACATGGTGACTGCCATTGAGACCCAATTTCACTGTCACCTATCTCTCTAGCTCTCCCCGCAACAATCCACTTTCTACCCCCAGCTCCCTCTACCCTCAGTAGTCAGAATTAAATAATTTCTCATCTGGTTCCAATAGCATTTCACTATTACCTTCATTATGACATTCATCACTTTGTATTATATTTACTCATATATATAACCTTCTGGCAACATTGTGAGCTGGTCATGGGAAGGGCCTGGGTCTTGTGGTCTTATTAACTGCAGTTTCCCCAGCATCTAGCCCAGTACCTGAGCACTCACAAGCACAGTATATGCCTTTATGTTGATGTCATATGTGTTCTTATTTATTTTGTTTAACATATGTTTAAGCTTAAAAAATACCAGCATTGCCCAGCTGGTGTAGCTTAGTGGTGGAGCATCGACCCATGAACCAGGAGATCATGGTTTGATTCTTGGTCAGGGCACATGCCCAGGTTTCAGGCTTCACCCCCAGTAGGGGGCATACAGGAGGCAGCCAATCAATGATTCTCTCTCTTCAGTGATGTTTTTATCCCTCTCTCCCTCTCCCTTCCTCTCTCTGAAACCAATAGAAAACATATCTTAAAAAAAAAATCAGAGTGGAATACCATTTCCTTTGCTATCATCCTGAGACAAACCACCATCATCTCTTGCCTGAATTATTGCAGAGCTTCCTAATTAGTTTTCCTGCTTCTACTCCAGGTGCCCACTATCTGCTCTCCCTGTTCCTCCAGTCTGCAGCCAAGGTGATCCTGCTAAAATGTAAAGCAGAATAAAATCCTTTGATGGTTTCTTGCCTCACATTGAGCAAAATCCCAAGTTTCTACTCAACATGGCCCTGTCCGATCTGTTCCTCTGCTCCCACTTATCCTGTGCATAGTGGCTAAGGATGCAGATTTTGGAGTGCCACTACTTGGGTTCAAATCCTAGCTCTACCATTTACCATCTGTGTGACCTAGGGCAAGTGAATTAACCTCTCTGTGCCTCAGTTTCATCTGCAAAATGGGGACAATAGTGTCTACCTTATAGGGTTATTGTGAGAAGTAAATGAGTTGTGAGTAAAGTATCAAGAAGAGTGTCTGGTACATATTGGCTACTAAATTAGATTTTGTTAAATAAATAAAAATCTCCTGTCATTCTCCTCCTTGCCTGCTCCTCTGGCTTCCTTGTTGTTTCACAAACACACAGGACCTTTGCACTTATTGTTTTCTCTGCCTAGAACACTGTTCTTCTAGATATACCATGGCTTGCTCCCCATCTTCTTGCAGGTCTCTGCCTTCATGTCACTTTATCAGGGAGGCCTTCTTTGATCACTCACACTTTATAAAATAGCAACACTCTGTCACTGCCTGTACTTTTACCCTGCTTTATTTTTCTTCCATAGCACTTATCAACATTGAGTACATATTTATACTAGTGACCCAGTGCACATATTCATGCACATTGAAAGGAAATTAATTAGAAGGTGGCTGGAGGGGTGTGACTGGGCCAGATGGGCTGGACACGCCCTGGAGCCAACCTCTCATGGTCCCTTCCAGCCGGCCACACCTGGATGACACCGTGGCTGAAAGGGCTTCTGTGGAGTGAGCAGGGTCCCTCCGGCAGGTAGGGTCCCTTGACCTGGCCTGTGGGGATTGGGCCAAAACCAGCTCTCTGACATCCTCTGAGGGGTCCCAGAGTGTGAGAGGGCACTCTGCAAAGTTTATGTCATACAGGGTATGGAATGTAAATGCAAGTGTGCAGTGAACCAGATTTGGGGATGATAGTGCCCCAGCAACAATATAACCCACAGCCAAAGGTGGAATTGCATGGCCCCACGAGGAATTGGACTCCCTCCTCTCTGGTTTCAGGGTGTGTCACCCAAGAACCGCCTCTGCCAAGTCACTGCAGCTCAGCAGCTCCTGTGTTGAATGTCTGTCCCCTGGTGGTCAGTGTGCATCATAGTGACCAGTCAGAAGGTTGGACACTTAGCATATTAGCTTTTTATATATATTGACTAGAGGCCCGGTGCATGAATTCATGCATGGATGGGGTCCGGCTGTCCCACCCCGATCGGGGAGGGGATGCAGGAGGTTGGCCAGCGGGCCCCACTCTCGATCGGGGTGGGGGGATCGGGGGTGGGGCTGGCCAAGGGGAGGGGCCATGGGCAGTTGGCAGGCCCTGCCCCCAACAGGCCCCCTACCCTGATTGGGGGAGGGGCTAGCCAGGGGGAGGAGCCATGGGCGGTTGGCTGACCGACCCTGCCCTCTGGTCAAACTCCCAGTCAGTCGAACTCCCGCCTGAGGGGGCAATTAGCATATTAGCCTTTTATTATATAGGACTAGAGGCCCAGTGCACAAAAATTTGTGCACTCGGGGGGGAGGGGGGTCCCTCAGCCCGGCCTGTGCCCTCTCACAGTCTGGGACCCCTCTGGAGATAATGACCTGCTGGCTTAGGCCTGCTCCCAGGTGGCAGAGGGCAGGCCCAATCCCTAGGTGCAGCCCCTGGTTGGGCTCAGAGCAGGGCCGATTGGGGAGTTGGGGCACCGTCCCCTGTCACACTCAAGGCAGGGTCGATGGGGAGCTTGTGGCACCACCCCCTGTCACGCACAGAGAAGGGCCAATCAGGGGGTTGGAGCACTGCCTCCTGTCACTCACAGAGCAGGGCCCATCAGGGGGTTTGGGGCTCTGTACCCTGTCACGCACAGAGCAGGGCCAATCAGGGGGTTGGGGCGCTGCCCCCTGTCACACACAGAGCAGGGCCCATCAGGGGGTTGGGGCGCCACCCTCTATCACCCACAGAGCAGGGCTGATCAGGGGGTTGGGGCGCCACCACTCTCACACTCAGGGCAGGGCCGATGGGGAGGTTATGGCTCTACCCCGTCACACACAGAGCAGGGCCCGTGTGTGTGTGTGTGGGGGTGGGGTTGGGGCGCCACACCCTGTCACACACAGAGCAGGGCCGATCAGGGGGTTGGGGCACTGCACCCTGTCACACACAGAGCCGCAGGGCGATCAGGGGGTTGGGGAGCTCCCCCCTATCAGGCACAGAGCAGGGCTGATCAGGGGGTTGGGGCGCCTTCCCCTGTCACGAACAGAGCAGGGTGGATAGGGAGGTTGTGGCCCTGCCCCCTGTCACACACAGAGCCGCAGGGTGATCAGCGGATTTGGGCGCTGCCCCCTGTCACGCTGATCCCAGTGCCAGGAGACCTCGCGGCTCCGCTGATCCTGGTGCTGGGAGGCCTTTTACTATATAGGGTAGAGGCCTGGTGCACGGGTGGGTCCTGGCTGGTTTGCCCTGAAGGGTGTCCTGGATCAGGGTGGGGGTCCCCACAGGGGTGCCTGGCTAGCCTGGGTGAGGGGATGATGGCTGTTTGCGGCTGGTCACACACCCTTCAGGGTGTGGGTCCCCACTGGGGTGCCTGGCCAGTCTGGGTGAGGGGCTGAGGGCTGTTTTCAGGCTGGGGGTGACTGAAGCTCCCAACCGCTCCTTTTTTTCTTTTTTTTTTTTCTATTCTGGGCCAGCTTTAGCTTTGAGGCTTGGCTCCAGCTCTTAGGCCTCCGTGCTGAAAGTAGGTTTCTGGCCTTTGCTTACAATGCTGCGATCCTGCTGGCTGAAGCCCGGCAGACTAAAGCTGGTTTCTGGGGTTTTGTTTAGCTTCTATGTTTGTTACATAGTTGCTTAGAGTTGCAGCTCAGAGGCCTGCAGTGGCAGGCGGGGAACGTTGGAGTCCTCCGTCACTGAAGCAAGCAAGCCTCATGTTAGTTTCAAGCTGCCTGGCTGCCGGCTGCCATCTTGGCTGGCAGTTAATTTGCATATCGCCCTGATTAGCCAATGGGAAGGGTAGCGGTCGTACGCTAATTGCTATGTTTCTCTTTTATTGGATAGGATGTTTCTTTTCCTTTACCCCAACAAGAATGTAAACTGCAAGAAGACAGGAACTCTGCTTGCCTTTTTTACTGTTATAACCCCAGCACCTAGAACAGTATTTAGCATATAATAGCTGTTCAATAGATATTTGAATGAATGAATGAAAGACAAAAGTGAGAATATAAAGGTCATGATTTCTCTTCCAAGATAACATGTTAATACAAATGTAAGTAATATCTGGATAAAGGTAAGAAAATTCTCACAGTATAGAAAGGAAAAAAGGGAAAATAAAAGTCTTTCTCCCCCTATGCTCATCTGTTTCCCTAAAAGTAACCATAGTTGTGTGTATTTTCAATTTCATTAACCAACTAGTGGCCTGGTGCACAGATTCATGCACATTGAAAGGAAATTAATTAGAAGAAATATTTTAATATAGCTATTCACCCTTTCTTTATAATAGAAGTGTCAGAGATGAAAGAAAATTAGTAAAAGGTATATGAAAATAATATATAAATTAATTAATAAATAAACAATAATATGATATAACAACAAAGACATGATATAAAAACAACAAAAACATGATATAAAAACAACATTGATAAAAACAATGACTGATAAATTGATTAAACTTATTCTAATATCTCCCTGTATACCACATTAAGAGTAAAAACACTTTCAGAGTGCTTGACTAATTTCCCTTGTGATGAAGTATTTACAACTTTAACTTTAATGTCACATGCTCTGCCAATAGTTGGTCTTCAGACATATTCTATCGATGATGCCACTTTCTTTCAGCTTCAGAATGTCAACAAAAACAGCCCAATTCACGATCGGCAACAACAGATAGAAACACACGTGTGCAATTGGTGCCAGTGAGAGCTTTATAGGTATCGCATATGCATGAGTCAACATTTATTTTTAAATTGCTAGTGCGCTGTCATATGTAATGGCTGGCCGGTTGGTCGGATGGTCAGACAGACATATGGTCGGTCACTTAGCCTTTTATATCCTATACTAGGGGCCCAATGCACAAAAATTCATGCAAGAGTAGGCCTTCCTTCCCCCGGCTGCTGGCACCAGCTTCCCTCTGGCACTTGTGACCCAGGCTTCCCTCCTCCAGCCACTGGCAGGCACCTGGGACCTGGGCTGGCTTCCCTCAGACCACCCATAGGCACCAGGGACAGGGGCTGGCTTCCCTCAGGCCACCCATAGGCACCAGGGACAGGGGCTGGCTTCCCTCCAGCCCCGGCTTCTTCAGGAAGGATGTCTGGAATGATGTCTAGTCTAATTAGCATATTACCCTTTTATTTTATTACCAGTGGCCTGGTGCATGAAGTTCGTACATGAGGGGGTGGAGCCTGGCCTGCACCCTCTCCAATCTGGGACCCCTCGGGGGATGTCCAACTGCCTGTTTGGGCCCGATTCTTGTGGGATCAGGCCTAAACTGGCAGTCAGACACCCCTCTCACAATCTGGGACCGCTGGCTCCTAACCGCTCACCTGCCTGCCTGCCTGATTGCCCCTAACCACTCTGCTTGCCAGCCTGATCGCCCCCAACTCCCCCCCTGCCAGCCTGCTCGCCCCCAACTACCCCCCTCTGCCGGCCTGCTTGTCCCCAACTGCCCCCCTGCAGGCCTTCTCACTCCCAACTGCCCCCCCCGCCGGCCTGCTTGCCCCCAACTGCCCCCCCTGCCGGCCAGCTCACCCCCAACTGCCCGCCTGCCAGCCTGATTGCTCCCACCTGCCCCCCCTGCCGGTCTGCTCGCTCCCAACTGCCCCTGCCCCGCTGGCCTGCTCGCCCCCAACTTCCCTCCTGTGCCGGCCTGATCACCCCTAACCACCTCTGCCTTGGCCCCGCCAGCATGGCTTTGTCCGGAAGGACATCTGGAAGGTCTTCCAATCTAATTAGCATATTACCCTTGTATTAGTATAGATAGATAATAAAAGCCTAATATGCAAATTGACCAAATGATGAAATAACCAGTTGGTGGGGGGCAGGGCCGGTGCCAGGCCAGCCAAGGCAGGTGCCAGCGGGCAGAGGGAGGGGATGGAAATTGGGGGGTCAGGGGGGGGCAGTGGCGACCAGTGGAGGGGGGTTGGAGGGCGGGGCCGGCCACTTGTCAGCCAGTGCCATCCCCTGATTGGCATGCCAGTTGCCTCCCACAGAGGGAGGCCAGATTGCAGCCTAAGCCATCAGTCGGACATCCCCAGAGGGCTCCCGGACTGCAAGAGGGTTCAGGCCAGGCTGAGGGGACCCCCCCATTGCACGAATTTTCTTATACCAGGCCTCTAGTATATAGATAAGTGTATTGGGTGCTTGCTTTGTGTGCAGGAAAATGTTTGAGGGCTGAGGTGTTGAGGGCTTAAAAATGCAGAGCCTTTACCTTCTAGGTCTAGGATCTTACAGTCTTTCTGCAGGGAGAACATAAAAGAATTGGGATGTGCTGCAGAGTTCAGAAGTGGGAACCATCACTGTGGGCTGGCAAGGTCAGAAAAGGTTTTCTGCATAAGAGATGCCTTGATGGGAGTTTGGGAACTGGGGCAGGTTTCATTCAGTGGGAGGAGAGTGGCCCTGGGATATAGGGCTCTCTCAGCAGAGATGTCTAGTTTGCATAATGAAAGGGGCCTTTGAGCAAATGATCAGAAGTGGAGTCTGGCTGAAGTTGAGGCTTCATGTTGGAGACCAGGGGGAGGAAAGAATAGAGAAGAGGGGCTTGGCAGTTATAAGAGTACTGAAAGAGTTAGAAGGCATGAGATAATAACTCGGAACAGAAGAACTATGAAGTGATGAGATTAATTTTGCTAGATATTTTGTTTAGTCTTTCCTTGAATGTGGGGACTGCCTTTGGCTTCCTTATCATTGTCTGCAGAATCTAGAACTGAGCTCTGCATACAGTGGGTACTACATGAATGTTATTGGTGGATATTACTAATAGCCACCTTGGATGACAATTTTAGAGGGCCCTCTGGACCCCCACCCCCTTTCCACTCACTTGTGAAAATCTCTATGTATCATTTTACATACCAATTCCTAACAATTCCAAGCACATTCACTGAGATGTTCCAGGCAAACTGGGACAGTTTTCAGCTCTCCTAGCTTCAGAAAATCTCTGCTGAACCCACCAACTGGATAGTAGCAGTCTTCTCATGTTCTGCTCAACCTAAATTGTCCTCCCTTTTAATTGGTCTTACTCTTCTCTTTTTGCTTCGGCTTCCTTTTGAACTGTGATGACAACGGCACAGCTGGGTTAAAGAATCCAACTAGATAATGCTGAATCTGCAGGGGCTACTTCAACCATACAACTAAGCAACCCAAGATTTCTATGAGCAGATAAAACCCATATGCAATCTGTCACTGTTTAGCTTTCATTGCCAAGATAATTCTAAAAAGTTAATGAATAGCTGGTTTAGAGTGGGGGAAAGGCAGAGAATGAATGAGGCCTCTGTTCTGCTTCTTGGCAGGACATTGAGTTAACATGGTGAGCCACTGAGGGTATAGTTGTCATCAGCACTGTAATTATCGAAGTGCTTTTATGAAAGGTTTAGAGCTAAGTCTGCACAGAACTACACAGCTCTGGACCTTCACTTTTAGACCATTTATGGTTTGAGACAAGATATTGATGTGGACACATGCAAGATGGATTCAAATCTTCAATATGGCTTAAATCACACATTATTTGCCACTATCTTTTTTATGGGTTCCTGATTACTTCTAATATGAAATTTATAAAGTAAATATATCTTATCTCCTCTAGAATATTATTAGCTCCTTGAGGACAGAGAACTCAACCTTACCCTCCTTCTACAGATTTGCTGTACAGGACAAATATAGATGTCCAGTAAGGACTGATTAAGTCAACCAGAACCCATGGGTAGAGGCAGAGTACCTTTCATGCTAATGAATTTCATCAAACCTCAGTTTCTTCTTCTATAAAATAGGGATGGTAACTACAGACTTTATGGGGTTATTTTGAGGATAGAGGGGTCAATACATGCAAATTACTTAGCACGTAACCTAGCATTATCTGCTTAAGTGTTAGGTATTAATTTAACAATATTAACCTCTGCCTTCTGCTTAAGTAGGAGAGGGACTAAGGAAAAGGGTGAGTATAGCAGCTCTCACACAAAACTGCGTATTCAAGTAAGCCTATAGAGGCCGACTGGTCAGTTATCTATGCATTGGAATTGAGGGACAAAAGAGATTTACCCTCTCACATATCTGCATTACTTTTCTGCCCTAACTCCTGAACAGGGATGCTTTGATGTTTATGTGTCCGTGTGCGCGCGCGCGCGCGCCCTTGACCCCAGTGGGGATTTGCACTGCAGCTAACTAAGGCTGGCGCTACAGTCTTTACAGCACCTTTTCAAGTCTTCATTCAGCAAACATTTTTAGTTAACCCAATCACTGTTAGGTGTCCTCCAATCCGAAGAATAAAGTCGCTTCCTGCATTAGTACGCAGGCGCTGAGCGCCGGTGAGGCGGAGCTAGTCTGGATGAGCGGAACTCCACCTAGCCCTGTGCGCGGGTGGTGCCAGAGCCGCACATGCGCCCTGGAGCCTCTCCCGTAGTGGGTGCGTCTGTGCTGAGCGCGAAACCGCGGAGATGAAGTAAGACTTCAGCTTCTTTCTGAGAAGGGGGGAGAAGGGAGATAGGTTGGGGGCGGGCCGCGGGGGTGACCTACCGGGCTGGGGTGGTCTGCCCGGCCTAGGTGCGGGAGCGGCTCGAATTCTAGAAAACTAGTCCCCGGTCAGGCCGCACTTACTTATCTACTCTTCCATCCCCCTGTGCAGCCCTTTAACGAAAGTGAAGCTGATCAATGAGCTGAATGAGCGTGAGGTCCAGCTTGGGGTGGCGGATACAGTGTCCTGGCATTCCGAGTACAAAGACAGCGCCTGGATCTTCCTGGGTGAGGTTCCCATCTTTCTCCAGCAGTGCTCCTCAGTCTCTACTGCCCTGCTTTCCTAACATGTCAGCTTTTCCTCCCTTCATACATCCCGACATTCATCACCCAATTTTATTTCTTTCTGTTGTCTGCCCATAAATCTGTTTTCCATATTTCTTTTCTCCCCTGTCTAGTTTGCTCTCCCTGCAACTCAGTGCTGTTACCTTCTGCCATTCATTGTACTAAGAGTCTTGCCACTTTCTCAGACCGTTGTCACTATTTGTATATATTTTTTTCAATTACAGTTGCCATACAATATTGTATCCGTTTTAGGTGTACACATAGTGATTAGACATTTAGACACTGTACTTACTTATGAAAATATTATTGGCTACATTCTCTCTTTTTAAAAAAATATATTTTTATTGATTTCAGAGAGGAAGGGAGAGGGAGAGAGAGATAGAAACATCAAAGATGAGAATCACTGATTTGCTGCTTCCTGCACACCATCTACTGGGGATCGAGCCTGAAACCTGGGCATCCAGCCTGAAACCCAGGCATGTGCCCTTGTCCAGAATTGAACCCAGGATCCACAGGCCAATGCTCTGTCCACTGAGCCAAACCAGCTAGGACTTGGCTATATTTTCTATGCTGTATTTCACACCCCCATTACAATTTTGTAACTACCAGTTTGTACTTCTTAATCTCTTTACTTTTTCACCCATCCCCCACTAACCTCCCTTTCCTCTGGCAACCATCAATCTGTTCTCTGTATCTATGAATCTGTTTCTGTTTTGTTTTTCCATTTTTGTTTTTTAGATTCCACATATAAGTGAAATCTTATGGTGTTTGTGTTTCTCTGTCTCAGATCATTATTACCACCCCTTTCCCCATTATACAGCTGAGGAAACTGAGGCACTGAGAAGTTAATGGTCTTTTTAAGGTCACATAGCTAGTAAGTGGAACAGCCAGAACTATGGGATTCTAGAACTCCTGGTCTTAGCCACTATCCCATATTACTGCTAATTCCTTCCTGCCCTAATCCCCTTCCTTCAGAATTCATTTTCCTCACCTGATTAGTTCTGGCCTTCTGTTCATGTTCATATTACCATCTCTCTATTCACTTTGTGTCATATCCAGTAATTTGACAGTTTGTTCAAAGAGGTGATTGCACCAGTCATGGTGCTAAACACTTTATATTCATTGTTTTATTTAATTCTTATAACAGTTCTGTGAGGTAAGTACTAATATCCCACTTTATAGATGAGGAAGGAAACTTGCAGGGGAATTTATTTTCTATGAAATGCTTAACAATTGACTAATCCAGAGTCTATGTGAGGTGGAGTTAATATTTGCATATTTAAACTGATTTTGGATCTTAGTGGTGAGTTTGTAAGGAGTAGATGAGTTTAAGGTACGTTTGTGGAAGCAGAGTTTTGTTCTGGAAACAACCTTTTTCCATAAGAGTTTATGTGTTAGGAGGATTAGTTTGGTTAGTGGCAACTTTGACCTTTCTACTCAGTCACTCCTTTTTCTGTACTATTGTTGCAGTCTATATTCACTTCTGTCATTGCATCAGACTGAGTTCTCTGATGGCAGACCTTGTGGCTTACTCTTTTTTGCACCCTCATTGCCTGGCCTAGTGCATGGTATTAATAGACACTTGGTAAATGTTAGTTGAACTGAAATGTGGTTTTCTCTTCTAGGAGGACTTCCCTATGAACTGACTGAAGGAGATATCATCTGTGTATTCTCACAGTAAGTCCCCTTTCATGTCCTGCCTTTTTGGTTGTCAGACTAGTTTGCTTCCATAAGGTATTTTTGTGGCATCACAAAAGCCATTTGTTTTCATTCTAGGTTGACTGGCCGGCCTGCATGGTGAGGGCTGGAGCTCCTACTCTAGTCTAGGTCAATCACAGGACATGGTTCTAGTACTCTCCCAGTGTGGAAAATTCCAAGAAGTTGGATGTTTTAGGAGGCTGTCTTGGGAATTCTGGTCTATTTTTACTGCTTTTTCACTGAGGATCATTCAGTGTGGGCCTACAGTGGAACAGACTGCAACTCCCAGGAAGATACTATGTTGGCCCATCTCCTTGGGCTCTTATAAACTAGGGGTAATTCATGTTCACATGGCCCTTCTGGGTTCACACCTGTGTGACCTTATAGAATTAGGGCAAAGCACAGCAGAATTGGTGGAAAAAAGCAAAAGGTTTAGGCAGTAGTTTGCTTTCTTTGTTTCTAGATGAGTGTAAGGTTGGTGAGCAGAGTCTTATCTCTTTACCCAGAGGCTGAGAATCAAAGGCTGATGAGGAACACAAATGAATAGGAGAACCTTACATTCTTTGTTCTATGAGATGATCGCAGCAGCACTGGGTGGGAGAGGGTCTTGGCAGCTCACACTGGTAGTGGCAGCAGTGATTTAGGAGAGGGGCTGTGTACAACCCCAGAGCTACACAGAGTGATTAGACAGTCCTTAGAGCCAGGGGGCCTTGGCAGCTCATAGGAACAGAGGTCCATGGCCCCTGGGTTGTGTAGCCATCAGGGGCAGAGGACTATTGCAAAGAAGTTGGATAGCATGTATAGGTAGAGGACCATGGCAAACAGGATATAGCAAGCAAACATAGCCAGCACACCCTGGCAGAGGCATTGCCATGGGAGGGGATGGTTGGGTTCACCCCATAGGCAGGAGGCCCTGGCTGAGTGGTTGGGCAGCATTCAGGGCAGAAGGTCATGGGAAAGACATTGGGCAATACATGTGAAAGGGCCATGGTGGAGGGCCTGGGCAGTCTATACAGGCAGAGGGCCATGGCAGGGATAGAGGTTGCTTCCTCCAACTTCTGAGCATCAGGAAGTTCACAGAAGGTGCAGCCTATAATGTCTACCCCTTCATGGTACCTCTATCTGCTCCAGCCTTTCATCTAGGAGCTGTTTTTTGTCTTATTTGCATTGAGTGCTGATCAGCTAGTGTGTGGATTTATTCTAATTCTCTGCTATGGCTACACACATTGCTCTCTCCATGAAGATTGCCTTTGTCATTGATAACAGTGGCTTTCAAAAATAGTTCGTTTTCTGATTATCAAGGTGATGTATAGTCATTATAGAACATTTGGTGAAAAAAGGTATAAAGAAGATAATAGAATGTATTTTAAGGAAAAACTGTTAATTTGGTGTACTTTATCATTTTTTAAAATTGCTGGGCATAATTTCCAATATTTGCTGCTATAAATTATACTGCTATGTTCATTGTGGTATCTATATCTTTGTATGTATTCCTGATGGTTTCCTTGGTGAAATTATTGGATCCATATGTTAGCATTTTTAAGATGTTTTATAAACGTTGGATATTGCTCTCCGAAAAGGTTATAGCAATTTCCACTCTCACTAGAATACCCATTTTCTGACTCCTAATCAGCAATCATTATCTTAAAAATATTTGCCATATGGCTTCTCATTATTATTTTACTTTGCCTTTATTTCATCATCAGTGAGGAATACATTTTTTCATAGATTTACAAACCATTATTGTTGTTTTTTTTTGTCAATTGTATATTCAGATCCATTGCCTATTTTTTTTTCTATTGGTTTGTTCCTCATTCCTTACAGATTTTATAAGAGCCCTTCATGTATTAATGATATTAACTCTATTATAACACTTTGTCATGTATTGTATTACTATGGACTTATTTTTTTTTAAGTTTGATGTATTATACTACATTGCCATCATTATTATTTCTTTTTTTAATATATTTTATTGATTTTTTACAGAGAAGAAGGGAAAGGGATATAGAGTTAGAAACATCAATCAGCTGCCTCCTGCACACCCCCCACTGGGGTGTACCCGCAACCAAGGAACATGCCCTTGACCAGAGTTGAACCTGGGACCTTTCAGTCCACAGGCCAATGCTCTATCCACTGAGCCAAACTGGTCAGTGCATCTTGATATTCAAATTGTTCCAATGTGGTCTGTTAGGAGTCCCTTCAAGACAGTTTCTATATTCCTTTTTTCTTTTGAAAGAATTTCAGGCTTAAAACTTAATAGTTATAAAATAGTATGAAGAATACTTTTATCCCTTTTATCAGAGCTCCCAGATGTTAGCATTTTACCATATTTGCTTTATTGTTATTTCTTTCCACGTATACATATTATTTTTTTCTGAACTATTTGAGAGTCAGTTGCAGACATGATGCCCATTTATTCCTAGAATGTGTATTTCCCAGAACACAAAGACATTCTCTTGTGTATTTCCCAGAACACAAAGACATTCTCTTGTTTAATCTCAGTATAGTGATCAAATTCAGGAAATCAACACCAACACAATATTATTATCTAAAGACTTTATTCAGCTTCACCAGTTATCCTGATAATGTTCTTTATAGCAAAAGGGAAAAAATAGCTTTCTGGTCCTTATCTGTGATATAAATTGCAAATAATATTTTCTCCTAGTTTGTCATTTGTCTTTTGACTTTACTTATTGTGATTTTTATGCTATGCAGAATTATTATTTTTATGCATTCATTTGTAAATTATTTTATGCATTCATTTGTAATAATGCTTAAATTATGGTAAAATTGTCTTTTTAGGAATTTTAATACATTTATAGATTTGTGTAATCACCCCCACAATTAGGATGAAGAACAGTTCCAAAATCTCCCTCATGCTGTCACTTTATAGTCTCCCCCTCTAGTATTCTATGTGGCCAAATTTATCAGTCTTTTTTTTATTGCTTCTGGATTATGAGTCAAAATTAGAAAGTATTTCTCCCTACCCAGCCATCTGTGTTCTCATCTAGTATTTGTGTGGTTTCAATTTTATGCATTGAAATCTCTGATCCATCTATAGTTATATAGTGTGAGATAAGGATCCAATTTCATGTTTTTTTCAAGTGGCTATCTAATTGTCCCAACAACATTTATAAAAATGCCCATATGTTCCCCAGCAAAGTGGGATGTCACCTTTAAATATAATTTTTCCATATATACATGAGTTTCATTCTTGGTTTTCTATTCTGTTCTATTGGTCTGTCTGTCTCTTCATGTGGCAGTAAAGCACTAATTAATCATAAAAGCTTTTTAGTGTATTCAATATCTGGGAGAGTTACTCCTAACTATTGTTCTTTTTTAAGGTTTTCCCAGCTATTATGTTCATTTTTCCACAAGGACTTTGGAATAACTTACCTAGCTCCAAAGGGAAAAACAAAACAAAGCACAACTTGAATTTTAAATTGGGATTACATTAGATTTCAATATTAACTTTGGGGAAGATTTTGATATCTTTATGATGTTGACTCATCCTATCCAAGAACAAGTGATGTCTTTATATTTGTTTAAATCTATATTTGTATATTTCAGGAGTTTTAAAAAGTTTTCTTTAAAAAGACTTTATACATTGTTTATATATCTTCTAACTGAATGTTGTTTGTATGTGAAAGGATAATTTATTTTTGTTAACTTAATATCCTGTCACCTTACTAAATTGTTATAGTTTGTTATCATTGTTTATCATTGATTCTCTTGGGTTTTCTGTATATATTACTTTATAAAATCTTAAAACAGAGACAGTTTTACTTCTTTTTTTCATTTCTTATATCTGTTTTCTGCTAATTTAATTGGCCAATACCTACAATGTTAAATAGTGTTAAATAATTCCTGATCTTAGTTTAATCATCTCTTCTAATTTATTTTTAAAATTCTAGTTTAATTTTTTAAAAGAGGTTTTTATTGATTTTACAGAGAGAAGAAGGGAGAGGGGAGAGGGAAATGTGAAAGGGAAACATCAATCAGCTGCCTCCTGCACTCCCCCTACTGGGGTTTGAGCCCACAACCCCGGCATGTGCCCTGACAGGGAATCAAACCAATGACCTTTTGGTGCATGGAACAATGCTCAGTCAACTGAGTCATACTGGCCAGGGCTCTGGTAATTTCTATTAAGTAAGATGCTAGATTCTGAGCCCAGATGTATGTACTTGATCATGTTATATAATGTATCCATCAATTCCCATTTTAATTTTATGACTTTATTTTTTATTTTGTGATGCTTTAACTTATCTGGAATTTACCTTTGGATAAGGAGTAAGGTAGAGTTTTATTAATTCTCATCTGCTTTCCTTAGATTTGCTTTGTTGGTTTTAGCTACATCCCATACGTTTTAGTATATATTATTCTCATTTTTGTAATTTTCTAAATAGTCTGTCATTGACTTTTTCTTTACTTTCTTTCATTTCCTCTTTCATTAATTAGCTAGACAGTGGCCGGCAAACTCATTAGTCAACAGAGCCAAATATCAACAGTACTTCTTCAAAATAGACTCGCCCAGGCCGAAAACCAACTTCTGCCAATGGGCCACGAAGTTTCAATAGCACTGTAGGTGCGCCTGCACGTGGTATTTTGTGGAAGAGCCACGCTCAAGGGGCCAAAAAGCCACATGTGGCTCATGAGCCGCAGTTTGTTGACCACGGAGCTAGGAGAGTAGGCTGCAAGTTCTAAGTTTACTTTGAGACCTATGCTATAGTCAATTTTTTTAGAATATAATTTTTTATTGATTTCAGACAGGAAGGGAAAGGAATATAGAAACATCAATGATGAGAGAGAATCATTGATCGGCTGCCTCCTGCACACCCCCACACTGGGGATCAAGCCCACAACCTGGGCATGTGCTCTTGACTGGAATCAAAACCGGGACCCTTCAGTTCGCAGGCCAACACTGTATCCACTGAGCCAAACCAGCTAGGGCTGCTATAGTGAATTTTAATACATGTTTCAAGGATTCTTGAGAAGAAATTGTCATCTTTTTATAAGATTTAAATATATCTCTATATCTACTAGTCTAACATTAATATTTGTTAACAATTTAACTTATATTATTAATTACATGTTTACTTGTATTTATGTTACATAACTATATATCAATTACATTAACTCTCCTGACCTTTTTTTGTCAACTTTGTGTTATAAATTTAAAGTGGTATGTTAAAATCTTTCATAACGTTCATTATGTTTCTCTTTGTATTTCAAAATTTCATAATTAAAATTTTTTGATTTGTCAATTTTCACATAAAATTTCATGACTTGTACTTTTATTATGTATTAAAACCTTTTTGGGGGCCTTGAATTCATATTCAATCTTAATATTACCACCCACTTTTTAACTGGGTGTTCTTGTTATATCCTTGTCTAACTTTTAACCTTTCCATGTTATCTTGTTCTAGATATGTGTCCTGTACAGATTATATTATTTGAATTTTATTTTGTCATCCAGTATGAAAATTTTTGCAATTTAAATTAATATGTTTTACTCTTTTATAAAATAAATAGATATGGGGAGATCGTTAACATTAATCTGGTGCGGGACAAGAAGACTGGAAAATCCAAAGGATTCTGTTTCCTCTGCTATGAAGACCAGAGGAGCACAATTCTGGCTGTTGACAATTTTAATGGGATAAAAGTGAGTTTGCTTACTAAGCAGGATTTGGCTGGACTTTTACCATCTAGGGCAGCGGTTCTCAACCTGTGGGTCGCGACCCCTTTGGCGGTCCAACAACCCTTTCACAGGGGTCGCCTAAGACCATCCTGCATATCAGATATTTACGTTATGATTCATAACAGTAGCAACATTACAGTTATGAAGTAGCAACGAAAATAATTTTATGGTTGGGTCACAACATAAGGAACTGTATTTAAAGGGCCAGAAGGTTGAGAACCACTGATCTAGGGGTTTGATTTCATTACACATCTGATCTCCACAGGCTCAAGGACAGTCTTGTCAGCTGAGTATTTTGTGAGGGTTGCAGAGGTATGGGGACATACTGACCAACAAATGATCCCAGGAAATAATTCCATTGGCTCATGATCCTTCCATCCTATTCCTTTTTCCCATCTCATAGCAACTTATCTCTCTAGGGGCATAGATACCATGCCTCCCCCCCACCCCACCCCAAGCCTCTATTTCTCACCTTTTTCTCCTCACACTGCACTCTTACCTCAGGTGTATTGGAAAACAAAGAGACTAACAAACACTGCCCTTCCATGCTGTCCTGTGTTAGGGGATTTGGTGCTCTATCGTGGCTGCATGACCTAGGACATAGCTGTCATATGCCTCTACTGACTTAGCAATCAATACTGGGGCCTGGATATTCTCTAGGTAAAAATTGAATGACAACTTCTACAAAAGTAACTCATTCTGAAGTTTTTTGTCCTTCTTTCCTCTAATACCAACTCCTACAAGTGAGACATTGGGCTGAGGTCAGGCATACCTATGCACCACATGGTTCCCTATGCTCATTTAGGAAAAGCATTGCAGTTGAATGAGCATTGTCACAGGCTGGCAGTTGACACTTGACTTGGAGAGTTTGTCACTGATTGCGCTGGAATTGAACAGTTGGAAACTATAGGGCAGGGTGGAACAAGGTTCCACGCTTGATTTTTAAGAGAGCCAGCAGTCAAAGGGAGTCACTATAAAAGGAATGTTTTCAAAGATGTTTTGAAATGGGGAACAGGATAGATGACAGAAGCTGCTTAGGCCAAAAATAAGAATAAAAACCTGCTTTTGTATTAGAATTATAAAAGCCAGACATTTTTCAAATTTCAGATGGCCCTGCCTACAGAATAAGTCTGTATCTGTCTGAATGTTTTTGTTTTAAGTGAGGGGTTAATGTTTTTGTTGCTCACCGTGAGAGTGACTTCAGTGAAAGTATTAGTGTGAGCCAGTTGTTCTGGTAGGGTCGGGGTGGGACAAAGTGTGAGGGCTTAAGAAAAAAGATAGTGGTCTTTTCAGGACTGGATGAAATAACCAAGTGGTTGAATAGAGCTAGAAAAAAACAACAAAATAAAACAACACAATGTTCTTTCTAGATTCCTCCCCCTCCCAACTGTTGGCCTGCCTGAGCCTCATTCTAATTGCTTGTCAAGGAAGCAGCTGTAGCATTGGGCTTGATTTCAGGAATTTCTTCTAGCTGCCATGGTATATTTCACTATAAATTATTGTTACAGATTGAAGGTTATTCACTGTGCATATAAATTATGCACTTTTCTCTGCTGCTTGTGGGCAGAACTTCCCAGCCTTTTTCACTTCACAGCACATGTAAAACATTAAGATATTTGTATGGCACCCTGGGGTAAGCTGAGGAGGCTACCTAGTGCAACTGCCCCATGGGGTCCAGCTGCCCCAGGCCCCACTGGCTGTCCTGAGAGCTGAGCGAATTACTATCTAGGTATATGTGCATGACACACCAGTTGGGCAGGTCTGTTTTAGAGATTTTCCAGAAATAGAATTAGCAGGAAGGTAGTGGGTATAGTTCAAACCATGGTTCTCTGCAGCTGGGTTCAAATAGTTTGGTAGGAGCGATGTCTTTGCTGAAACATTGCCTGTCTATCTTAGATTAAAGGAAGAACTATCCGAGTGGATCATGTGTCTAACTATCGGACTCCTAAGGAGTCAGAAGAAATGGATATTGTGACCAAAGAGCTCCAGGAGAAGGGCTGTGGGGCTCACACCCCCTCATCAAATTCATCTGAGGGCTCTGAAGAGGACAAACCCACCAAAAAACACAAAAAAGGTAAAGCGTTATGACCTAAGAGAAGATTCTGGGTAGTGTTAGTATTTGATCTGCCTGGAATTGGGCATTCACTGAGACTTGATAATGAATTCTTATGTGTGGAGGGAAGGGGAGATGTGGGGAACCTTACTTTAATTGGGAAAGGAGAGGTGGTATCATCAGAAAGCTAGTGTTATGGGTTGCACTGTGTACCTTGAACATGTATATGTTGAAGTCCTAACTGCTAGTATCTCAGAAAATGACTGTATTTGGATCTTTAAGAGGTTATTAAGGGTGGGAATTGCCTTATACAGTGACTTGACATATCAAGGGTGACAGATCCAACTTGGCTTCCCAGAGGCACTTTTCTGGAAGGATAGATTGACTGCTTGATGCTACTGCCAAGGATGCTTTCCTTTTGCATATCCCCCATTTCCTCCATTTCCCTTTTCTTTTCTTTTTTAAATATATTTTTATTGACTTCAGAGAGGAAGGGAGAGGAAGATAGAAACATAAATGATGTGAGAGAATCATTGATCGGCTGCCTCCTGCACACCCCCTACTGGGGATCGAGCCTGCAACCCGGGCATGTGCCCTGATCTGGAATCGAACTGTGACCTCCTGGTTCATAGGTCAATGCTCAGCCACTGAGCCACATTGGCCAGGCGATTTCCCTTTTCTTACTGATTGTACCCCCTTTTTCCCTCCAGACAAAAAGGAAAAAAAGAAAAGAAAGAAAGACAAAGAGAAGACTGATCAGGAGGAACTGGCAGAGCAGCCAGCCTCCTCTTCAACTCCTAGAAGCAAGATGATAAAGGAAAAGGACGACCCTGGCTCTAAAAATCACAGCAGCAAGAACTCAGAGAGGGGTCAGAAGCCAGAGTCTAGGGAGGTGTGGAAGCACCGCCCCAGCTCCCCTGAGGTCAAGACAACCTGCCGCGGGGGAGTAGAGGACCATGAGCAGGAGCTGAAGAGGGAGAAGCCCAAGCACGAGCACAAGTCCTCAAGCAGGAGGGAAGAAAGGGAAGAAAAAAACAGGGATAGGGACAGAGGTCGAAGCTCAGACATACATTCTGGCTGGCACGAGGGGCATTCTGAGGGACATAGCCGTAGAAGTAGAAGTAGAAGTAGGAGCCGAGATAAATCCCATAGACCTAAGAAGGCCCGGCACTCTCGAGACCTGGACCCCTCAAATCCCAATGACCGCAGGCATCACTGAAGCTGAAGCCTGGGCAGCTACTCAGTGGAATTAGAAATGAACTACATTTTTAAAATTCAGTCAAATTCAATTATGCTTTATTGTTTCTGTATGTAAAATCTCTGAGGTTGCATTCTTTAATACCTTGAATATTAAAGTTATTGAGAGTGCAGTAATTTCAACAGCCAAATGTCCTGGAGTTTGGTTGATTTAAAACTTTTAAAAATATATATTTTTATTGATTTCAGAGAGGAAGGGAGGGGGATAGACAGATAGAAACATCAATAATTCGAGAGAATCATTGATCGGCTGCCTCCTGCATGCCCCACACTAGGGATCAAGCCTGCAACCTGGGGATGTGCCCTGACCAGGAATTGAACTGTGACCTCTTGGTTCAGAGGTCGACACTCAACTACTGAGCCACACCGGCCGGGATGTGCTAGAGTTTTGAGCAAAATTCATTGTCCCTGGGAATATACTTGGTGTTTATCAGAGTATGTATCCTAAAATTGGGTTTATAAATATGGCCCTTGACTTTATGACTCCAATTAATGAAATGTCCAGGAAAGAGGAAATACCAGGTAATTCTAGAATTCTAGTCTTTGTGATAGATATTTATTTATTTTATTATTTTTTTTAAAATATATTTTATTGATTTTTTACAGAGAGGAAGGGAGAGGGATAGAGAGTTAGAAACATCAATGAGAGAGAAACATCGATCAGCTGCCTCTTGCACATCTCCTACTGGGGATGTGCCCGCAACCCAGGTACATGCCCTTGACTGGAATCGAACCTGGGACCTTTCAGTCCGCAGGCCAACGCTCTATCCACTGAGCCAAACCGGTTTCAGCGTGATAGATATTTAGATCTCTTGCAGTGACCTTTCCAGTTGGCAAGTAGACCCATAGAGTAGAGAAGGGTGGCTTCAGTAGGTTTAGACCAGCCGTGGGCAAACTACGGCCCGCGGGCCAGATCTGGCCCATTTGAAATGAGTAAAACTAAAAAAAAAAAAAGACCGTACCCTTTTATGTAATGATGTTTACTTTGAATTTATATTAGTTCACACAAACACTCCATCCATGCTTTTGTTCCGGCCCTCCGGTCCAGTTTAAGAACCCATTGTGGCCCTCGAGTCAAAAAGTTTGCCTACCCCTGGTTTAGACAGCTTGATATGAATGTGATAATGATTCATAACATCAGCTTGCTCCTGCCCCACCCCTTCCTGCTTTTGAAAATTTAAACATCTTTTGCTTTTTTTGGTTGATAAATGTCTCCACATTTTTCCCTTGCAGTTTATTTATTTACTAGAGGCCCAGTGCATGAATTCGTGCACCGGTGGGGTGTAGCCAGCCTGGCCCCAATGGGAGCAGATTGGGGCCGGGCCTGTCAGGAGGAGGAGATGTCAGGAGGTTGGTCAGCTGGGCCAGCTGGGGGAAGGGGCTACAGGTGATTGGCTGGTGGGCCCCACCCCTGATTGGTGTGTGGGTGGGTGATCAGGGGTGGAGCTGGCTGGGGGTGCAGGTGGGGGGCTGTGGGTGGTTGGCCAGAGGCCCCACCTCCAGATTGGGCCGGTTTGCTGGCTGCAGTGGGCATCATAGCGGCCAGTCTTACCGGTCGTTATGGCATTCTGTTCGTTGGCGTGGAATTTGGTTGACTTTATGACTCCAATTAATGAAATGTCCAGGAAAGAGGAAATACCAGGTATATATATATTTATTGAGGTGAAATTCACGTAACATAAAAGTAACCATTTTAAAGGGAACAATGTGGCACATTCACAGTGTTATCTAGTTCCAAAACATTTTCATCACCCTACCATGAAGCCCTGTACCCATTAAGCTGTTATTCCCCATTTCCTCCTCCTTGTCCCTGGAAACCACCAGTGTGCTTTCCATTTCTATGAATTTACCTATTCTGGACATTTCATATAAATGGAGTCATACAACATGTGGCCTTTTGTGTCTGGTATCATTCACTTATGTTTTCAAGGTTCTTCCATGTTATAGCAGAGATGGGATTAAACATAGATTTATTAGGGAAAACAGCTGTGAGGGAAAGTGGGGAGGGAGCCAGAGGAGTCAGGGAGATCTGTCAGACCAGATGCAAGTTTAATCCCTGTGGAGGAGAGGAGGGAAAATAAAAGAGTAGATAGGAAGAGTCTTAGACTACGTGGTACAGTTCCAAGAATATTTTGGCAAAGCAAATGTGTCCGTTGGGGGAGACATCCCACCATGGACCCTGAGCATCCCTGCACATTCTTGGTCAGGGTCTTTAAAGCAGGGCTTATCTGTCTCCTGTTACTGAACTATTTCTGTAGGGCAAGGTAACCACAGTGTGACTAACATTTAATGGCTCACTTCCTAGGGGAGGGTCACTGGCTTGATTGCCCATTGATCAAAAAGTCCCAGGCCCTTGACCCCAGATTCCTCAGCTATGTGATACATACCACTGTATGGGTAGCATCCTTCCGAGCTTGTTGCATGGCTATGGGGGACTTGGGGGACAGGGAAACTGGCAAAACTACTCACACTCATGCTCTTTGCTGTGTTGTAATAAACTGTCTTGTTCTAACCCATTAAGTCTTACTATTTTCTACACCTGTGAAGTAGTGTCAAGTCTACTCTGCTATTTTTTTGTGAGGTTGGGGTTCTTCCCTGACAGCATCTCTGACCCAAAGTTGCCTGTTAGGGGAATTACGTGTCTCATAGGAATGGCCTTTCTTAATATCTATGCCACATTCAGATATTGGCTGAGAGCAGCCCGTGGGAAATGTGGCCTTGGTGAAGATGCAGTGATAGTGTATTTCAGCTGCTGTAGTGTTGTATTTCAGAGCTCAGCAGCTGTGGCCATCAATCACTTATGTTCCCTGCAATTAGAGATCTGAGAGGCACATATACACCCTGCACTAGGCCCAGCTTGAAACAACCAGCTAGCCAACGGTTTTAGTTGATCTTTGGGAACAGCAAATGATTACTTGTTCCTTTCCTGGGTTCACTTCACAGAAGACAGTTGGAATTCATTGGTGGAAAAATTCCTCAAAGATGAATAGGCTCGTTGAATGAAGTGCTCTGTTAAGAATGCTTTTTAAGTCTAGCCAGCATAGCTCAGTGGTTGAGCATTGACTTATGAACCAGGAGGTTATGGTTTGATTCCAGTCAAGGCAGATGCCCAGGTTGTGGCTCAATCCCCTGTAGGGGGCATGCAGGAGGCAGCCAATCAATGATTCTCTCTCATTATTGATGCTTCTATCTCTCTGTTCCTCTCTGAAATCAAGAAAAAAAATATTGAACAAAATAATGCTTTTTAGTTCTTGGAATATCAATATTTCTTTCATGTGGCCTAATTAACGCTCTAGTCTGTCCTTTTTTATTCTTCTTTTAACCTATTGAGATATATATTTAATAAGTATCTGTCTTGGAAGTTTATGGACTCATTGAATCCTAAATTGGAAATAATCCTTATCGGATATAGGGCATCCCTTCTGTAAACATGTTTTGAAAGCTCTTTTAAAGGAATTAACCTGGTTAATAGTCTAAATTAGTGGTCGGCAAACTCATTAGTCAACAGAGCCAAATATCAACAGTACAACGATTGAAATTTCTTTTGAGAGCCAAATTTTTTAAACTTAAACTATATAGGTAGGTACATTGTTATTAACTTAATTTGGGTACTCCTAAGGCTTAGGAAGAGCCACACTCAAGGGGCCAAAGAGCTGCATGTGGCTCGCAAGACGCAGTTTGCCGACCACGGGTCTAAATGGAATTCTAATGAAGTATACAGTGCTCCACAATGTAATGTTATGACTAAAGAATAAAGTTAAATATTTCCCCATATCTTTTATTTTATCTGAAAATGTAAACTTAGAAGACACAATTTTGGGTGTGATTATTTGCCCTAGAAGGATTTAACCTAGCACTCTTCTTTTACTAAATAAGTTTACCCTGATGTCTGTAAGTGTTGTTAGAAACTATGTCATAAAATAGATAAGAGCAGGTCATATTTTTTTTTCAGTAGGAAATAATCAGCAATTACATTTGTGATAAGCATTTGGTATTCTATAAATTATGACCAATAGTATGTCATCAAAGACATATTGGTCCCTAGATGAATCATTAAAAATACTGAAATTATGTGCCAGTTCCTGAGACAAAACCATATGACACGTTAATTAAGTTACTTGGAAGTGTATGCTTGTCACAAAGATATATAGCTATTGTAATTGTATATTTATTTTAAGATTAATATATTCTCTATAATGAACATCAGTCAAAAATTTGGTTACCTTTTGCCAGCATAGAATTTAGAAGAGTACTTTGGGGATGATTGAAGATGACCTAGCCTCTTCAAAAAAGCCACTGAAAACGTCTGAACTAGTGCTTTCTTTTCTCATGTCTCATAAGCTGAGGCATCTGATATCATTCCATGCACTTTAGGTATGGTTAGAATTGGCTTTAGGAATGATGTGGATGATTATGATGATGTTTCTTCAAGATAAAGGCATTTATTAGCAAGCAGCTAACAACAGCCAAAAACAATCTGGATGATTATTAATTTAAATCTCTAAGTTTGGGAGAAAATAGGAGACATCTGTAATACTATCAACAATAAAAAATATATTTTTAAAAAATAAATGTTTAAGTTCTTTGGATTTTTATTAGTATACCATATGATTAATAAATCATAAATATTGTTATCAGAGTGTATATCTTATTTTGGGAAATGATTTTACTTATTTCATATGTGCATTTCTATGTGTTTATACTTTCACTATCCTTTTCATGTTCAGTGACTGTATAGTATTCTTCCCTATTATCAATACACCATACCGATTCCTCACTTGGATTGTTTTAATTTTTCATCATAATTAATAGTACTTCTATGAACATTTTTATACAGATTCCTTTATACAATTTTCCTTTTGTATTTTTTTAAAGATTGATGGACTTTATTTGTTGCAGGCCAATGCTCTATCTACTGAGCCAAACCAGCTAGGGCTCCTTTTGTATTATTCCTTTGGACCGAATTCCCCAAAGTGGAGTTACCAGGCCTAAAAGTACAGATAGAGCCATAGCTTGTCTTACTATTATTAGATAGCTTTTCAGAAAGGTCAAATTCGTGAAACTATCAGCACTGTAGAGTTCAAATGTAATTCTTTCCCTACATTCTGGACAACACTAGATTTTTATCATTTAACTCCGTTTTTCTTCTCTGGAAGGAATATTGTGATACCTTCAGGTTTTTCTAATTTGCATTTTCTTTTATTGCAAGTGAAGCCATGCATTTTTTGTTCTTTTTATTGAACTTTTTGGTGTTACACTTGCTTACAAAATTATATAGGTTTCAGGTGCACAATTCTACAACACATAATCTCTACATTGTATTGTGTGTTCACGACCCCAAGTCAAGTCTTTGTCCATCACCATTTCTGCCCCCTATGCCCTCCTTCACCTCCCTGCCTCCCCCCCCCCCAGCAATCACTACACTGTTGTCCGAGTTTTTTCTCTTTTCTTTTTTGCTCAATCTCTCCACTCCCCACACCCAGCTCCCACTCCCGAAAGCTGTTAGCCTGGTCTCTATGAGTTTGTCACTATTTTGCCTGTTAGTTCATTTTGTTCATTAGATTCATTTTGAGAGACATCATATGGTACTTGGCTTAGTTCACTTAACATAATGCTCTCCAGGTCCATCTATGCTGTCGCAAAAGGATGAGGCCATGCATTTGAAAATTATATATATATTTTATTTTAGAGAGGAAGGAAGAGTGAGAGACAGAAACATCAATGATGAGAATCACTGATCAGCTGCCTCTTACAAGTCCCCTACAGGGAACTGAGCCCTCAACCCAGGCATATGCCCTTGACCGGAATTGAACCTGGGACCTTTGAGTCTGCAGGCTGATGCTTTATCCATTGAGCCAAACTGGATAGGGCCATTTTTATTTTTAGTGCTTTTGTCTGTTTCTTTATTTTTTGTAGTAAATGTTTCCTTCCATGTCCTGCGTGGTTCAGGGTTCAATATCTGGAAGAGGAGCCGCACACAAATGAAACAGAAAAGACAAGAGATAATTTGGAAATATTGGGGGACCAGGCGGATAAGTCCAACTCAAGAGGAAGGACTTCCACCCGTGCTCAGTCCGCACCGACCTTTTATAGTCTGAGGTAAACAATGCAGTGGTTACCATAGTTACAGTTCTTGTGAGTTTCACCTGTTTTGATCATGTTTACACTCCCTGTACTTCCCTCAGCCCATTAGCTTCCCAGGTAAGATCTGGGGAGTGTTACAAGGTCAAGCCTAATTATGCTAAGAGGACTGAGCCCTCTAAGCTGGGACTTGTTTGTGACTTTGCCAGCAGGTCAGTCCCAGGCTCAACCCTATATCAGTTTCCCACAATTTTTCTTTTTTAAAAAAAATATATTTTATTGATTTGTTTACATAGAGGAAGGGAGAAGGAAAGAGAGTTAGAAACATCGATGAGAGAGAAACACCGATCAGCTGCCTCTTGCACACTCCCTACTGGGGATGTGCCCGCAACCAAGGTACATGCCCTTGACCGGAATCGAACCCGGGACCCTTGAGCCTGCAGGCTGACGCTCTATTCACTGAGCCAAACTGATTAGGGCTTATTTATTTTTCTTTATATTTAAATGGCTTCATCTCCAAGGATTATAGATACTAGCTATACATTCTTAACATGTTAAGCGCCCAGCTTCTTTTCTCTTCCAGACGGAAAGTATAGTGTCAGGCACTGGTGACTGGGCGCTTAACGTGTTAATGTATTTGGGCTAGCAGGCTTTGAACAGCTGTGGTAGGCACCTTTCCTCCCATTTCAGTGTTCACCTTTTGACATTTAATTCATTAGACAAAAATGCATCTTTAAAAATGAAGACTTACTTAAATTGAAGCTCCAAATGCAACCATAGAAACAGACCAAAGCAGTGGCGCCAGGAAATAGTAACTGTTAAATAGCACTCCAGCATTCTCTATCTCTTCCATGCTCACTTCCCTCCCTCTCTGCCTATCTCTCTGTTTTCTGCCTTTTTGAGGTAGGATATTCAGTTAGACTACTTATAAAATCATATGTCATTATAGTTGTTATCTATAGAATATCTCAGGAAGGATACTTGATCCACTTTAAAAGAGACTGCTTCTGGAGAGAACCAGGTAGCAGCTGGGAGAGGAAGGGGCAAGAGGCTTACTTTTCACTGCACTTTTTGTACTTTTAAAATCCAAACTAGATTATTATTATTATTATTAAAATATGCTTTAATTGGCCCTAGTTGGTTTGGCTCAGTGGATGGAGCATCAGCCTGTGGACCAAAGGGCCCCAGGTTCAATTCCAGTCAAGGGCACGTACTTAGTTGCAGGCTCCTTCCCAGCCTGGCCCTGGTCAGGGCTCTTGCAGGAGGTAACCCATCAATGTGTTTCTCTCACATTGATGTTTCTCTCTGTCTTTTCCTCTCTCTTCTACTCTCCCTAAAAATCAATGGAAAAATATCCTTTGATGAGGATGAAAAAAAATAATAATAAATATGTTTTAACTGATTTTTAGAGAGAGAGGAAGGGAGAGGAATATAGAGATAGAAATATCTATGAAAGAGGGACATCATTGATCAGCTGCTTCTTGCATGGCCCCCATGGGGGATCGAGTCTGCAACCTGGGCATGTGCCTTGACTGGGAATTGAACTGGTGACCTCTTGGTTCCTGGGTCGATGCTCAACTGCTGAGCTCCACTGGCTGGACGGATTTTTATTATTAACAAATTTAAGCCATATGTGTAGGATCTGTGTTTGTCATTATTGTGGACCTTTAAAAAATGACCTTAAACGTTAGGCTGTTGTATGTGATGAACTTCAGTATGTAAGGACAGGAATGACTGAGCAGATGAAGGCAGCCAAATCTGGGTATAGGTAATATTTGGGCAGAACTGCTTGCCCTTCTGTTTGCTAAAATTCAGTTAACATTCATGGACTATATAGGTGCAGCATAGAGGGAATTTATTTATCTAGAAGCATTTCCCTGGGGAGTTTTAGATAAGGCTGGGACCTTCCTCTGACCTAACTTCTTGGATAAACCTGGGGTATAAAAATGACTACTTTAGTGATCATCCTGTGCACTAAGGGGGTAGAGGGAGGCCGGAGGGGTGGTTTCAGTACCAGAGTGGTATTTCTGTCCCATGGAAGTAGTTTCTCACTAATCTGTGCTTGAGGCTAGCTGGCACATACAAGTTCTGACTTACCTTTTGTGATTCCTTGACTATGTGTCCTAGATGTGGTGTTCTAGATCCTTCCTCCATCAATTGAGTTTTGGCAAATGCAGGAGCACAGATATTACTGGAAAGCATGAGCTTCCCCCAGCCACATGGGTGGCATGTGTGTCTTGAAGAGGCCAAGAGGATGCCTAGAGGCTTCAAAGCTCCTCTGAGGAGTTAGATCACTGAAATGGCTAGTGTCTGTGAGGCCATTTACTAACTTGACTGTCCAGTAGGGGAGGCACTAGCCCTATGTGGCTATCTAAATGAAAAATTCAGTTCCTCAATTATATTAGTGATTCTGTAGCCATGTAGGGCTAGTGGCTACTGTACTGGATCATGTACTATTTCCATCATGGCTATTAGACCTCATTGAATTAGACCTTTCAGGTATGGCAGCATTTTGTGCAGCTGTGTGACCTGCGGTGAATGACTCACTGGCATTTTCCAGGCCTACCCTAATCCTCCCTGTCCTATGGAAACTTACCCCGACCTCTCCAGTCCCTTCTTTGAACCCCTAGAGCACTCAAAATATGTGATAACACACTGTCTTATAGGTATCACACTTCTGCTTCTAAGTTGGTCTTGTCTCCCCAGCAAAGCTGCAGGGCCCACAAGAGTAGAGCTGAAATCCTACACTGCCTGATAGATGCATCTATATGTGAGGCACAGCCCCTCTTCTTATGCCAAAATGCCTATCAAAAGCATTTATCAAACTCTCCTTTTCCCAGCTGCCTTTTTGTACTATCTTTGCTCTTATTTATAGAACTAGTGGCCTGGTGCAAAAAATTCATGTATGGGTAGGGTCCCTAGGCCTGGCCAGCGATCAGGGCTGATCAGGGCCTCCCGGCTGCTGGCTGGGGCCTTCCTTCCAGCTGCTGGCTGGGGCCTCCCTTCCTCAGCTGCCTGCCGAGGCCTTTCTTCGTTCTGCACTGCCACCCTGGTGGTCAGCACACGTCATAGCGATCGAACTCCCGAGGGGACACTTTGCATATTAGCCATATATATATATATATAATCTTAGAGGCACGGTGCACAAAATTCATGCACTGCACTGGAGGGGGAGAGTGTCCCTCAGTCCAGCCTGCACACTCTCCAACGCTCTCCAATCTGGGACTCCTCAGGGGATATTCGACTGCCAGTTTAGGCCCAATCCCTGTGGAATCCGGACTAAACTGGCAGTTGGACATCCCTCTCACAATATGGGACTGCTGGCTCCCAACCGCTCGCCTGCCTGCCTGCCTGATTGCCCCTAACTGTTTCTGCCTGCCAGCCTGATCACCCCCTAACCACTCCCCTGCCAGCCTTATTGACACCTAACTGCTCCCTGCCAGCCCTATTGCCCCGCTTCCCTCCCCTGCCGGCCCAATTGCCCCAACTGCCCTCCCCAGCTGGCCAGGTCACCCCTAACTGCCCTCCCCTGCTGGCCTGGTTGCTCCCAACTGCCCTCCCCTGCTGGCCTGGTTGCCCCTAACTGCCCTCCCCTGCAGGCCTGGTCACCCCCAACTGCCCTTCCCTGCCATCCCAATTGCCCCTAACTGTCCTCCCCTGCAGGCCCAGTCACCCCCACCCGTCCTCCCCTGCCAGCCCGATCACCCCCACTTCCCTCCCCTGCCAGCCCGATTCCCCCAACTGCCCTCCCCTGCAGGCCTGGTTGCCTCCAACTGTCCTTCCCTGCCGGCCATATTGTGGCAGCCATCTTGTGACCACATGGGGGCAGCCTTCTTGTGTGAGGGTGTGACAGTCAATTTGCATATGACCGCTTTATTATATAGGATAGATAAGCATGTAGGACACAAATGTCATGCTTCAAAAATCATTCATTTGTTGAGAAATTTCAGCAGGCTTATTAATGTCTGGTGTAGCAGCCTCAGCTTCTGTCCTGGGCAAGGGTGAGGAAGATTTGGGAAGATTGTTTTTAGACTTGAGAATACTTTGGGCAGAGCTGAAGGTACCTTCCTCTTTATTTCAGACCCCAAAGTATTGGGCTTATCATTGTGAACAAATCAAATGAGAAACGGTCATTTATTGGGTTTCCCAACTGAGGCTGTCAAGCTAGGGGACTGATAATTTAGGGTCCAGAAGGAAGAATTTATATAATAACTTTTGCATTTTAAAGTGCTTTCAAAAGAGTTTTTATTTGCTCCCTCTGACACCCAGGGAAGGAAGCAGAAGAAATTTGGCCAGGTCAAATGCCTCATCTAAGGTCATATGGGTAGGAAGTGGCCAAGTTGGCACTAGGGCCCAGACTCTCTGATGTGCAGCTCAGCTCCGCACTCCCTGCACCTTGATGCTTCTTCAGCCATCTTGGCAATGCCTATCTCCCTCATCTTAGCAGATCACTATCCAAAAAAGCCTGATGAGCTAATTCCACATGAAACGGTAACTTTCAACTCTCATCACTGTGGGTGTCCATGTCAGAATGTCCAGGTAAAAGCAGCAGTGCATTGCAAAGGCTATCATTTCTCATTCACTTTGGGTAAATTTTCAGTTGACTGAACCTAAGTGATATGTTTGTTGTGTGAGCTATAAAGGACTTGTGTGGCCAATAAGAGTCTCCATTTGGACCCATTTTTCTGCACCACTTGTCTTATCCAAAGGGCTCTTAAAACATATCATAGTTGACGTTAATACAATGATAATTGTACCTGTAAGGACAGAAATGAGCATTTATCTACGTTGCTGATGCATCATGACAGGATGTCATGAAAAGGGAGAGGGCAATAAAGCACATACTTTATTTCCAGTAAAAGACAAAGTTCTCCGATTCTTCCTGCAGTTACCTAGTTTTTATCTTATCCAGCAATAAAACCTTGGGAACCTCAAGAATTCATGATTTAAAGTAAGGTAGCACATAACAAATTTACCCCCAAATAATGGGGAAAAAGTTTAGTTTTCCAAATTAATGACTTACTGAATGTGCTGGTAGTTTAAAAAAAAAATAAGAAAAACCAGCCCTGGCTGGGTAGCTCAGTTGGTTAAAGCATTGTCCCGATACATCAAGGCTGTGGGTTTGATCCCTGGTCAGGGCACATACAAGAATAGACCAATGAATGCATAAATAAGTGGAACAACAAATCAGTGTCTCACTCTTGATCTCTTCCTCTACCTCTCTAAAATAAAGAAATAAAAATTTAAAAAATAATAAAAACCTAGAAATTAATAAATAAAAAGCAGAGTCTGCAGAGGCAAAGACAAAGGCTTGAATAGAGAGGTATATAGTCTGAAAAAGCAAGATAGAGACTTAGTTACAGGATTGAGGCATGTGTTGCAAGGCCATGCTCTGAAAATCTCACTGGAGGGGAAAAATGAAGCTTTGATTTTGCAATTTGAGTATCTTCTTAATGCAGATGACTGGACACCAGTTCCTGGGGATACTAACTGGGCAGGTCTGGGATGGGGGGCAGGATTCTGCATTCTTAGGAAGCATCCTGGGTGATCCTGATGCAAGCAGTCTCTGAATGACATTTTGAGGTACTGCCCCCAACTTGCAGTAACTAGTAGATGCTGCATATTGTTCAAGATTGTCATTGGCTAGAATAATAGCACACACGAAGTTCATCCCTAGGAGCACAGTGAACCATCTGGCTAATAATTCATACTCCCTTAAAATATATATATATTTTAGCCGAATCCGGTTTGGCTCAGTGGATAGAGCGTCGGCTTGCGGACTGAAGGGTCCCGGGTTCGGTTCCGGTCAGGGGCGTGTGCCTGGGTTGCGGGCACGTCCCCAGTGGGAGGTGTGCAGGGGGCAGCTGATCAATGTTTCTCTCTCATCAATGTTTCTAACTCTCTATCTCTCTCCCTTCCTCTCTGTAAAATATCAATAAAATATATTAAAAAAAAATAAAAAATATATTTTTTATTGATTTCAGAGAGGAAGGGAGAGGGAGAGAAAGATAGAAACATTAATGATGAGAGGGAATCATTGATCAGCTGCTTCCTGCTTGCCCCTGAACCCACAGCCTGGGCATGTGCCCTGGCCAGGAATCAAACCATGACCTCCTTTTTCATAGGTCAATGCTCAACCACTGAGTCACACCGATTGGGCATTCATATTCCTTTCAAAGCAAAACTGCTGAAAAGTGAAATCAAGCAATAGATGTGGTATTCATGGTGCACTGGAAGTAGGAGTTAGATATGTCAAAATGAAGTCAGCTTGGTGAGACCAAAGATGCTGCTTTGAACAGTTTGTGGGCAGTGTAGTGGGGCTACCTGGTTGGCACTGGACACTGGAGAAAAGTGCCTGGGGTGTTTATGGCCAAAGTGAATAGGCCATAATATATGCCAAGTGCTACAGATGAACATTTTACACAATGAGCTGATTTAGAGTCCCAGTAAAACCATATTTGTACAAAATACACTATAAACTGCAATGGGCATATGTTGGTCCAGAAGTCAGTCCCCTTTGTCTTGTGGGTTTTCATAAACAGGCATCATTGTAATTTCTAATAAATTTCTCCTCTGTGAGTCTTTTACTATTTTGACCATCTTGTGCAAGGTTGGGGTGGTCAGGGAAGGCCTCAATGAGAAAGTGACCTTTGATCAAAGACTGGAAGGAAATAAAGCAAGACACGCGATTATCTGGGGATAAAGTGTTCTTTGCAGAGGAAAACCAAGTGTAAATTGCACCTGAGGTGGGAGTTAATATGTAACTTGTTATGTAAGAGGAGCCATAAGGAGGCCAGTGTGGCTGGAATGAGTGACAGAGTTAGTGGACATAAGAGTAACATAATGATAGAGGGTAACAGGGGATGTGGGAGAGAGGATGGGTAGCTCATATAGGACTCAGTAGTCTATGGTAAGGACTTTGGCACTAAAGGAAACATGATGGCTTCTGTTTCTGTGTCTGACACTGGAGATCATTATGTCTTCAGGTATACAGGGTCGGGCAAAAATAGGTTTACAGTTGTTCGTATGAAAATGAATACAATAATAAATAATAATACAAGGATAAACTGTTCCATGTATGCACATCTGTAAACCTACCCAATATATATTAATTGAAATAAGTTTGTAAAACTCTCTACCCTTTCCATAGAAAGCCATTCACTGATAATCATATTTTTACTTACACTTAGTTGTGTCTTTCTCTCCTAAAAGGAAGAGTCTGTGTCAGTCAAGGATTTTGAGGTACTCACATTAGCCTTAGGCATAACTCTTCTCATTTGTGTCTCCTCATATTCTGTCCATTGAGTTGGTGACTCTTCAGTATTTGTTGTAGTTACACTGAATTTGGGATGTCAACATTTTCCTAGTAACAAAATTTTTTTCAGACTGCTCTTGCACATCAGTAGCTTGGGAAAAGCCACTGTGCTTTCAATGGGCTTCACATCTTCTTTTACTTGATCTTCTAATGTGTCTTCTGGAGATTCTTTTTTTTATAACCACTTGTAAAACAACTTCATTTCTTCTTTATTTTCCGAAACCTCTTTATTAATATCATGAGTTACCAACTGAATGATAAGATCGTTTTGCTTTGGACATCTTTTGAAAGTTCCACTTTGCTGATGTCAGTCTTTATTAAATTCTGAAATGAATTCCTACTAGCAGTCTGGAATTGAAGAGACGATGAATATTAAAATCAATTGCCTCAGTCATTTTTCCTGTAGTTTTACTGTAACAAGATAATTTTCATATGGTTTCTAGTTTCAATTTAGTACATTTACTTTTCAAATGCTATTTACTTATATATTAGTGATATGTATAAAAGAAGAAATAAAAACAATAACCAGTATTTGCTCATTTCTATAAATTTTTTTTGCATTCAAGAATATCACTCCAGTCCAAAGAAGAGAATCTAATTAAGGTTCTTTCTTTTGTTTCAAACTATTTTGTACTTGCCAAGAAATTCGAAGTACACAAATTATTTACATTCTGTTTCATCATTTATCTTGAAAGTTTTGTAGCAGATTTAGACACAATAACATGTTTTTCTAAATTTCTTAATATAGAACTAATTACAAAGCAGAAAATATAGATATTTTCATGAAAAAATAAAAACAAGATATTGCTGATCTGGATTTTTAAATATGATGAATAATAGCCAAAACTGTGAAGGACTTTGAATGTTCAATTCTCACCTATCCATATCCTAATCCTTTGAACATATTTTCCAAAGGGAGCTTCAAAGAGTAAATCTTAATTTATCTTTACCTCCCTAGTCAAATGTCACTTCCCATTTTTTTGTAGTGTTAAAGATAGATCAAGGAAAAGGCAGTTATAGTTACATGAATGACTTTCCCCATTTTTGTAGTCTTTGATGATGCCAGAGAACCTTTAAATTAATTTGAGTTATCAATCTTACATCTCTTTATAACACTGAAAACCAGATCTTCAGATAAATGCTGCTTTAAAGTAGTATCTTTTGTGCAAAACAAAATGAAACAAGAATTTCTGTAGGAGATGGAAACAATAGTTTTTATTAAATGTGCTGATGGAGGGAAACAGTGGTTCAAAATAAATCACAAGTCATTCTACATGGCTTTGGAATATGTCACTGTATAAGCCTTTAATAGACATGGGTCTGGTGTGTTGTGAAGCTTTGGTATCTAAAAATAGCAAATGTAACCCTGGTTGTGCAGTCCTGACTGAGGAATACCCTGGGAGTTGTCTGGGTTCACTCAACTGATTTACTAGGTGTACCAGTTAATAAAATGGATTTTGTAATCAAAGAAAATAATATAATTTCAAGAGTAACATCAAAAGTGCTTTATTGAAAGTAATGTCCATCGCCAGCTACACATTTCCTCCAACTTTAGGTAATTTGTGGATACTGTACCAATAGAACTTCTTCTGTTGTTTTGAGGCAAACCATTCAGAGTCCCAATTTTCCACTTCTTCGTACGTTTTGAAGTGCTGCTCAGAAAGTGCATGTGCCATTGATCAGAACAAGTGATAATCTGAAGGAGCAAGGTCTGTTGAATACAGGGGGTGGGTTAATACTTCCCAGGCAAGATTTTTTAACGTGTCTTTGACTGGTTTTGAAGTGTGTGATGGTGCATTATCATGAAGCAAAATTACTTTGCCACTGTCTTCTGGCCCATTCTGGTTGTTTTATGATCAAAGCGTGGTTCAAATTGATTATTTGTTGTTGGTAGTGATCAGTATTAATGGTTTCACCTGGTTTTAGAAGCTCATAATACACCATACCTTCCTGATCCCACCAAATGCAGAGCATTATCTTCTTTCCAAAGCGATTTGGCCTTGCAGTCAATGTTGATGGTTGACCTGGATCAATCCATGATTTTGTGCATTTGTGATTCTCAAAATAAATCCACTTTTCATCGCCAGTCACAATTCATGCAAAAAACACTTTCTTTTGTGCCGTTGAAGCAACATTTTACTGATGACTTTTTGGTTTTCCATTTGTCTTTCGTTCACTTGATGTGGCACCCATTTTCCTTCCTTTAAAATCTTTCCCATTGCTTGTAAACGATCGGAAATTGTTTGCTGAGCAACGTTTAATCTTCCTGCAAGTTGTTTTTGAGTTTGACACGCATCTTTATCCAATAATGCTTGTAATTGTTGGTCTTCACACTTTTTCGGTTGACCTGGACATTCTTTGTCTTTCACATCGAAATCATCACTTTTAAAGCAATTAAACCAGCGTTCACAAGTATCTTGAGCTGGAGCATGTTCACCATAAGCTTCCTGAAGTATACAATAACTTTTTCTTCAGAATAAAGTAATAAGTTAAAACTTCCCACAAATGCTTTTTTTTGGCATGAAATTCGACATTTTTAAGCGTAAAGATATCTATGTAAACACCTTCAGCAAATTTGACATACAAAGTTTTGAAGCTTGCTGTCAATACAACAAAATAGCATACATATCAAATCGCATATATATCAACATAGGTGTAACTCCATCTCTTGAAAAAAATCTGTATTATTAACTAGTACACCTAGTACTACTCTTTTTGCAACCACCATCCACATGCTGGGGATGGATGGCACTGCTATCCAGATACCCACAAAACATCTGTCTTAACTGAGCCATCTATGTTTGTTTACAGAGGTAGGTGGTTTGAATTAGTTATTCTCTTCCAACTTCATCTGGGCTATAAAGAGATAAAGTTCTGATAAAGGATATAAAAGAAGAAATCAAGTATTCAAGAAGAACTGATGGATACTTCTGTAGATGATTAAGAGGTAGTGAATTGGGGAAATGTTCTACAGTTTAGACACATAGATCTTATGCCAAGGAAACACTTATATATAAAAGAAGACTATTAAGTAAGGACTTATATAATTTTGGGAACGCAGAGAGAAAAGGACATTTTAGAACTGGAAAGGACCTTCATCTGGTCCAAGAGAATAAGGACCAAGGAGATTTCATCAGTGTCTATGACAATCTCAGTATTTAAAACACACACAAAAAATACTCTTCAAAGTATTCATCAGCTTTGAGACATAGTCCAATGGGTTGGAAAATAATGCTAAAGAAAACATATTCCTGGGCTTATGCTATAGGTAGGTTGGTTCTATAAAACTTTGCTCAGTCTATAAGCCATGGCAATATCATATCCCTAGTGTAAGTGCACACCAGTGCAAGAGGCTCATTTATACTGAGGGACTTTGGTATTAAATGAGAATGTGGGGCTGGTTCAGTATAACTTCATCTCCTGGCAAGATCATCTCTATGCTTTTGTGCTCTAAGATCAGTAAACAGAACTAAGTACATTTTCAATAGATGCATTGTACCAAGGACAGTATTTGGTATTTCAAGTCCCCATTATTTAAGTACATTTGGAGCCCAAATATGGGACTACAGAGAACCTAGTTCACAGAAATAGCAGCATGAAGACTGGGTTTAGGACAAGTGTAGTATAAGAAAGAAACTGGATATGTCCTGAGGGTGTAATTGGGAAAGTGTTAAGAAAATGTAATGAAAGCGAAATAAGAAACAAATGAACTCTAAAAAGCTTGTAGTCAAATGTGGAAGACTGCTAAATAAAAACAATACTATTGTGGAACCTTAAGTTTGAGGATTTCAATCTCTAAAGAGGCTGGTTTAGTTGATATTCTAACTGGCCATTTTGGGCCCATATAGTACTATGATAATGAATATCTATGAAAAAGAGCTGTGGGGATTGTAAACATTGTTTATTCTGAGTTGCCAAATTAGGACTATAATTCCAGTCAGTCCTCTTTTCTGTTAAGGCTATTTTCTTGTATTCCCATTTTATAAGAAATGGCAGTTCAGTCTGACTGACTAATGGGAACTAGCCTGCCACCTTTACACTGAGCCAGAAAGAGAAATGAAAACAACAACAACCCCATTACCATTGCAACAACAAAAAATAAGATACCTTGGAATAAACTTGGCCAAGGTGGTACTCAGAAAACTACAGGACACTGAAAAAAAGAAATAGAGAAAGATACAAACAAATGGAAGAATATACTGTGTTCATGGATTGGTAGAATTAACATCATTAAAATATCCATACTACCCAAAGAAATCTATAGATTCAATGCAATCCCTATTAAAATACCAATGGCATATTTCATAGACCTAGAACAAATACTCCAAAAATGTATATGGAACCAAAAGAGACCTCGAATAGTTGCAGTAATCTTGAGAAAGAACAACAAAATAGGACGAATCACAATACCTGATATGAAACTATACTACAAAGCCATTGTAATAAAAACAGCATGGTACTGGCACAAGAACAGGCATATAGATCAATGGAATAGAACAGAGAACCCAGAAATTGACCCAAGCCATTACTCTCAATTAATATTTGAAAAAGGAGGCAAGAGCATACAATGGAGTAAATACAATCTCTTCAATAAATGATGTTGTGAAAATTGTACAGGTACATGCAAAAAAATGAAACAAGACCACCCACTTACACTGTACACAAGAATAAACTAAAAATGGATAAAAGACTTAAAAATGTCATGGAAATCATAGAAGAAACCATAGGTAGAAAAATCTCAGACATCTCCTGTAGCAATATGTTTGTAAATATATCTCTTAGGGCAAGGGTAACAAAGGAAAAACAAAAACCAAAAACAAATGGGACTACATCAAAATAAAAAGCTTCTACAAAGCAAAGAACAAAACAAAAAACACACACCCATCAACAAAATGAAAAGGTATCCCACTGTACGGGAAAACATATTTGCCAATGATACATCTGATAGGGTGTTAATTTCCAAAATATATAAAGAACTCATGCAACTCAACAAAAGGAAGGCAAATAATCCAATTAAAAAATGGGTAAAGGACCTGCTAGTAAATAGATACTTCTCCAAAGAGGTCATACTGATTCCTAAGAGACATATGCAAAAAAAATGCTTAATGTCACTAATAATCAGAGATGCAAATTAAAATGACAATGAGGTGTCTCCTCTTACCCTTAGAATGGCTACCATTAACAAATCAACAAATAAGTGCTGGCAAGGATGTGGAGAAAAGAGAACCCTAGTACAGTGTTGGTGGGAATGCAGACTGGTATAGCCACAATGGAAAATAGTATGTAGTTTATAAAAATATTAAAAATGGAACTGCCATTTGACCCAATGATTCCACTTCTAGGAATATATCCTAAGAATCCCAAAACACCAATCAGAAAGAATCTATGTACCTCTATGTTCATACCAACACAATTTACAATAGCTAAGATCTGGAAACAGCCCAAGTACCCATCAGTAGAGGAGTGGATAAGAAAGCTGTGGTACATTTATACCATGAATCAATAAAAAAGAAGGATTTTCCACCCTTTGAGACAGCATGGATGGACCTTGAGAGTATTATGCTAAGTGAAATAAGCCAGTCAGAGAAAAACAAGTATTACATGATCTCACTTATACTAGTATGTGGAATATAATGAACAAAATAAACTGATGAACAAAATACATCCAGAGACATGGAAGCATAGAACAGACTGAGGAATCTCGGAGGGAAGGGGGGAGGTGTGAGGCATGAAGAGATTAACCAAAGAACATATGCATAACCCATGGACACAGACAATAGTGCAGAGAAGGCCTGGGGGGGTGGGGGACGGGAGCTGGGTAGAAAGGGTCAATGGGGGATAAAGGAGGACATCTGTAATATTTTCAACAATAAATATAAATTTTTAAACATCAATAGCAATGGTTAAATTGTAGCTAGCAGCTTTTGCCATATGAAGGATATCAGCCATTCTAATGAAGACAAAATAATTTCTGAGTTTCAAAAAATCTGATAAAACTATACTAATGATTCACAATCTTTCTCAAAGAACTGTTCAGTAGGATAAAAATAAATTGAGAGTAAGGTAAAATCAAAACTGAAAAATTACAAGGTGCTGCTATAATTTATGTTAATGTAAGCAATGCAAGAAATATATTGAATCCTTTCCATATCAAAAAGTTTGTATTCCTAAAAGAAAATTCTGGTGCCCACATTCTAGGAACTTCTGACTTCTTCTAACACTAAGAAATATAAAGAAGTAAGGTGGCTAAGAACTAGCAATGAATTCTGTACTAAGTTTTAAACTTCTCTCTGATATTCAAGTCAAAGCAAGTATTTGTCCCTTAAGTATTATTACAAAAAAGCTCAGTCAATGGACTCTACTGGAAGTCAGAGCCAATGTTTGATACAATAGTCAAGAACTGTCACCATCAGTGTTTCCACTAACAAAGGAACATTGAAATGATGTTCCTTGAAGGCTAATCATGAAATAATAAAAATTGAGCATTAAATTATTAAAAGTTAATTTATAATCTCTTTAAGCAATTCTGAAAAGCCACACTGAATAGAAAAATGCTTAAAAAAACAGTTAAGGAAGATATATTAGTTTAATCTAATAAATTTCCCAGGTTGCTTTGAATATCTACCTATCTTTTCTTAATAAAAATTAAGAGTATAAATAAAAGTAGGTTAACATTTGTATGTGTTTAGATCTTGTATATGTGAATAATAATCGATACTCATAGAGAACTCTATTTCATAAAGATAATATAGTCAATTGAATTTTTGCATAAATATTCATACACATGTAAATGTGTATATAAAACATCTCTATACATAGAATAATTCCATTAATAACAATTGATAAGCCCTGAGAAAAAAAGATTTACTTCAAACAACAAGTAGATCTGAATTTCCTTTAAAAATAAGTGGGTACTGACCTCTCTGTAATTTCCAACTCCTTGAACAACCTTTTATGTATACACTAGAGGCCCAGTGCACAAAATTCATGCAGGGGGGGTGTTCCTTAGCCCAGCATGCACCCTCTTCAATCTGGGACCCCTCAGGACAACTGCTCCCAACCGCTCACCTGACTGCCTAATTGCCCCTAACCGCTTCTGCCTGTTCCCCTACCAGTCCGACTGCCCCCAGCTGCCCTCCCCTGCAGGCCTGGTCCCCTGCAACTGCCCTCCCCTGCCAGCCTGGTCACCCCTATCTGCCCTCCCATGCAGCCTGGTCACCCCTAACTGCCTTCCCCTGCAGGCCTGGTCCCCCACAACTGCCCTCTCCTGCCCACCCGATTGCCCCCAACTGCCCTCCCCTGCCAGCCCAGTCACCCGTAATTGCCCTCCCCTGCTGGCCCGGTCACCCCTAATTGCCCTCCCCTACAGGCCTGGTCCACCCCAACTGCCCTCCCCTGCAGGCCCGGTCACCCCTAACTGCCCTCTCCTGCCAGCCCAATTGCCCCCAACTGCCCTCTCCTGTTGGCCCAGTCACCCCTAACTGCACTCCCCTGCAGGCCTGGTCCCCCACAACTGCCCTCCCCTGCTGGTCATCTTGTGGCTGCCATCTTGTGACCACATGGGGGTGGCCCTCTTGTGTGAGGGCGTGATGGTCAATTTGCATATTGCCTCTTTATTATATAGGATAGGTCTGCAGACTACCAGGTTGGGACTCTGGAGGATCAGTATGTATTCTGGCATATGACATGAATCCATGGAATATAAGAGCCAGGTGATGGGAAACTGGCCTTTGCCCCTGATGAAGGAGAAAGTGAAAGAACTATAACTCATTCTTTTGCCTCCTGGGGCCTGGGTTTGGCCTCTGAATGGTAACATTGACTATGTGTGGGCAATAGCTCTATGAACATATACAGTTGGTTGGGGAAAACACCTGTTTATGTTAGCATACATTTATAGAAATTCTCCCTTTTTGATCTTGTAGTAATTTTCTTAAACTTAAGGTTGAAACATGCTAAAGATACCTCCTCTCTCTCTGCTACTATTGGTTTGTGTTTTCCAAGCTCAGGAATTTGTACATTGGATTTCTTCTTCAAATATCAGCTTACCTTTTGGGCTCCTAGTGACCCTAATTAGGTAGAAACTCTCCTCCCTAGCCTTGGAACCAAGGTTCCCAAACCCGTTTACCTCTTCATTTCCTTTCCTTTCTCTCCAGGTTAAAGACTATAGGAAGTTAAAGAGTGTCTAATATTTGTCATCTTGATTTCAATTCTTTCTAGTACTTTTTACAACTTTCTGGGGTTCACAATATATCCCCAAAATATGTATTAACTTGGACTGTACCTGTTCTATATTAATAGTTCTTGGTCTGGAGTTGCTTGTGTTCTTTCCTGTAAAAGCCATTCATGGAACCGTGCATTTTCATGGGCTCTCTTGTCTTCAGAAAATTTATTTACTTGTTTTATAATTATTTCCTAAGAGAAAAAAAGAATTAAAGTTTTTATATTGGCCAGAAATAAACCTATCTTTTGATATGATTTCTTATGTTTAGGCCTAGGTGAACTTCCTGTACTTTACAAATGATTATTCTGTCAACTTGCATTTAGACTCCTGGGGCTCCATTCTAGACAAGTGAAAATTTCTCTCTGGAAATGAAAGGCAAAGATCTTATTTTTATCTCTTATAGATCTCCGGAGATCTTATTTAATTTGTTACCTTAATTCTTCTAGAATATTATAAGAACATATTCAGAGGACCACATTTTTCTTCCAAACCCTACATAAAAACTTTTTTACAGTCCCCCCAAACAAATTTAAGTATTTAATTTACTTGTTCTTTTATATAGTTTCTTTCAGTCTAATTTTAAACTGGTCAGATAGTGCCTATACTCATTCAATTCCTTCAAGGTATATACAACCTATAAAAACCAAAACAAAAAACTCTCATAAATAGAAAGTTGTAACGATCATAAAACTTTCCAGAAATTCATAAGAACATTTATTTAGTAACGATTTTGGGATCAAGGGTAATAAAAGCACATTTTGGTAACAATTTGGAAAGCAGTATCTCTATACCACCAAGAAATTTCTATATAAATAATATTCTTTCAGTAATATGATTCACATCATAATGAAGAATTTACAATTCCCTATGAATTTGTTATTTAAACACCAGTATAATAATGATGTTCAAGCCTGGCTGGTGTGGCTCAGTAGTTGAGCACCAACCTATGAACCAGGATGTCATGGTTCAAATCCTGCCTGGGTTGTGGGCTCGATCCCCAGTGTGGGGTGTGCAAGAGGCAGCCAATCAATAATTCTCTCTCATCATTAATGTTTCTCTCTCTCTACCCCTCTTCCTTCCTCTCTGAAATCAATAAAACAATATATTACATAATAATGATAATAATAATGATGATGTTCAACACCCCCAAAGAATTTATTCTCTCAAGCTGTATTCCGCAAGGTTTCCATTTTGTCTCTAGTCTTCTCAAAGGATATAGGAAATATTCCTTGATAGGTAAACTTTTAGAGCTAGAGGAGAGGCACTATGCCGGGAGCCGGTCCATGCTTGCTGTTTCAAGGGACCTGGCATATATGGCATACTGTTCTTAATATGTTTGCTCACCTTCTAGGCACTATGTGTCTTAACCAAGGTCTCTGAGAAAGGTTGTTTCCCCAGGTAGGATTTTCCCCTGAAGTTAGGGAGGGAATAAAACCCCTCAACTAAGTGCCAGGCGGGTAATTAATCACTTTAACTACGAACAATCATGCTTAAGCTACATAATCTTTACTCCCTGGAATGGAGATAAGAAACGCCCTAACCTTTGTAATAGAGATTGACAGGATTGAATCAACTGGTATAAATACAGATGTAACAAGACAGCGAGAGACAGAACTTAGAACACAGGGCTTGGAAGACAGGACCAAGAGAGACAGAATTCAGAACACAGAACCTACACAGAACGTTCTCTAGAGACAGAAGAACTTCGCTGGAGAGAACATGGCAAAAGATCCTGGACTGAACCTGACTACAGAAATTGGCAAGAGAACCTGACTAGAACCTGGTGACCGAACCTGGCTGGAGATCTCAGACAGAACCTGGCTGGAGAACCTGGACAGAACCTGGCTGGAGAACCTAGCAAGAGAACATGGACACAGAACTTGGCTGGAGATTGTGGCTAGAGATCCTGGCAAGGCTGCTGATCAACTGAACACTGTTTCCGTGTCCTTCCTTCTTCGCCGACTCCGTCTACGCCTTTGGGAACCCCTGGACCTGCTGGGGTTGGACCCCGGCAGCACTACAATACAGCTGAGAGAAAATGTGTAAATAAATGTGTGTATGAATTTACATACTCACATCATTTGGTCTTTATATTTTGCTGTTACCAAACAAAAAAGTTTACATGGGAACATTAGTTTAATTTAGAAATAACAGCTACCTGCTTTCTATTTATTCAAATACCAACTGTTTGAGTTTTCTATTAGCTATCCTGTATTGCTCAACTAAAAGTTGGTACAGATTCCCAGTGAAGTATAGAAGTGTCAATAAGTCCCTAGGTTATTGCTGGTTAACAGGAAGTAGGCCTCAACCTATTTTATTACTGCTGGTGCTGTATTCTCCTTTCTTTAATTTCCTCAGGATGAATTTTCGCATGTAGGCTTTTATAGCTGGCTTCCAAAAGTCGACAATAAGGATCAGTCAGGTTAAAATAATAAAAAGGTTGATAAAGCTGCAAATACAGATGCAAAAGCATTACATTAAATGAATGAAATTACATTTTAAACCTCAATTTGTTGAAATGATTAGGCTGTTCACTGAAAATAAAACATGCAAGAAGAATCTGAAGTGAGGAAATACATACAACGGACTGATTGGAATAAATCTTACTGCCTTTCTCTTCCTCTCTTCTCTACCAGAGCTGTCTTTAGGCTGGAGGTCGTAACCTCAACTTCAGTCCAATTCCTGAACACTGAGGTGTGGCCCTAAAAGTACCTTACAAAGTAGGTAGAATACTTCATATGTGGGCAGAGGGACAGATTGGAAAGGCACGTAGGATTCTAGTTTCCCTTTTCTATTTAAAAGCTTCCTTTGTAAGTTTCTGACCACTTGATTGATGACATCCTCTTGTCTCTCCCAAGGGACCTATATCAGGAAGCTGTATTCCCTGACAATCAATGTTTCCTTAAAAAAGGTCAAGAAAAACATCCTTCTGAGCAATGATTTAATTTACAGTGAAATTAGACAGGAAGCCCATATATTTTCTAGAAGAGAAACAATCATCAGTGATGGCAAAACAATGCTGCAATTATAGTGGATTGATTATTGCTTCTTTTATGTTTACTTTTGTCATTGACAGACATATGTTGACCAAACCTGGGCTACTGACCTATCAAGAAAGAACAAATTCATGTGTTAAGGGTAGGATAAGCTTTCTTGCATCAATTAAAATAATTGGTTTCCCTGAACTGAAGAGTCACTCTATTGTATCATCATTACCTGTCATAGGGTAGTCTTTTAAAAGTATGCAAATGGCTCGCCTGACTGTTGTGGCTCAGTGTTTGAGCTTCGACCTATGAACCAAGAGGTCACAGTTCGATTTCTGGTCAGAGCACATGCCAAGGTTTCAGGCTCGATCCCCAGCAGGGTGCCTGCAGGAGGCAGCTGATGGATGATTCTCTCTCATCATTGATGCTTCTATCTCTCCCTCTCCCTTCCTCTCTGAAGTCAATAAAAATATATTTTAAAAAAGCATGCAAATTGCTTTTTCACTTAACATGTTATCTTTTCTTGAAAGCAAAATGTCTACATTAATTGGAAAAATATTATTAACTTTACAATAAAACAAATTTATGGAGTTTGTGAACAGTTGCCACCCAAGTATAGTAATACAAGATGGTAGAATATGATAATTTTTCTTCCACTTGCATTCATAACAATGTGAAAGACCTTTATTTTTTTAATTTAAATATATTTTATTGATTTCAGAGAGGAACGGAGAGGGAGAGAGAGATTGAAACATCAATGACGAGAGAGAATCATTGATCTGCTGCCTCCTTCACGTCTCACACTGGGGATCGAGCCTGCAACAGGACCAGGAATCGAACCCGACCAGGAATCAAACTGTCACCTCCTGGCTCGTAGGTTGATGCTCAACCACTGAGCTACACTAGCTGGACTTGAAAGACCTTTAAATTTTCCATTTCTGTAGTGCTCTAATAAAATGGTCCTCAATTCAGAGAGCAGCAGGGTCAGGTGAAGGAGTTTGACCAGGAGACCATGATTTTTGGTCTGAACTGTGCTGTTATTAGATAAATCATAGCTTTAGCGTAAAATATTTTTAAAAATGAAAGGTGTAAATATAAAGTCTTACTTCCTTGAGATCTTGCTAAAAGACAAAAAAGGATCCCAGGAAGTTAATCTTCAGAGAAGCTGAAGTAGTGCCTGGTTAAGATAAATGCATACATTTTGGGGTAATCAAAATAATAAAGGATAGAGAATACAATTAAGCATAGAAAAATCTGGAAAGGAGAAGTAGCTAACAAGTGAATAGCAGAGTAACAGTAGAAATATGGCAACAAAAGATATTTGAGGAAGCAACCAACAGATAGGGATCCAGTTACAAACTAAAAAGGAGTGTTATTACTAGTAGTGAAATAGGTTCTGAGTATGTTTTAGGAAAGCTCATTTGTGGGGGTGTGACTCAATTTCTGTGAGGTTTGGCATATACTTAGTAAACATGTTGGTTTTCAAAAGAAATTATATTGCTTTCCAGCAATAAAACTTAAAAAATCATATATATTAGGCAAGTATCAGAAATACCAAGCAGCCCCTACTCATACTTGATGACACACTAGACAGTGGAAGGGTAAAGATGTCATAATTATTCCTGTAGATTCTACAGTGTAGAACCTTTTTCTTATTGTGATCAAAGCACACATCAACCAGAAAGTTCTGAACCTCTTTCAGGTTTGGGCTAGCTAAGGACAGGGCGGGGAGTATTAAGACAGAGGACTTAAAATGTGTACAATGTGAGTGCAGCACAGTGAATTACTAACAGTACTGATTCAGTGCTGAGTGAGATAGACTGTAGACCAACTGCAATGTAAATTTTAAGGAAATATAATTGGGGTGTGACACCTGAGAAAGACTTCATATAGTAGCTCTTGAAAGATTGCTCAAATTGAAGGTCAGGGAGGAGGAGAGTGAATGCTAGATGTACTAAGGTACAGAAGTAGGAATTAGCATGTTATGTGTGGGTAGGTAGAAAGACTCCAAACTTTTGAGCTAAGGCTCTGGGTTGGAGGTAAGGCTGAACCGGGTGTCTGAGGCATATCATGGGGCCTTCTACAATTAAAATGAGGTCCAGACATTAAACACTGCAACTAATTTAATTTCAATTGGTATGTGAAATTGAAGATGACTCAAAGCAAAACCACAGCACTGTTTTCAAGTTTAATACCCAAATGAAAAGGGTAAATAACATAAGAACCATAAAACTTAGTTTATCTTGTCACTTAGATTTATAGTATAAAATATATTATTGCTTCCTGGGAGAACAGGCAGCTTGACCCCAAGAAGCAAATCTAGTAGACGAGACAGATGTTCCTACCCTACAATGGTCCTCCCCCTCCCCCGGCTCTGTCAGATACAATTAGGAAGTCTGTCTTTTTCTTGAACTAGTCTTTTAGACCATTCTACTCATACTTCAGTGGGCTAATAACTTCAAATAAACCAAAGAATCACACACTCTGGGCTGACAACCCGCCCTGCTGACACCCGGGAAGATATCCCAGCTTTCCCGGTTCACCAGCCTTATCTCTTGGCCACGCACACGGTTAGTCAGGGCCAGAGTAACAGTCACTGGCAGCCCAGGACCCGGGAACCCAAAGCTGAGTCCTCAAGGACCCGCCCTTCCCACAGTCCACCCACTCCTGAGGTCTCCGCCCCTGTGTCAGCCCACCTTCCCGACTCTCCGCCCAGGAGCCCGAGGAGGAGGACGGGGACTGCCCGCCACTGAAGATGCCACACTCCTCCGCGTCATCAGTTAGGCCGCCTTGGTGGTGGAGGCTTCGGCAGCCTTATGGCAGTTGCTGAAGTACAGATCCATGGCTTGCCATCAGCCTCCAGTAGGCCGGGGGCTGTGCAGCAAGCCAAAGTCTTTTCTCCTCTTCACGCACGTCTTTACCATTCTAGGCCTTGTTCAAGTTTGGGACAAGGCGGTGGTCGCCACGGATAGGCGTCATTTAGGCCGCGCCCCTCACGCGGCGTGCCAAGGGGTCCCTCTGACGTCATTAATCTGCGTCTACCAAACGGGTGCCACACCTTTAGGGAGGGGAGTGTGAGAGGAACTATCCAGGAAGCCTGAACCTTCAGCGCGTGCGCAGTACCCAAGCGCCAAGGTTTAAGTACCTCGGAGTTAGCAAATTGGTATAAAGGGCCCGGTGTCAGAGGGCCACAGCTGAGAGTCCATTTCTTTCTGAAACTAACATACCTTATTTAAACTAAACCAGAATGTATCAAGCTTTGCTAATGGTATCTGGCTGTAATTCTAATTCTTCCTGGCTCCTAAGGAGCTATGATTCTGTTCATCACATGTCCACGAGTAATTGTGGTAGTTTGTACAAGGGCCAGAAAGCTGGCTTTCCACATATGCCCCCTTTATAGACACTGTGACCCTGTCCTCCCTCCCCTACCCATACCACCCCCCAGGTCCCACTTAGGACACATTGTTTTTTCCAGGGCTCAATACTTTCTTCTCATGTCTTGCTCTGTTCTGTCTTGAACTCTTCAGTGTCTACCCTCCTCTCCTCACCTTTCTCTTTTTTTGGTTCCTTTCTTTCTATCTTCATATTAGATTAGCCAACATTTATTGAGTGTTTGCTCTATGGCAGACACTGGGTGTGAGGATACAACAATGAGTAAAAAATAGTCTGTGCTGCCTAGGAGGTCACTAGACTGTAATTACGTTAAATGCTGAGACAGCACCTGAAATTTGTGTTAGGAATAGAAATAGAACATTGGGGATTAGCTATGAATTATAAGAAAGATGAATTATACTCTGTTAACCGTGATTGCTTGTGTGGGCGAAAGGGGCCACATGCTGACCTGACAAGCTCAGGAGAGGCCTGCATGGCAGTTTTGCAGACTCGGAGACCTAAAGTAACCACAAAGGATGGTCTGAAATTAAACCTTAACTAAAAGCAGTTATGGTGGGCAGTTACGTCCTAAGCCGATATCTTCACTGATAAGGTCAACCTTTACTGTAACTGAGTCTATCTGTCTTTTTGCATCTATGATAACATGTCCTTGGGATGTCTGGGTAACTTGTGACTTCCCTTTTTATGGAGCCCCTGGGGCACAGCCAGGTGTGCTGGGCCCAGGACAGATACCACAGATTCCTTGTTAATTGTTCCTGCACCCACCTACGAATGTGTCCATCATTTTACTTTTTATCCTATCACAGAGGTTTCCCCGCTTCGCTTAATCCCACCTCCTTAAATCTGTCACCAATGAATTTCATGTATAAATACGGATGTAACCCTGACATTCTCCGGAGCACTATCTCAATTCATTGAGGTTCTGCTTCCCGGCACATGTCGACAGTTTGGCTCAAATAAACTCACAAAAATTCTTTACAGGTTTCAATAGTTTTTTTACATTAACACTTTGTTCTGATTAAAGAAAGCACATTCTTAGCTGGTTGGGAGTTAGCTGTACATGGGACCTGGGAGCTCACCTGGAAATACAGCACATCGTCCTCATCCTGGAGCTGCCTATTATGAAAAGATTAACCTTATTGTGGAAACGGGTGTCCCCAGCCCCTTTGCAAACCCTCGGCCCTTTGCAAACCCCCAGCTTGCATTGCCTGTAATCTGTAACCATTATACCCTTTTTATTCTGCATTCCCATTCATATTCCTTTTGCTTACTTCCCATGTAATCTTTGTCCTTCTACCCCATATAAGCATCTGGCTTATGAGGGGGGGGGGGAGGAGGGCGCAGAGCAGATTTTCGTGGATGACCTGCTGCTCTCCCATGCTGCCAGAATTACTTGAATACACCAATATACCGTATTTTTTCTGTGTATAACATGCTATTTTTTCTAAAATCGTTAGACTGAAAATTGAGGGGTGTCTTATACAGGGACGTCAGCCGAGGAGGGAGTAGCTGTTCATTCCTTGTCAAACAGGCTTCTTCAAATCATGACCCTTATTGATACTGATGTCAGCTGATGCCCTAATTGGAGGTGGAGGTGGAGAGTACGCAGATGCATCAGGGACCGGAGAGTTCTGAGCCCATAAAGATGTCAAAAAAAAAAGAAAAAGAAAAAGAGAGCTGCAGAGAGTCAATTTGGATCTCCTCCCACTGAGTGTCTGTCAGACCCTGGAGAAAACAGGAAGAACAACTCCTTAAGATGCCAAAAAAGAAGGCCTGAAGAGGAAAACCAGCAAAATGGGCAAACTTAGAGCAGAGGCTTAAGACTTGGATTATGGAGCAGAGCCAGAGTGGCTTATGTATGTTAACCAAGCTTATTCAATGACAGGCAAGAATGTTTGCAAGCGAAAAGAACATTGTGATTTTACAGGAAAGGCAAGATGGTGCTTTAATTTCATGAGGAGAGAAGGGTTGGCCATGAGAACAGGAATAAAGTTAGTTCAGAAAATGCCACCAGTTTATGAGGATGATCTCATGTACATGGACAGTGACTCAGACAGCAGTGATATAATAGAAGTTGAAGAAATTGATATGTCTGGAACTAATAGTGATGAAGAAGAGAGCAGTGATGCAACAGAGGCTGAATAAAGTGATATGCTGCGAAATATCATAGTCCTGGTATGTAAACATTACCTGCGGTAATTATTAAATAAAAATGTGTTCTGTTTTATGTTAAAAATATTGATTTCTTAATTTTGGGTTGGAAAAGTGGTGGTGTCTTATACAGGGGGTGTCTTGTACATGAAAAAAAATATGGTATGTGATTCAACCCTGTCTCTTCCCATGTCTTAACTGGCTTAAATAGGGACAAGCAGCTGGGGCCCATTGGTTGTTTGATTTCATTTGCACTTTGTCTCCATTTAAAAAAATATATATTTTATTAATTTTTTACAAAGAGGGAGAGGGATACAGAGCTAGAAACATCGATGAGAGAGAAACATTGATCGGCTGCCTCCTGCACACCCACTACTGGGGATGTGCTTGCAACCAAGGTACATGCCCTTGACTGGAATCGAACCTGGGACCCTTGAGTCCGCAGGCCGACGCTCTATCCACTGAGCCAAGCCGGCCAGGGCTTGTCTCCATGTTTTTTAATGCATCTCTTTATTGTGCTAAAAACTACAGAACATAAAATTTACTCTCTTAACCACTTTTAAGTGTACAATTCAATAGTGTTAATTATATTCACATTGTTGTTGTGCAACAGATCTCCAGAACTTTTTCATCCTGAAAAAGTTAAACTCTATACCCATAAAACAACTTTCCTTTTCTCCCTTCCCTTCAGCCCCTGGTAACCACCATTCTACTTTCTATTTCTGTGAACTTGAGTACTTTAGATACCTTATATAAGTGGTATAGTACTTGTCTTATTGTGATTGGCTTATTGCGTTTAGCATAATGTCCTCAAGGTTCATTCATGTAACATGTGTTAAGATTTCTTCCCTTTATAAGGTTCTGAATAACATGTATATACTACATTCTTTTTACCCATTCAACCATCACAGACATTTAATCTGCTTCTACCTCTTTGCTATTATGAATAGTGCTGCAATGAACATGGATGTGTAAATATCTCTTCAAGATTCTACTAATTTTTTTTTATATATACCCAGAAGTGTGGTTACTAGATCATATCATAATTTTATTTTTAACTTTTTGAGGAATCTTTATTTTGTCTTCCATAGTGGTTGCAATATCCACATCCCCGCCAACACTTATTTTCTGTTGTTTATGTTTTGTTTTGTTTATTGATTTTTTTGGGATAGTAGTTCTCCTAATGGGTGTGAGGTGATATCTTATTGTGGTTTCGATTTTCATTTCTCTGATGATTAGTGATGTTAAGTATCTTTTCATGTTTGTTGGCCATTTGTTGTCTCCAAGTTTTTGTTTCACATCTTTGTTATCTTTTAGCCATTTGTAACAATAACTACCATTTATAGAGAACTTAATTTCAGATGCTATGCTAACCACCTCATTTAATCCCCAGAGCATCCCAGGATTTACTTTATTTTTCTAAACAAAGAATTTACTCACAATGGCAATGGCTAATATGTGACAGAGCTGATATTTGAATCCAAGTTAACGGACCCCCCCCCCATAACTGTATTGTTAATACAATGCACTCTTACATGTATTGTTGTTTTGATTCAGTATGTATGATTATGGCTCCTGTATTTAATACTGTAGCCTGGTGACATACTGTACTGCTAGCCAAACATCTCTATATGGTTGTCTGGCAAGCAACTGAAATCAACATACTCAAAACTCAACTGAACTTCCCTGCACTGAAACAGAACAAAACAACAGCCTCATTATTTTTCCTGTATTTCTTCTCTCGGTGACAGGTACCACTTCTACCCAAGCCAGAAACCAGAGAATGCTCCTAGGTGCCTCTTTTCCCTGCAAGCTTGACATTCAATCAATCGCTAAATCCTGCTCTTTTGAATTTTTAAGTATTTCCCATGTCTCTCTCTTCTTTGTAATTTATTCTAACACTGTTCTGATAAGCCACTCATCAATTCTTGTCCACAGCATTATTACAGTTTCCTAATATCTCCCTTCCAATTTTCTCCTCTCCAATCCACCTTTCATATTGCCACCAAAGTGATCTTTTAAAACTACAAACTGATCATGTCGCTTCCCTGCTTGAAACCTCCAATGACCCCCCCCCCCCCAGGAAGAATCAGAACAAAGCATAAAATGTCTTTGTGACTTGGTTCCTGTCTACATCTCCAAGAAACTATTGCTATACCACCTCAAAAACTTGACCCTACAGTAATATAGAACTGCTTTATATATATATAATTTTTTTCCTCTTATTGATTTCAGAGAGGGGAGAGGGAGAGAGAGGTAGAAACATCAACGATGAGAGAGAATCACTGATTGCTGTCTCCTGCACCCCCCTGCTTGGGAATTGAACCCTCAACCCGGGCATGTACCTTGACTTGGAATTGAATTGTTCAACCTCCTGGTTCATAGATCCATGCTCAACCACTGAGCAACTGGCTGGGCAATATAGAACTGCTTTTACTTGGGCCTCTGAACACAGCCTGCTGGTTCATGGCTCTGTTCATTGCTTATGCTGTCCCCTCTGTCTTACATGACTATGCCCCTTCTTTGCTTGGCAAATTCTGGGGCCTCACCTAGAATGACTGGGATATTTGGACTCTCCATAAGATTTTCATTTTCTATGAGTTAAAACCATGCTTCTTCACACAGTGATCTTAGGGCAAGAAAGGGCAAGCCCCAAAGTGGAAGTACATTCAAGATTTTGCTTGCATCACATTGGTCAAAGAAAGTCACATGGTTAAACACAGAATCAATATAGGAGATGATTAGCCAAGTGCATGGATACAGAGAGGTGTTGTTCATTGGAGGTGAGTAATATAACAATATAGTACAGTATACACTCTGTTCCCTATGATTTATATTTCTCCTATATGCAAAATATACTTACCTTTTTAACACCCCAAACATTTTATCCAGATACAGAATCAGCTCAAAGTCCAAGATTTTCTCATCTATTACAATCATATTCAGAGGTAGCTTCTTGTTATTTCATAAAACTATGAACTATAAAATAATTTGCATTAGTTATCTATTGTAACAAGTTACCCCATATTTAGTGGCTTAAAACAACACAAAATTGTTTTGAGCCACTAAGTTAACTGGGACTCCTCACAACACTGTATCTGCAGGCCAAGGACAAGAGGGAGAGAGAGAGAGAGAGAGAGAGAGAGAGAGAGAGAGAGAGAGAGAGAGAGAGAGAAGCTATGTTGTCATTTATGACCTAGCCTCACAAATCATGCAGCATCATCCCCCCTCCCCCATTTTATTGGTCGAGGCAGTTACAAAAGTCCACCCAGGTTCAAAGGGGAAGGATCATAGATGCCATCTTCTTGATGGAGGGCTATTAATGTCACATTGAACAGCATGTGGGATGCTCTATATATTGGTGTGGGCATCTTTGGAAAAGTGCAATTTACCATACAAGTTATCTGCACCATTCCACAATATATAATAGTGATACAGGCACAGGATAACTGTAATAAACACTTCCATTTGAAAATGGAGGTACAAAAGAGTCATTGACCCATAACAACTTTGGAATCCATCTGGAAATAGGAACCCTCCCTATTATTGCAGCAGAGAAATTATTGTTTAGATCCTGATTCTTCTCCCCGAGAGTGGCTTCCTTGTCCCTTGTTATCCATAGGTCTTATTTCCATCCTCTGGATTCTTGAGTTGGCCCTATAGGCCATACTTTTCTATAAGTAATGGCTTGTGTTTGCAGCTGAGTGGCTTTCTCAGCCTGCTCCCTGCCTACAAAAAGCAGGGGGCCCAGGGGAAATTTGCAAATTAAGAAATCTCAGTTCTTCTGAGATCAATTTTAAGGTGTTCAACTCTCAAAAACTTTGTGGGTTTTATGTGAATCTTACTTGAGTCCACTCCATTGGACTAGAATTATACCCATAACTCTTGTTGATATGGGCTTCTCTACTTGGGGTAGCATACCAAGGGTTGTGGGACAACATCCTTTGTCTATCTAAAAGGGTCTATTCAACACCAAGTGCTATCTTTCTGATGTTTTCACTAATGATCTTACAGTCACACTCTTAATTTTTGCTGACTTGGAAAACTAGAGATGTGAAATAGTTTTATTATCTGATCTAGAAAATTCTGCCCCCCTCTCACCACTCCTGTTCAACATAGTACTGGAAGTGTTAGCCATTGCAATTCGGCAAGAAGAAGAAATAAAAGGCATCCAAATTGGAAAAGAGGAAGTAAAACTGTCCTTACTTGCAGACGACATATTATACATACAAAACCCTACAGACTCCATCAAAAAGCTACTAGACTTAATACATGAATTTGGAAATGTAGCAGGATACAAAATTAACCCCAAGAAATCTGAGGCATTTCTATACACCAATAGTGAACTTTCAGAAAGAGAGATTATAAAAACAATCCCGTTTACCATCGCACCAAAAAAATTAAGCTACCTAGGAATAAACTTAACTAAAGAGGTAAAAGACCTCTACTCAGAAAACTACAGGACGTTGAAAAAAGATATAGAGGACGACATAAACAGATGGAAGAACATACCGTGTTCATGGATTGGTAGAATCAACATCATTAAAATGTCCATACTACCCAAAGCAATCTATAAATTCAATGCACTTCCCATTAAAATACCAACGGCATACTTCAGAGATCTAGAACAAACTTTCCAAAAATTCATCTGGAATAAAAAAAGACCCCGAATAGCTGCAGCAATCCTGAAAAAGAACAAAGTAGGTGGGATCTCAATACCAGATATCAAGTTGTATTACAAAGCCACTGTTCTCAAAACTGCTTGGTACTGGCACAAGAATAGGCATATAGATCAATGGAATAGGATAGAGAGCCCAGAAATCAGCCCGAACCAATATGCTCAATTAATATTTGACAAAGGAGGCAAGAACATACAATGGAGCCAAGATAGTCTCTTCAATAAATGGTGTTGGGAAAATTGGACAGATATATGCAAGAAAATGAAACTAGACCACCAACTTACACCATACACAAAAATAAACTCAAAATGGATAAAGGACTTAAATGTACGACAGGAAACCATAAAAATTCTAGGAGAATCCAAAGGCAACAAAATCTCAGACATATGCCGAAGCAATTTCTTCACTGATACAGCTCCTAGGGCACTTGAAACTAAAGAGAAAATGAACAAATGGGACTACATCAAAATAAAAAGCTTCTGCACAGCAAAAGAAACCATCAACAAAACAACGAGAAAACCCACTGTGTGGGAAAACATATTTGCCAATGTCATATCTGATAAGGGCCTAATCTCCAAAATTTATAGGGAACTCATACAACTTAACAAAAGGAAGATAAACAATCCAATCAAAAAATGGGCAAAGGACCTAAATAGACACCTTTCAAAAGAGGACATTCAGAAAGCCAAGAGACATATGAAAACATGCTCAAAGTCACTAATCATCTGAGAGATACAAATCAAAACAACAATGAGGTACCATCTCACACCTGTCAGACTGGCTATCATCAACAAATCAACAAACGACAAGTGCTGGAGAGGATGTGGAGAAAAAGGAACACTTGTGCACTGCTGGTGGGAATGCAGACTGGTGCAGCCACTATGGAAGACAGTATGGAGTTTCCTCCAAAAACTGAAAATGGAACTCCCATTTGACCCTGTGATCCCACTTCTAGGAATATATCCCAAGAAACCAGAAACACCAATCAGAAAGGATATATGCACCCCTATGTTCATAGCAGCACAATTCACCATAGCTAAGATCTGGAAACAGCCTAAGTGCCCATCAGTAGATGAATGGATTAGAAAACTGTGGTACATCTACACGATGGAATACTATGCTGCTCTAAAAAGGAAGGAACTCTTACCATTTGCAACGTCATGGATGGAACTGGAGAGCATTATGCTAAGTGAAATAAGCCAGTCAATGAAGGAAAAATACCACATGATCTCACTCATTCATGGATAATAGAGACCACTATAAACTTTTGAACAATAATAGATACAGAGGCAGAGCTGCCTCAAACAGATTGTCAAACTGCAGCGGGAAGGCCGGGGAGGGTTGGGGGGCAGGAGGTAGGGGGGTAAGAGATCAACTAAAGGACTTGTATGCATGCATATAAGCATAACCAATGGACATAAGACACTGGGGGATAGGGGAGGCTAGGGGACTGTCTAGGGCGGGGGGAAAAATGGACACATATGTAATACCCTTTGTAATACTTTAAGCAATAAATAAAAAAAAAGAAAATTCTGGCTCCTATATTTCCTCTAAAATTTTGCTTGCATATTCTACTGAGTACCTCTCTCTTCTGTACATTATGATGTGCAGCTAAAAGTCAAATGGCACTATCAACATTCTGCATGACCAGGCATTCTTTGCCACATATGTAAGTTCATTAGGTACATTATTTTCCATATTCCAAGTTATTGCATGTGACAGCTTTGTGAGTCACGACATGGAATGCCAGTTTTCCAGTCTTCTATTGCAGTTTCCTCATCACTTTTACAGCTTCTACTACAGTTTATTCAACTATTTTCCAGCCTCCACTAACAGTTTTCTTGCCACTTTTCTAGCCTCCAACCATCACTCAGTCCCAAAGTTAGTGCACCTGCTTTAGTTTTTCTGTTGTTTTTTATTTATTTTTGTTTTTGTTTTACAATAGTGCCTTACTTTTAAATACTAATTTCTACTACTGGAAAGATAGAATAGATATACTTTTGCCTATTCCTCCCACTAAGTATAGCTAAAAACTTTGAACATCCTATATAATAAAAGGCTAATATGCAAATTGACTGAACAGCTGAATGACTGGTCGCTATGACATGCACTGACCATCAGGGGGCAGACGCTCAATGCAGGAGCTGCCCCCTGGTGGTCAGTGCACTCCCACAGAGGGAGCACGACTCAGCCAGAAGCCCTGAGCCAGGCTCAGGGCTGGCAAGTGCAGTGGCAGTGGTGGGAGCCTCTCCCATCCTTGCAGTGCTAAGGATGTCTGACTGCTGGCCTAGGCCTCGCTCCCTGTGGGTCCCGGAATGCAAGAGCCCCGTGGAGAGTGAGGCCTAAGCTGTCAGTCAGACATCCCCCATGGGCTCCCAGACTGCAAGAGGGCACAGGCTGGGCTGAGGGACCTCCCTGAGTGCACAGATTTTGTGCACTGGGCCTCTAGTTATATAAAAAACAAACACAGGAAGACACTAAAAGATCTTCTCTGAAAGGGACTTCAAACCTTGAGGTGAGTTCGCTGGGTTTTCTTTTTTTCACCTTTAGAGGAAAAGTTGAAATTACTCAAGTTACTTGTGTATTAGATTTAAGGTACTTGTTCACTTGCAAGTTGTTGCTATAGTCACTAGAGGGAGCACTCTTATCAAAGACCATGCAAAGTTCTGAAAATATTGTAATGTTTTTGAAATCTTAAAAAAAGGCTTCAAATAAACTTGCATCCCTCTTTTAAAACACCAGTATCGTTTTCATTTATCTTATATCTGCTTACTTTACTTTTAGAATAATAAGCTGTGGAATCTACTGTTGTGTACATAGTGGCTTTCAAAAGATTGGATTTTCTCTTTAGGTTTAGTTCTATCTCTTTGTCCTAGGTAGTAGTACGAACCCTTTTGAGGTTCTGTAGATTCTCCCTACAAATTCCTCACACTTCCACAGAGGTGGAATTGTTAGAGCTATCCTGTCAGTGGTCCTGTCCTAGATATGTCACTCTCCTTTTGGAGTTATGAGACGATTAAAAGTTTTATTTTGTGAGTTTGATAGTTTTGAGAAAAAGGTAAAGGGATTTTTCCTTGTTAGAAAGCCAAATTAACCTTGATATTGGGGTGTGTGGGATGAGGGTAGAATCTGGGTTTATTTGAGGAGGTGTTTTGGGGTGGCAGTGTTTGCTGCCAGATCTTTGGCCATGAAGCAAACTCTTTGCCAGACCCAAGATTGTGCCAATTCACTGTTGCTATGATGAATACATCACTGAGGCATGGAGATTGTCAGCAGTGAGAGAGACCTACACAAACAACATCGTTTCTTATCAGTATTTAGTGAAGCCCTAGGGTTCCAGAAATGTTTGGTGTGAATTTTAAGTTTTGAAGCCCAAACTTGCACGAAAGGACAATGTGTACACTCAAATGCCAAGCTAGTTCATTCTGGAGTATACTGCAAAAGAATTACTCTTGGTATCTCAATACTCATATTTAAACTTCTTTTAAATTTCATTGATTAATAATAATAGCTGATGTTTGCTGAATGCATACTATGTTGCAAGAACTTTGCATTCATCATTGGATTTAATAGTGTGGTTAACATTATTACTTTCCCACTTTGTAGGTAAGGGAACAGAGGTTCAGGAGTGATTTTAAAAAGAATTTATTTTTCAATTATAGTTTATATTCAATATTATATTGTATTAGTTTCAAATATATAACATATTGGTTAGACAATCACATACTTTACAAAGAGATCCTCCTGATATTTTCAGTACCCACCTGGCACCATACTTAGTTATTAGAATATTATTGACTACTAGAGGCCCAGTGCACGAGTTCATGCAATGGGTGGGGTCCCTCAGCTTGGCCAGCGATCGATCAGGGCTGATTGGGGGCCATCTCACCCAGTCCCAATAAGGGCTGGCTGGCCGGCCAGGGAGAGGACCGCAGGAGGTTGGTGGGCTGCGGGAGGTTTGCTGTGGGAGCACTGGCCACCAGGGGGCAGTTCCTACATTGAACGTCTACCCCCTGGTGGTCAGTGCATCATCATAGGTTGTAAATGTAGAAGAGCAGAATTAGGGGACAATCATGGTTTGATTTGTGACAAATTAACTTTGAAATGCTTATTAGATATTCAAGTAAAAATGTTCAGAACAGTGGGCAGTTAGACAAATGAGGCTGAAATTCTGGAAAAAGTTCGGAGAGCTAAAGACAAAAATTTGGAACTGATTTCTAGGAATCATGAGAGTTCACTTACAATTTGAGGTTGTAAAGCTTAAAATGAAACTTGCTTCAGCAAGGATCAGTTGCTGGGATGCAGATGTAGAGAAGATGGAGAGTCAAATTTAACCTTGGATAAGGATTTTTCAGGTAATTTGATGGTAGGACAGGAAGTTGGGATGTTGAAGAACTATGTCAAGGAGTGATTATAATAAAGGACCATGGAATCTAAGTTGGATAAACATAAAAATGAGGTTATGGGGGGGGGTGATGAAAAGCAAAAAACAATGGTTAGGGATTGGAGAATTGATGGAGTGGAGATACTATTGGGAATTAGAGAGAAGGAAGAGCGGGGTGCTTAAAATGGAGATTTGTAAGGTGATGTAGTAATTTGTAATGATAAGGTTTAGGAAATGAGCTTGAGTGTGGGTGGATGATGTTGGTAAAAGGACAAGATCTTTGGACTAGAAGTCAAACTGAAATGCCAGAGTATGACATAGATTGTTTACAATGTAGGCAATGTTAAATGTGTCCCAAAAATATATACACAATTTAATAGCTGATAGATCAATTTTGAAAATGAAATGTATTTTAATAAACACTGCCTTTATAATCATTCAAAGTGTGTGTATACATTTTTGAGGGACACTCTATATGTATGTATGTGTGTAGACTTCACATAGATATTGAAGTTTCCAAGAATGATGACATGAGCAGTTGTGAGAAAGGATGAGCCATGTGTTGAAATCAACAAGAGGAGGGTAGATGGCTACAATAAGGAGTGCTAGGTGATATAATCTCATAGTAAAGTGATTGAAAGGAGCTGGGGCTGGGGGTTTAGGGAGGACCTACAGACAAGAAGTGGCAAGGAGGAGCAGGGACACATACCCCATCTCTGGGCCCAATGGTTCATTGGGTATGAGAAAAAAAGCTACCACTTGAGAGGGCTGTACAGGAAGCAGTGTTCTCAGAGGGTACCTAATATTTTGATAAAGCAAGAAGTTCAAGGAAAATTTTAGAGAAGTTAAGGAAGTTGGGGGCTTTACATAGAGCAGGAAAGAAGGGTTTGAGAGGGTTGGGGTGGGGTGGTGGATTGAGGCAGATTAGGGGATGTAGGAATTGATTTCCACATGGAAAAGAATGTGAGTGATAATATATTATATAGGTAGTTTTAATTTTTTGTGACGACTGAAGTAACAGGCATTTAGAGCATGATGAGTCCTTATGATCTCTTGACTAGGAAGCAAATGATGGTCATTTCTAAATCTATCATCTTCTTGGGACTGATGTGTTGTGTTAATGCATAGTCATTGATAATGGGGATTATAAGGTGAAGTGGAATGGTGGTCTCACCATGAGCATACAGAACGCTGGGCTCCCTTTGTTTTTTATCCAGAGACCTGGGAAGTCTGGAGGATACTTGATCTTACCAGGAGGGATTGTAACCCTTAGGCTTCCCTTGCAATCCTTTTAGGTAATTCTAATATTTCTTTTGTATGTTTTATTTTCATAGGCTGCTCATCATTTTAAAATAGTATAATGATGTTTGTTTTTGTAAAAATGATACATGATCCTTATTAAATATTCAAATAATTGAGAAAGTAAAATGAAATAAAAAATCCTTCAAATAACCATCATTAACACAAGGTGAACATCAGACAGCTGTATAAATTTTTACATTTATAATTATTTTACATACTCTTTTGTTTCTTTTAAGTAATATGGCTCTATTGCCAGAAACAGTTTGAATGCTATAGATTTATTCTAATCCCCCCACTTTACAAATGAGGACATTGAGTTTTAGAGGCAAAAAAAAGACCTGTCCAAGGCCACAAATCACGTCAGTGAGACCCAGGTCTCTTAGATCTCAGTTCAGTGCTTTTAGTTTCTTTTATTTTTTTCATTAAACCATGCTCCTCTCCTCTTCTCTTACCACCTTCATGGCATACCCCCTGCTCTTTCACTATATAGATCGCTGAGCGGCTCATTTTGTCTTTGGATTTGAACATTAATTTAGTCATCCAGAAGATATTTATTGAATATCTATGATATGCCAAGCAATAATGCAAGCCATTGGGGATATGGTGCTGAACAAACCACACAAGATCTCATACCTTGTGAAGCTTACATTCTACAGAATGCACAGAAAGTTTATGCTTCACTCTTCAACTTGCTCCAGTCAGGACAAGACTCATATAACTATGATTTTTTTAATATCCCTAAATCCTTCAAGATGATAGGAAGACAAAATGGAAATTGTTAGGCTTAAAATCATATCACTAGCACATGGGAGTACCAAATAAACACTTGCAGGTTATAGACATTAACACAATTTATGAGGTCTAGAAAACTTTTCTGTAACTATGGTTTTTTAAATGTAATATAAAAGTTTAATTTTAAAATGCCACAGATTTACATATAAAAAGAAAACATGCCCATAATAAAACAATTTAACACTTAAAAATATATAATAGATAGAGGCAAAAGTCCTCTTTAATCTTATCCTCCAGAGGTAACAATTCTAAACACATAGATGTGAGCCCCTATCAACTTTTTCTATGCTTAGCTATATATTTTTAAATTTTTGTTTTTAATAATAAAAGGATTGTGTAATTGTAAAATTTTTCAAACAAGACCGTACATAGTATAGAAAGTTCCTCACATCTTCACTCCTAATCCCAGTCCTCATGGGTAACCATGAACATATTGATGTGTATTTGATGTGAATACTTTCAAATCTTTTCTATCCATTTAAAATAAATGTTTGTGGACACACAGACATGCACATGCGCGCGTGCGCGCGCGCACACACACACACACACACACACACACACACACACATTCAAACAAAAGGAGCTCTTTGAGTTTGTTTGTTTGTTTTAAGCCAGCAGTGGTTGGAAGTTTAAAGTTCAGTAGTTGAGGGCACGTTCCTGTGTTTTTCATTTTCTACAAGTAGAACAATGCAGCCATATGCCAGCCCTCTCTGGATTTAGTACTTGATGCTTGGAAGTGAGCAGATGCTGAAAACTATTAACAAAACCATTGAAGGGAGGCCCATTGGTGTATGTTGTAGATATAAGGCCAAAGTTGAATGTAGAAGCCAACTGAGCAGCTGGCGAGGGGGTAGGCAAATGAAGAATGTGCCAGCATTGGTTGCAAGCTGATGGGCCATGGGAACGACATCATCTGGAGCAGTGTCCCAACTGTAATTTTGGAAATGGAAGCAATACTTAGAGTCTTATAATTTTTCATCTCAATTATTAAATTAATGTGTTGCAAAACCAAAAATACCCTTATATGGTCTAAATAAGACTGGTATACATCATGCCTAAAGTTGGAAAACTCCAAGGTGCTCATTTTTAACATTTTTTAGATACAAAGAATAAGCTATAGTAATATGCGCTTGATTAATGCCAACTCTAAACTCTTTAATGTCAACTCACTACTCTTCATTACCAACCACCACATGTGTTCTTTCAGTTTAGGCAGACCAACCCCACTGTAGAATACACTGTAGTGATCTCTAGCATGCCAACAATTAGATATTTTCCTTCTAATAAGATTTCACAAAAAACCTTGATGAAGTCATTATAATCAGCCGTGCAATAATTAACTTTTTCTTTTTTTTCCTTTTCCCCCCATTCTTATTTTATTTTACTTTATTTTATTTTATTTATTTTATTTCATTTCATTTCATTTCATTTCATTTCATTTCATTTCATTTCATTTCATTTCATTTCATTTTATTTTGGCTAATCCTCACCCGAAGATATTTCTCCATTGATATAATTAACCTTTTATAATTTAAAAGGCTTAACAGGGAATAGTTCTTGTGACAGGTGTCAAATTCCATTCATTCCAGAAAATTACTGGCCCATCAGATGCCCCTTCTGACTGATAAAGAGATTTCATTTTAAAAGAAATTTCACCTTTTATCATGAACATTGCACAGGCACAATGTATTAAAGAAATCGCTTCCCATGTAACAGTTTATGACCTTGAACTTCTGACTGCTAATATTCATTTTGCACATACGGGTGATAAATATCCACGTTTTCCATTCTCCATCAGTAGGTTGCAAGAACACTTGAATTCTAGTGCTTAGAGTCCCTAAAAGTCTTATAATGCATCATAGTATTAGGCTTTCTCAGAGAAGTAAAATAGCTTAGTGTGCCAAAGCCTTGAATTGAAAATAGAGGTTGTCAGGGAAAAATAATTCTATTTATACTGCCATAGAGAAAGATCATGAATAAGAAAGAGAAGCTACTTTTATACCAGGGTGCAAAGATAAGAAACTTTGGACTTATCATTTGGACATGACCATGAGCTTAACTTAGTATGACTTGAAGGAGCAATTTTCTGAGTTCTTACCCTTCTCCCCCCATTCTGAACCACACACATACACAGACAATTTCTTCAAGTCGAGTCTAACATGAATGTTGTGTGAATCCAAGAGACCTCTGGATGTTAAAAGGCAGAACAGTGTCTTGATATGGCCTTTGAGAGGGATAGATACTTTGCACAGAGTCCTAATTTTCAAGGGGAGACATTGGGTAGATGGTAGCAATGGGACAAGGGATGGAGTCTGCACCACCTTTGGGCTGAGTGAGATTAAGTATGAGAGGAAGTTAGTGAAGGTGTGGGGTTGCTGATCTTGGGTAGGTCAAGCTTGCTGAGTGCCAGAGATGGGCTTCAGAGAGAGACTATGGCAGTGATGGCGAACCTTTTGAGCTCGGCGTGTCAGCATTTTGAAAAACCCTAACTTAACTCTGGTGCCGTGTCACATATAGAAATTTTTTGATATTTGCAACCATAGTAAAACAAAGATATATATTTTTGATATTTATTTTATATATTTAAATGCCATTTAACAAAGAAAAATCAACCAAAAAAATGAGTTCACATGTCACCTCTGACACGCGTGTCATAGGTTTGCCATCACTGGACTATGGACTCCTTGAAATTTCAGTAAAGGGAAAGATCTATAATTTCCTGTAAACTTCTCAGAGTTGCTCAGATCCAGAACTCTCTCCTCTCTGCTCTGTCTCCCATCTAATTCAAGTTCTTCTTTCTTTGAGTCATTTCCTTCCTTTAGGTTCTCCCCCTTATCCTATATAATAAAGAGGTAATATGCAAGTTGACCCTCATGCTCTTGTGTCACAAGATGGCCACCACAAGAAAGCCACCCCCAGGTCATCACAAGATGGCTGCTCCCACATTGTCACAAGATGGCCAGCAGGGGAGGGCAGTTGGGAGTGACCAGGCCTACAGGGAAGGGCAGTTGGGGGTGATCGGGCTGGCAGGGGAGCAGTTAGGTGTTAATCATGCTGGCAGGGGAGTGGTTAGGCATCAATCAGGCCAGCAGGGGAGTGGTTAGGGGGCAATCAGGCTGGCAGGCAGAAGTGGTTAGGGGTAATCAGGCAGGCAGGCAAACGGTTAGGAGCCAGTGGTCCTGGATTGTGAGAGAGATGTCCACAATCCTGGGGGATCAGGCCTAAACTGGAAGTCGGACATCCCCCGAGGGGTCCCAGATTGGAGAGGGTACAGGCTGGGCTGAGGGACACCCCCCCGCCCCCCGTGCACGAATTTCACGCACAGGGCCTCTCGTTTAGACATAAAATGGAAGCAAAGTTTTCTTTATTCACTTTTGTTTATCGGACAGTTTTACCTTTTATTATAAAAAACAAGTGAGTGGGAGTTCTTATCTCTCTTGCCCATAAACCTAGTTAACTATTTTCAGAAACTAATTTGCCTCCGTTAGAACAGTTGCTCTTAGTATATACAAGATTTCCATCCTTTCTATGGAGGCTTTATATTTTGCAGACCTACTGAGAAATAATATTCATAATAAGAACTAGCAATTATTGATTGAGCTTACTACATACCAGGGACTATTGCTAAGGACTACATACATTGTCTTACCTACCCCACAAGATTGTTGTGAAGACTGAGGAAGCTCATATACATGAAATGCTTAGTGCAGTGCCTGGCATATAATAATCTGTTAATAAAAATGAGTTATTATTATTATTACTAGAGGCCCATTGCAGGAATATTCCTGCAAGAATAGGGTTTCACGCGGCTGGAGCAAAGCAGAGAAGGGAGCAAAACTCGCTGAGGTGGGCTTTGCTCCGGTTTCAAGCCCCTGCAGCTGGTCTTGCCCTCCCGCTCCCAGCTGCTGCCCCTCCCCTCCAAGCCACTGCCCCTCCCACCCATCTTTTAGCTTCTATAATTGAAACATTGTATCTTTTGGAGCTGTTGCTTCAGGAGCTCAGAGTCTGGCGGCAGCAGGCGGGAAACCTTGGCTTCCTCCATCGCCGGGGCAACCAAGCCTCCTGTTCGCTTCAGCTTCCTGGCTGCCGGCCGCCATCTTGGTTGGCAGTTAATTTGCATATCGCCCTGATTAGCCAATGGGAAGTGTGTCGGAGGTATGGTTAATTACCATGTTTGTCTATTATTAGATAGGATTACTGTTGTTACTACTATTACTACTGTTATTGAGTTATTGGAAAAGACACAGCCAGTGGCCTTGAAAAAGCAAAGTTCATGGTATAATGACCAAAATTCTTGCTAGATACAGAAGACAGCTGGGAATACTATAACAGAAGATTTTAGAGAAATGGCAAAAGAACAATGTTCTGGAAGCAACAGAGAGAGTAAAGAATAGGCTGACAACTGTCCCGCTTCCAGCCTTGGGGATAAGGTATAACTATTTTTTTAATCCCACTAACACCAATTTTTTATTTTTAGATTATAGTTGGTGTACAACCTTATCAGCCCTATATTAGTTTCAGGTGTAGAGACCAATGATTAGACATATATAACTTATGAAGTGATTACCCCTATAAATCTTTTTTTTAAAATATATTTTATTGATTTTTTACAGAGAGGAAGGGAGAGAGATAGAGAGCTAGAAACATCGATGAGAGAGAAACATCGATCAGCTGCCTCCTGCACATCTCCCACTGGGGATGTGCCCGCAACCCAGGTACATGCCCTTGACTGGAATCGAACCTGGGACCTTCCAGTCCCCAGGCCGACGCTCTATCCACTGAGCCAAACCGGTTTTGGCACCCCTATAAATCTTATACCCATCTGACACCGTGGGTTATTATAATATTATTGACTATATTTCCTATTCTGTATTTTACATCCCCATGACTATTCTGTAATTTAGCAATTTGTACTTCTTAATACCTTCACTTTTCACTCACCCCCCCCCCAGCCTCCTTCTGTCTTGCTACTGTCAAAATCTTCTCTATTCTGTTCTGCTTGTTTGTTTGTTTTTAGATTCCACCTATAAGTGAAATCTTATGACATTTGTCTTTGTCTGATTTATTTCACTCAGCTCAATGCCCTCTAGGCCCATCCATGTTGTCGCAGATGGCAAGATTTCATTCTTTTGTATGGCTGAATCATATTCCATTGTATATATGCACCACTTCTTTATCCATTCATCTGCTGGTGGACACTTAGGTTGCTTCTATATCTTGGCTATTATAAATAATGCTGCAATAAACAATATATATATATTTTTTAAATTTAGTGTTTGGGTGTTTTTGTTTTTTTTTTTTTTTTTTGATAAATACCCGGAAGTAGAGTTGCTGGGTCCTTCTTTGCCAGGGCTGACCAGCAGATCCTGAGCAACGGATGAATAATTACTCTGACACGTGATTGCTGTGAAAGAGCTAAGGGACTGCCTGGCTACAGAAACCAAATAGCCTCATTTGCCTGCCTCTTAAAGCTTTTATTGTAACAACATCTTGAACTAAAATTAACTATGATATACTATCAGTAGGGTAAGCATCTTTGAGAAGACACATGCGTCTGCAGTGTCCTTTAAGCAAGGACCTTTGAAGACTATGCATAAAGATTCCAGTAAACACCTGGGTGCTTACATGTACACAGACTTGCTTCCCCACACTTCTTTTTCTCTTGTTATAGCCGTTGTTTTAAAGTCTGTTTTGTCTGTAGTAAGTACTGCTACCCCAGCTTTTAGTTTGTTCCCATTTTCACAAAATATCTTTTTCTATCCCTTTCCTTTCAGTCTGCATGTGTCTTTCAAAACAGCATGTATAGGGATCTGTTTTGTTATCCATTCAGTCATCATGTATCTTTTGACTGGAGCATTTAATTAATTTGCATTTGAAGTAATTGTTGATACATATATATTTATTATGTTTTAAATTAAATCTTTATTGTTCAGATTATTAAAGTTGTTCCTCTTTCCCCCCCCCATAGCTCCCCACCACCCAGTTCTCACCCCACCTTCTGCCCTTACCCCTACCATTGTCCTCATCCATAGGTGTATGATTTTTGTCCAGTCTCTTCCAGCACCCCCTACACCCCTTCCCCCCTGAGAATTGTCAGTCCACTCCCATTCTATGTCCCTGATTCTATTATATTCACCAGTTTATTCTGTTCATCAAATTATTTATCCTCTTAAAGGATACCTTTCAGCATTTCATATAATACTGGTTTGGTGGTGATGAACTCCTTTAACTTTTTCTTATCTGTGAAGCTCTTTATTTGATCTTCAATTCTGAATGATAGCTTTGCTAGATAAAGTAATCTTCATTGTAGGTTCTTGCTATTCATCATTTTGAATATTTCTTGCCACTCCCTTCTGGCCTGCAAAGTTTCTGTTGAGAAATCAGCTGACAGTCGTATGGGTACTCCCTTGTAGGTAACCAATTATTTTTCTCTTGCTGCTTTTAAGATTATCTCTTTGTATTTTGCTCTTGGCATTTTAATTATGATGTGTCTTGGTGTGATCCTGTTTGGATTCCTTTTGTTTGGGGTTCTCTGCGCTTCCTGGACTTGTAAGTCTATTTCTTTCACTAGGTAGGGGAAGTTTTCTGTCATTATTTCTTCAAATAGGTTTTCAATACCTTGCTCTCTCTCTTCTTCTGGCACCCCCATAATTCGGATGTTGGTTCGCATGAGGTTGTCCCAGGGGCTCCTTACACTATCTTCATATTTTTGGATTCTTTTTTCTTTTTGTTTTTCCGGTTGGGCTTTTTTTGCTTCTTCGTATTTCAAATTTTTGACTTGATTCTTGCAATCCTCTAGTCTGCTGTTGGGTGTCTGTATAATATTTTTTTTATTTCAGTCAGTGTATGCTTAATTTCTAGTTGGTCCTTTTTCATATCCTTGAGGGTCTCACTAAATTTATCAGCGGTTTCTAGAATATTCTTGAAAAACCTTGTAACCGTGGTTTTGAACTCTATATCCAGTAGTTTGCTTTCCTACATTTCTATCATTTGTGTCCTTTTTCTTTGTCTCTGCATTTTTTATGCTTCCCTGTGTTGGTAGAGTGGCTTTGTGTGCTAGGTGTCCTATAGGGCCCAGTGGCTCAGCCTCCCAAATTACCTGAGGTGGACACTCTTGGTACACCCCTTTGTGGGCTTTGTGCACAGTCTTGTTGTAGTTAAGCCTTGATTGTTGTAGGTATCACTGGGAGGAATTGACCTCCAGGCCAATTGGCTGTGAGAATCAGCTGTGTCTACAGTGGGAGAACTTCTGTGCTGGAGACACCCTTCTGGGGAAAGACTTGCTTCAGTGGGGCTTTGGTGCTCTCTGAGCCTGCCCCCTGAGTGTGTCCCTTATGGATGTGAGGAGTTGTAATCTGGATGGTCCACTCTGACCACTGGGTATACTGGCTCTTGGATCTCTAAGGAGGTTCTAATTTAGCCTCTACCTGAGGCTACCCATCAGGAGCTACAGAGAGATCTTCAGATTCCTTTTCTTTGTTTGTGGTTTGGAAGTGCCCAGATGAGGCCCAGCTGTGAAGCAATGCAAGCTGCTGTGGGGTCTTGGGCCTTCTTTTGGATGTTCTGGGTCTCTCTGACCCAGCTGCAGTTAGTTAGGTAATTTTAGATTGCAAAGGGCCAGGGCATTCATATGCAACAGCCTCTGTGCACAGCTTGGGTGGGGTGGGGTCTCAGGGAATCAACAGGGCAGAGAAAACAGCTATGGCTGATCCTCAGCCCTGCCCTAAGAGGACCCGGGTCTCACTGTTCTGTGGTAATCACTGCAGGTGCCAGTGAGAGAAAGCTGCCCTTGAGTTCTGCCTGATGCCAGACAGTCCAGTTTCTCCCCATATGAGTCTGGGTCCCCAGAGACTCGCCCGGAACTGGAGTTTAGAGTAGTTGGGAGCTTGTGTCTCCCTCCCAATTGAAAAAGACAACTTCGTCCTCAGTTGCCAGCCCTTTCCACGTGCGCCTCCGTACCTCTGCACTTTACTTCCACACCGCACCTCCTCTGAGTCTCAGTGTGCTTTTCTCTTTCCTTCTAGTTGTAGAATTTCCACTCAGCCAGCCTTCCTGTGGTTCTGGATGATGTCTGTTTTGTCTTTCAGTTGTTTTTTGAAGTGGTTGTGCGAGGCAGCAATTTCCGGTGTTTACCTATGCCGCCATCTTGGTGTTCTCCTATTTATTATCATTTTATTATTCATATTTTAAATCATTTTTTCATTCTTCTTAAAGAAGACTTTTTAACATTTCTTGTAATATTGGTTTGAGGTTATGAACTCCTTTATCTTTTTCTTCTCTGGGAAGCTCTTTATCTGACCTTCAATTCTAAATGATAACCTTGCTGGGTAGAGTAATTTTGGTTGTAGATTCTTGCTTTTCATTACTTGGAATATTTTTTGCCAGTCCCTTTAGGCCTGCAACATTTCTTTTGAGAAATTAGCTGAAAGTCTTATGGAGCTCCTTTGTAGGTAACTAAATGCTTTCCTCTTGCTGATTTCAAGCTTTTCTCTTTGTCTTTAACCTTTGGCATTTTAATTATGATGTGCCTTGGTGTGGGCCTCTTTGGGTTCATCTTGTTTGGGAGTTTCTGTGCTTCCTGGATGTGTATGTCTGTTTCCTTAACCAAGTTAGGAAAGTTTTCTGTCCTTATTTTTTTCAAATAAGTTTTCAATATCTTGCTTTCTCTATTCTCTTTCTGACACCCCCATGATGTGAATGTTGGTATGCTTGAAGTTGTCCCTGAGGCTCCTTACACTATTCTCTTTTTGGATTAGTTTTTTTTTTTTTTTCTGTTCTGACTGGATGTGTTTTGCTTCCTTATAGTTCAGATTGCTGATTTGATTTTCAGTGTCTTCTACTGTACTGTTGATTCCCTGTAAATTATTTTTTATTTCAGCTAGTGTATCCTTAATTTCTGACTGGTTCTTTTTTATGCTCTTGAGGTTCTCACTAAGTTCCTTGAGCATCCTTATAAGCAGCGTTTTGTACTCTGTATCTAATAACTTTCTTGTCTCCATTTTCTTTAGTTATTTTTTTCTGGAATTTTATCTTATTCTTTCATTTGGGCCATGTTTCTTTTTCTCCTCATTTTAGAAGCTTCCATGTGTTTGTTTCTATGTATTAGGTAGAGCTGCTACATCCTGTAGGCCAGTGGTTGGCAAACTGCGGCTTGTAAGCCACATGCAGCTCTTTGGTCCCTTGAGTGTGGCTCTTCCACAAAATACCGACTTCTGCACATGGGCCACGAAGTTTCAATCGCACTGTACATGCATGCCCACACATGGTATTTTGTGGAAGAGCCACACTCAAGGGGCCAAAGAGCCACATGTGGCTTGCGAGCTGCAGTTTGCTGACCACTTCCCTAGGCTTTGTAGTATGGCCTAATGTAGCAGGCATCCTAAAAGGTCCAGTGGCACACCTCCCTGATCACTCAAACTGGGTACTCAGTGTGCACCCCCCAATGTGGGCTATATACTCTCCTGTTGTTGTTGAGGCTTGATTGCCATTGGCATGCCAAGAGAAGGGATTTACCTAGGCTGATCAGCTACAAAGATTAGCTGTGACCACTGACCACTGACCTCCTATCACCTTGTAGGATCAGCTGTGCAGGGCCTCACCACATAGAGAAGGACTTTCTTCAGCAGGACTCTGGTACCCACTGAGTCTGCCCCTTGAGTGTGTCATTTGTGAAGGTGGTTGGGTGGTGGTGCTTCAATGTGGCCTGAAGCTGTCCAGTGAGAGCACTGCCTCTGTGACCTCCTGGAAGGTGCAGGCCAAGGTCAGCTACCACCTGTGTTCTGCTCAGGGCCACCCAATATAAGCTACAAAGCAATCTGCTGATGGCTACTTCTTGTGCTGGGCTTGGAGGTACTCAAGAGAGGCCATGCTGTTTACCAAGGCCAGCTGGTGCTAGTGCCAGGCCTGGGGGCAGTTAGCAAGAGGTATGGGGTATGCAGAGTCCAGAGGCTGCTTGTTTGAGATTTTTAGGAAAGTCTGCAGCATGATCCAAGACAGCTATCCCCATGGAAAAGGTACTGGAAACAGTTTGGGTGGGACCACAAGTTGGGTGAGGCGGAGTCTCAGGGAATTACCGGAGGGGGTGGGGGCAAACAGTGTGAGCCAGATTGATGGAGACTCAGATATGGTGCCCACTTCCAGCTATTTGGGGGGAGAACTCAGCATAGGAATAATGGCCTCTGCCAGCACTTCTGTCTGGGAGAAAGCTGCTCCTCCATCTCTCGCCCTGATGACAGCAATTCAATTCCTCCCTCTATGTCTCTGGCACCTTTTAAACTGCTGTCCCAGCACTGGAGCTCAGAGTGAGTGAGTTTGAGTAAGTCTGTTTATGATCCCTTTAAAAGGCTCACCTGGCACTCTCACAGCCTCCATCTCACTCAGCCACAATCCTCACTTGTTTTTATAGCCAGAATGTATAGGGGCTTCTCTCCCTGGCACTGAAACCCTGGGATGGGGGATGGTCTGGTGTGAGGCTGAGACCTCTCACTCCTCAGGAAGTCCTCCATAGCCGAGACATCCCTCTCGATTTTTAACTTCCACACCATCCCATTCTGAGTCTCTGTCCCTTCTACCAGTCTCAATGTGGCTTCTTTTTTATATCCTTATAAGACATCTATTCATCTAGATTTCAGTAATTCTGAATTATGGTTGTTCTGTGGTTTTGATGTGGTTATGGGAGGTTCTGAGTACTACATTTACCTACGCCACCCTCCCAAACAGAGATCAAGGTATGACCACTTCTTAAAAAATAA